>NW_021939324.1:13191542-13709517 GCF_001715985.3 Manacus vitellinus | reverse complement strand
AAAAAAAAAAGAAAGAAGCGCCACTTCGCAGGCTGCTTAAACTCGCTGTGCCGTGGCGAGCGGGGTGTACTCAGAGATAGTCGCACAGCTCCAAGCCTTTCCTTGCTGGGAAACACTTGGTCGAAGGCATTTAAAAAAAATAATCCCCATAAATCTCCATATAATGAGGCGTGCGGTTGGGGTTTAAGTCCCATCATTTCCCTGTGCTGTAACAAAGGGAAGCCCGATGAACTGGAAGGTCCTAGCATAGCAGTAGAGCTGTCAGGTACAGGTAATGCAAACAGGGACATTGCTCTAAGTACTTTGCAAGATTACAAACCATGGGCGGTTTTCCCAAGAACACCCACTTGAAGGTTTCACAGCCCGGGAAGCTACGCGCCCAAAGCTCCTTCCTCCGCCTCCAGCCTCCATACTCACACTACTGCCAGACCGAGGTCGGACTCTTGAGTCCACCGCCGTCGCCTCGTAAATCCAAGAATAATCCCCGACACGGAAGTTTCCTGCATAGGGTGGTTTGTTTTTACCGATGCTACTTGGGCAGACACAGTGGCTTACAGCTACCACGAGCAACGACCTGCAAACCCTAAGTCTACCCAGAATGATGGAGGGGACGGAAGGAGGCGGGAGCGCCGGCGCCCGGCAGCGGAGGCCATGCAAGACGAAGGCGGCCGCGGAGCCCTCCCGGGCCGAGCGTCCCCCGCCTTCCCAGCGGAGCCCCCTCCTGCCTCGCGGGGCTTGTCCGGCCAGCGAAGGAGCGAGGGACTACGGCGCGCTGCGGGGGAGATGGCGGGGTCCCCCGCCCTTCGGACGGCGCTGTAGAGGAGCTGGGAGGGGGCACTCTGCGGCGCACGGCAGGCGGGTGGAGCGAGTAGGAGGACCCCGCTTGCCCCGTCCCGTAGCGGGGGGCTTCACTGACGGCAAAATTTGCACTTGATAATTTTCTTAAAAGCACTTTGGAAGTCTTTGTTGAAATAGGCATAGATAATGGGGTTGAGAAGGGAGTTAGAGTAGCCCAGCCAGTTGATTACTGCCCCTAGCCACGCGGGCATGTAGCACTTACTGTCACAAAAGGGCAGGACTAGGGCCACGATGAAAAACGGCAGCCAGCAGAGGATGAAGGTGCCCATAATGATGCCCAGGGTCTTGACAGTCTTCCTCTCCCGGGACAGAGCCATTCTCCGTTTGGCCTCCGTGTTCTTCTCATTGCGCCTCTCGAAGGAGGAGGGCGGTGGGGAGTCGCACGCCTCGGTGGGCAGCGGCAAGTGAGTCTTGGAGGAACTGTTGCAGCGCTGGACCTCGATGATCTCCAGGGCAGTCCCGTCCTGGCCCTGCCGCACAGCGCCGTTAACACAGGCACCAGGCTTGGGCTCTAGAGTTCGCCTCCAGCCTTTGTCGGGCTCCCCGTTGCCTTTCTTCTGCACGGTGGCCGGAGAGAGGGTGAGGCAGGTGTCGGCGATTTTCTTCTTCTCCGCTTTCTTCACTGTCTTGCGGATTCTAAAGCGGGCCGCCTTGAAGATGCGACCGTAGAGCACCAGCATGAGGAGAAGCGGAATATAAAAGGCGCCGAAGGTGGAGTAGATGGTGTACCCGTGGTCCTTACTGATGGTGCAGGCATCGGGGTTCGAGCGGTCCTCCGGCGTTCTCCAGCCCAGCATGGGCGGGATGGATATCAAGAAGCCGATTAGCCAGGTCAGGCTGATAAGCACGGCCGCCCGTCGGGGAGTCCGCTTGTTAACATAGTCGATGGGGTCCGTGATGGCCCAGTACCTGTCCAAGGCGATGGCGCACAGGTGCAGAATGGAAGAGGTGCAGCAAAGCACGTCCAGCGAGATGAAGATGTCGCAGGTGACCTGCCCCAGTGTCCACTTGTTCAGCACCTGATACAGGGCCGCCATGGGCAGCACCAGCACGGATACCATGAGGTCGGTGACGGCCAGCGAGCCGATCAAATAATTGGCCACGGTTTGCAGGGAGCGCTCCAGGGCGATGGCCGCGATCACGCAGGCGTTACCGCTCACAGCGCACAGGATGAGCGTTCCCAGGAGCAGGGAGGTGAGTACCTGGTAGCCCAGGGTCACCTCGGCGAGGCCAAGGCTGCCTGTCCCCTCGGGGGAGCGCGCTGGGGAGGTAGTGTTGTTGGCCACATCCATGCCGGGCGGGGGGGTCGCTTCAGGAGACAGGCATGGGAAGAGGCGCCGGTCACTTGTGCGCTTCCCTGGCAGGAGGCATCGCCGCCCCGTGCGCTTTGGCCACGCCGGGCACCCCCCGCTCAACCACCCCTCCCTTCCCTATATAGCGCGGCGGGAGGCGGCCGAGGCTCGGAGGACGGCGGCTGGCGGAGCCGCCCCGCTCCCGCCCATCCCCGCCGCCTCTGCCCAGCGCGCAGCCCCGGGCCGTGGGGGCGGCCCTCCCGCCGCCGCTCGCCGAGCTGCTGCCCCTTGCTCTGCTGCTCTCCCGCGCCGTTCCTCCCCGCTCTGCCTCTTCGCGCTCTCCTAGCTTTCTCCCTCCCATTCATCCTCCCCTCCTTCCCCTCCCCTTCCGTCCCCTCTCCCTCCCGCCCTCCTGCGGGGGGGTCTCGCTGGGTCGCCGTCGTCGGGCGGGCGGAAGTGTCCGTCACTCCCTCCTGCCCCCTCTTCTTTGGGGGGACACCGCAGAGAAACTCTCCACGAGTGCCCTCGCCCTCTCCAAATCTCGCCGCAGCTCTGCCCCGGCAGCGGTGCTCTTAGCTGCCCCTGGGGACTGGTGCCGGGACGGAGGGGAAGGGAGGCGAGGGGATAGCATTCTGTGAGCGGGCAGTGCCGGCTGGGGCGGGAGGGCACCGCACCGCCCGGGCTGCCCACGGGCCGGGAGTGCCGAGGCGAGTGGCTTCGGAGGTGCCGATCGCCACCTGCAGGCGGCCGCCTGAGTGCCTGGCGCTCGGCGGGGTTCGGCCGAGAACCGCGAACACGGGACCGGGCAGACTTCGTGCGGGTCGGCACCCTCGCCCCCCGCCCAGCCTCCTCAGGGCGCTGCCGGGGCTGCCCGGGAAGCAGCACCAGCCGAGGTGCCGCGGGTACAGGGACAGCGGGAGCACGGGCAGCAGCGTCCGTGGGTGTCTCGGCAGGGACTGCTGTACAGACGCACAGGGCTCCCGCTCACCGCTGACGAGTGCTGTAGCGATGAAAGCCCGATTCGTTATGATTCATGCCGTCGGCCCAGCGTCCTGCCGTCGAGGGCACAGCTCCAGTGCGCGGCTCCTCGTCCCCGCGGTTCCCCGCTTAAAGGCGGCATTGCCCCCCGGCCCTCCCGAGACGGGAATTGCAGTGCACCACGCTGTTGAAATCACTGTTCTCTTACAACAGTAGCAACAGAGGCAGCAACAATTAAAAAGTGGTTAAAAAAAAAAGATTTAAAAAAGCGTTATGGTTCCTTTCGACAGGAGGGTGAAAGGCTGTGACCGAAAGTGAAATGAGAAAAATATCACTGGGAACAATCTTGAATAAAAAAGTGTGTCAAATTGACACATCATAAGCAAATCAGTAAATAGATTATTATCCAGTAAATAGAACTAACAATCCTGGGAATCTATCATTTAAAAAAAAAAAAAAAAAAAAGTGATGGTGTTTACTAACTGACTGTCACTGAAAGACAAAGGAAAGTCTCTAACACAACTTCTGTGACACGTTTTCTGCTATATTGCGGCTCCGTATTTTGAACGATGGGAGTTCTCTCATTCCGCTCTGTAATTCTGCAAACTCAGAAAACGCAGAAAGCCGAAATAGTGATTGCTTAACAAGAAGACTTGCTGATTCTAACTTAATCAAACTTGAGATGAGGTTCACAGAGCCTGGTTTGCACACCCTCAGGTTTCCTTCATCTTCTCTCAGTCAACACTTGAAAATAAAGTTGAGTTCATAGCTTCAAAACGTTTGGACAGATTTCGGCCGCTTTCTCTTTACGACGGGTCCAGACTGCATTTCTCCAACCCTAGGCTTGCGATTTCCTATATCTGATCGGGACGTAGAGATGCGCTAGATAAGCAGATCAGAGCTTCACCCCTGCATGCCCGTTGTCTCAGCCGATCGCATCAACATTTACACGCTACTGAATGAAGACTTAATACAGATTAAATGTAATCGGTATTTAAGTATGCAGTACGCCTTCACTACCAACACCTATTTTCTTTTTAATGTCTCCTCAAATGCAGGGAACGGTTAGCTTCTTAGCAGCTGCCTCTTAAAAGGTTTTCCTTCAGTGAATCTGAGTTTGTTTTTGTTGTTTAGAGTCAGCCTGATTTAAAAAAAAAAAAAAAGGTACAAGTCTGGGAGGCAGGGAAACATCAAGGAGATTGTTCCATCTTACTTGCATGGTGGTGGGGAAGCCATTATCCTAATTAGATTAGCCTGAAAATAGCGTTTCAAAGCCACGGGGGATGGGGGGTTTAGGAGTCCAGAATGGCTCTTGGGAAAATCGTTTCCAAGATTTTGCGCTGACAGGGCCAAGTGAAGTCAATCCCAGACACTTTTTCTCGAGAAATCCAATCGGAAAAAGTCGACAGGGTCCTTTTTCAACTGAAATATTTTAAATTGGCCCCTTTTTTTGTTTTTGTTTGTTTGTTTGTTTGTTTGTTTTTAGAGATTGAAGGTCATTTCACTTTTAATTAAATTGAGAAGCAAGTTAGGCAACCATGGAGGAAGAGGAGGAAGTAAGAGGTGAAAGATGTAGATGAAGCTAAAATTCATTCTTTTGATGTGATAGTGTCTTTAATCCTACTAAGCATTTAAAGACCGAAATTCCTGTTAAACTTTCAAGCAGCTAAATGATGTGCTAATGTCTTTAGATAAGCTAGGTGAAGCATTTAGGGAAATTCTTAAATAAAACATACCCTCATAAAATCCAACCTGACTTGAGAGTAAATGAATCCTTAAGACCACGCAACCTGAGAAAGTCAAATTAAAATATTAATATTATTTAGTTATGATACAGTTGCAGCAAACAAGCAGCTCCTCATTAAGTACAAAAAAAAAGGCATTAGCAACAGTGGCAGAAGATGCTTTTCTGGGCAATTTCATTCCACCCATTTCAAATAAAGAAAAGGAGACCTACATATTCTTGATGCTCTCAGATTATTATTATTATCTATTTGTAAATTTAAAACTGAAATGCCACAATTTGATGGCAGCATTTTGTTCATGTGGTTGCATGTTACACTTTGGTTTGAAAAGGATTTGAGTCTTGGGCTTTTTTTTGCTCTTCACCACAATAAGATACAGCATTTGTGATATTCGGGAGTTTCTATTCCAGTATTGGTTTCAAAACCAATGGGTTTAAAGACTAGGGAGCTAAGGAGATTAATTGTTTCAGTTTACTGAAACTAATAGAGTATGTACAGTTTTCTGTCAGAGAAATTCCAAACAGGTGTGCCAGGACACAACCTATCCAACTACAGCCCCCTTGAATTTTCTCATGATGCATCTCTGAAGTACAGTCAAGAGGAATTAGCACTACTCCACACTGTTTGAAACCTTCTGAAAAACAGATATAAATTTAAAATACAGAGAAGCAAACAAGAATTTCATGGCTGAAGTGACCATATCATTGAAACCCATTCCTTTCACACAAGTACATGCATTTCAGTACAAGATCCACTTCAAGATATCTGCTTCCACCTTTCATAAAAGACAAAATGTTTCACAGTACTTAAAAGAAATAAGCTTTATCCTATAAAAGACTGAAAGATATAAGAAGATGACAGAAAAGTTTAAGGCCACTGCTAGTACTGAAGCTGCATAGCTCTCAACAAACTGCTCTGGATCAAAATGAGTCCAAATTTGGCAAAGGGTTTAGTCATGACTTTGTGAACAAGATGAACCAACCAGGAAACTAAGTGATTTTCAGTAACAGCAACAGAACTACTCCCCATGTCCTATCTCTAGTTATGGCCAGTTTGTGAAATCTTGGACATCCAACTCATACTAAAGAAGAGGGACAAAAAATTCTCAATTGAATGCTACAGTTAGTCTACTCAGAATAAATACACTACAAATCCAGTGCAATAGCACAACAAAGAAGCCTAAATTTCCTACTTTTTGATCACCTTTGTGCCATTTCAATACTTTTTTTCTCTTTTGGGGCATGGAGGTGGGCTGGGTAGTTCTCCATGCTGTCCTGTCCAGACAGCCAGGAGCTGGCTATCCACGACCCACTAGGAGCTGTGCAGCACTGAGACATTCCTCTAGTTCTGCAAGTCATCTGGGGTTTAACAGAGGCTACAGCATGAGCACTTTACTCAGCCTTAGGGCTGAGTTAGGTCCTGTAAGGTACTGAGATAACTCTCAAGCTTCTCCTTAACACTCCCAGTTCTGCAAACACAGCAGTTGCACCCAAGATCAGGCCTGGAAAAATCTGTCAGTTCTATGCCAGACATGCTAAGGTAGCAGTGCTTTAAAAGCATGTCTTTAAGAGGTCTTGAGAATGGTACAGCTAGGTTCACATACTGCTAAATCAGCTTCTGGTGGCTCTGCACCTATCCCAGTCAGATTTCTGTTCCCTCTTCATTGCATATTTAGAACCATATCAGTGATCTGGGCCTGATAACCCTGGAAGTTCTTCCTGGAAGAAACAGGAATAACTGGAATGCCTGTCTATTATGTTTCCCATGGTATTAACCATGTTTCCATCGCCTGATATATCCCAGTTGACACTGTCATCGTAGAAAAGAGTGAGTTGATGGCAAGTTCAGTGCCCTATTTTCATGCCATTCAGCTGTCTTACTGCAACTCTTACATTAGTCAATTTTATCAAGGATATAAACTAATTATTTATAAAATACACACATTTTTATTTGCTGCTTCTATCTTTCTCTGCCAAGAGCTCACAGTAGTAAGTAAAATTACAGCAGAAGTCAGCAGAACTCACAAAAGGAGATAATTCATTCCACCTCACAGTGTTTAAAGTAATAGAAGAGTATGTGAACATTTCATCAAGAATGAATAAGTATTATGTATATTCAAGGAACATCACTGAAGTGAAACTGTTACTAATGATGCCTGCTATCAAAATCCTGGGGCAGCTTTTATATGACTCTAGAAGTTTAAGATTAATTTTTAAAGATGTTTGCTTTCATATTCTTCCTCTGTGAAGTAAAGAGACTTCCAAGAATAGTTGTTCAAACATAAGTTTGCAGAAACTTATCAGAATTCTGGCATTGTGGGAAAAGTTGACTTTAGGCTATATTTTCTGTCTTACCCCTTCGGTTACACAGTGCAGCTGTGATGAAGAAAGAGCTGGGAGATTGTCTTTTAACCATTTGTGCATTCTCTTGACACTAAAGCTCCTAAGCATGGATTTGACTCTAGAGAAACTTCTGGGAAAATCTGCTTACTCAACTCTAAGCACACTGCAGGGAACAGAGCAATGTACCAGTTCTGCTGAGGTTTTTATCTGCACATCTGTGTCAGAGACAAAGGAGAGCAATACACAGAACTGGTGCATTAGGAGCTGGTCTCTGTGAAGAAAGATTTCGTAGCTGGTTAAGAATCACCTGTGTGGTGCAATACAGTCTCAAGAAACCAGAATATGCCTGCATGGTTTTTTAAAAACTATATTCTGATATTGGTAATTTAATTATTAACACTAGCTCACAAGAAAGTTTTTCTCAACCAAAGTTTGCAAAATAAATCACCATCAAGCCTTTTGGTGAAGAGTTTAAAGCCCACAATTACAGCAGCAAAACATATCCTTTAACTTCTAGTGATTCCAGGGACATCAGTGGGACTATTTGAATGCTTAGAGTTAACTCCTGATTCAGCAAAATACTTATAAAAGTGTTGGAACCTGCAGGCATTTACATTCTTCAGTGTTACTGAATGAGATCACATAGCTGTATGTTTGCTTGAGGTTACAGAGCAGTACACTGTAGTCATTTCAGCAGTGTTTTTGCCTTAGGAAAGCAGATAAATCTGTCAAATTTCTAAATCAGATCAACACATTGAATGGTGATAAGGGCACAAGAGGGAATTACTAGAGCATGCAGTCTTGAAACATAAGTAGGTGAGAGTGCTCTTTAAATATATATGTACAATGAACCAGCATGTAGTGGTACTCCAGACAGGTACCCCTAATTTTTTCTTTCAACCACCTGTGATTAGAAATCAGTTAATAGGTAAAATACAAGAAGCCTTAGAGTATATATAATACATAATCCTCAGCAGTTCCAGGATGAAACCACTCAGTTTTGAGCTTGGCAAATAGCATTTTATAAGCTTCCTATAGGGATTGCTGTCTTAGTCATCATTGCCTTTCAGGTTGGCAATTCTAAAATTAAACCAGATCTCAGCTGCTGCCTGACCTGCAGTGAAATACAAAAAATTGCCAGAGATGCTGCCAATACTCTCATGTACACCTGAAAACACCAAAACAGGTTGAAACCAATGCAGGACCTTTCACAAACTGCTTCTGTTTTAACATAAGTAATCCAAGCAATACAGTAGCTGTGAAATACATTGCAATAACTTTAAATAACAAATCAGTTCAGTTTACATCATAGTGTCTAGGGACCTCTTGTTTATTTGGGGCTTGGGGTGGGATTTTTCTGTTGATGAAGTAACAATTATATTTGAAATAAATGCATATGGAGCCAAGAGAATATAGTTTAGTAAATATTTTAAGAGGAACATAACCAATTGATTACAGGTTTCAGGAAGTCAATTGTGCAAAGACAATAGAAAGAGCAGTTTTTCCATTGTAGAAGAAACAACTTATGAGCATTCTGATGAAAGAAGTCAGTGTCCTGGCTGACTTGAGCTGCTAAAAGTCATTGTTTAGCTGGGAACCTGCCAAATGTCCCTCATGTACACAGAGTGGAAATACTGAAAAAAAATAATGAACAAATAAAAGCTAGTAAGATATTAATCTCTTTTGCAAATAGGTTTGTGGAGCATAACATAATGAAGTTGGAGATAACTTTGTCACTAAATTACTGGTAGCTCAAATTGTAATACCCTCATCAAGGGTTTACATTATGTGCATTTTAAAGCTAGGGCTGAATGAAATACAATAAAAAAATATTGGCTGGAATTAATATAATCCAGCATCAAAGCAAGTCACAGTTTAAAAAACAATCCTTCCTTTAAAAGGAAATTATAAAATTACTCTATCTAGGTTGTAATGGTCATAGCTGCATATATGGTATATATACAAGTATTGGAGCTTGTGAGTTAAAAACAGACAGACCATCTCTTCTCCAGAAACTCTTTCTGCTCATACTTAGTAAGTTTCTCATTCCTATAGGCATAGAGGTCAAACATTGTAGAGTCTGGCTATGTGCTAAGACCGAGGAACAGCAAGTTTGCATCTTTATGTACTCCAGGATCATCTTCCCTCAGGAAGCGAGACTGGTTTTGATAAATGATAAGAAATTGGACAGAAATATGCCTGATCAATTTTTAGCTACACATATCCACTATCACTCTGAGATATGGGGTCACACTTAATATAAAGCAAAACACACATTTTTATGGACTGGGAATTTCATGGACATTAGAGGAAAAAAGTTAGGGTAACACTGAGTACATTTAAAAATGTTTACCTAGTCAAAAGAAAGTAGTAACAGAAAAAGTAGGCATTTTTATTTATTTAATTACTACTTCCGTTATTAATTTCTGCTAATAATTTAAACAGCCATTGACAGCACCCAGTTCTGTAACCATATACAGTATAGACCAAGGCAGGTACACCGTTACAGTCAATTAAATTGAAGTGCTCTTGGGCACTGAAATGAAATACATGAAAAGGCCCACAGCTATGCTACAAACTCTCTTAGCACCCAGAAGGTGGTAATTGATACAATATGTCTTTTAGTGATGGTACCAGCGGAGGCACAGGAACAGATTGGAAGCGCAAATGACCAGAGGTGAAGGCATCTCAGAGACAGTAGCTAATAGCGCATGGGCACATTTTGGCTACTGTTTAGCAATTTGGAAGCTGTAAACTGCAGGGATAGATAATTCAGGTGTATTGCTGCACTTTTAACTTCATGTCTGATATACACACACACACGCACACCATATGCAAATCTGAACAATTGCATACTTTGAGAATCTTCTGTGATAAACTGCCCAGACTCTAGAAGAGAAAGGATTGCTCTTCTCTCTAAAAAGATACAAATTCCATATAGTTCTAAATTTTGTTAATCTACTTTGCTTCAACACCCAGATTTTCTTCTGTCGATTTTGTTTCACATTGGCACCAAACTATACTGCAGGCTTAGAATAGGATTGCTGAAACAGGATCTTGCTGAAATCAGCAATATCCATAAAATGAGAAAATATGCAACATGTGGTTAAGCAGGACCCTCAGCTAGTGAAATGGCAGGTTTGGCAGTACTGAAAAAACCCTCAGCTAGTGAAATGGCAGGTTTGGCAGTACTGAAAAAAAATTTTCACATTTCTAAAATTAAGTTCTGAAGGTCATTTAGCCTGGTCTTTTACATGGCACAGACTATTTTATTTCTGCCATTTACTCCAATACTTATCCAAGTAATTTATTATGCAATTTTGATTTGAAGGCCTTTGGTCATTAAAAAAAAAAAGAAACTTTGGTAGTTTATTACAATATTTCAGACTGTTGTTGTTAAAGCCCATGCTTAAGATCCAGTTTGAATTAGTCTCATTTCAGCTTCCAGTTCTAATTTACATCAATTACACCTCTAATATCTTTTTTTCTTTATAGATACTGAAGACAGTTTTTAGCTGTAGGATATTCCACAGAAAGAAAATTAAAGGATTATAGTAACTGTCTCAGTTAAATGAGACTGAAGTGTTTTGTTGAGGAGGGTGAGTTATGAGTTATGAGGAAAACCAAACTCCTCCCTCTAAGCAATTGCAAATCTGAAATTAAGAGGCTCCAATTGAGGAAGTATGGAGAAAGAAAAAATAAAAACCCTTTATTAAAGGATATATGTGTATTGGCAGAACAACAAAAGAACACAAAACCAACCAAACAATAACCCTATATCCAACAATCCCCTTAAAAAAGGAAAACAGTTTGGTACTTTCTGCCTTTTGGCGCAATTCTAACAACAATCAGCAGGGGTCTGATGGCTGGAGGTGCAGAGCCTGTAGGTGCTTGGTGGTAGTCAGTCAGGGGTGCTGTTGGGCTCTGGTGGTTGCTGCATGGGGGCCCCAATACGTGGGAGAAGCCGAAAATGGAGATCTCCTCCCCCTCCACACCCTGAGAAGGGGAAGGGGGAAAGGGGAGAAAGGGGGCTCTTTCCCACGAAACTCACGCTGTCTGCAGCTGGCTGTGGCTGGGAATTCCCCCCTTTCATCAATGGACACGCCACTGCCAAACACAGGAGCGGAGGAGGGAGAAGGCGACCTCCTCCCCAGAAAGTTCCTCTGCAGGTGGGTCAAGCCTCTGCGGCGAAGTCCGAGCAGGTCCAGGCTGGGGGCAGAAAAGGGTGCAGGAAGACAAAGGCAAACCAGAGCCAGAAGACAGCCAGATGACCAGGCCAAAAACAAAAGCGACCTTGGAGCCTTTCCACCCACACCCTTCCCTGAGTCAGGGCAGAAGTGAAGTCCCTGCCATTTCCGAGGAGAGGGAAAAAACAACTCACCCCGCCACACACAGTCTTCTGACAGCCATCAGTATGGAATGCAGGCCTGCTATTTAGTTCTTGTGTGTGTGTCAATTACCCTAGGCAAACTGCTTCCCCCTCCCTCAGTCAATGTATATTTCTTTTACAGTGATACAGAGGAAAGAATAATTCCTGCTTGGTTTTTTTAGAACAAGTAAACCTATAACAGTAACTTTCAGAGTAATCATCTCTGCTAGTTTTGAAAAGTTTTTTAAATGTTTGTGATACATTTTTTACTATACTTCCCCATAAGGAATCATATTCACATCTGTTCATAAGCACTCAGCTGCTTCCCTGATTCATTTCTTGAACATTAAAGTACCCATTTTGAAAACAAAAACATTCAAAATCACCTTTTTTTAAGACAAATCTAGACATAGTATATTTTCAACCTTAACTAAGCCTTTTCCAGTCTGTGATTCTGTAATCACTCATAAATTATATTCACACTGGTTGGGCATGATAAATACATATTTAATACACAGTACTTCTCTGAATATTAAAAAAAAAATCTGCAATGTTCAGTAATTCATTTCTGCTGATTCCCCTGCAAAGCACAGGCTTATGGGTCATCTGCAAAGTACTGGCCATTTGAGGCAATTCACGAACTGGTAGCTGAGGGCAAAGCCAAGAATTTGGCTGCAGTCAGAATCAGTAGTATGTTTCACTGCCCCTTTCCTTTTTTATTTCAATGGTAATTTTAGCCGTAGTGTATGGGTTTGCCCCTTCTTCCAGAATAAACCTTGTTTTGTCCAGAAGAGCTTCTTAGTTTTATTTTGTGTTATGTGCTATGCACACTTCCTTAAGTGACAAAGGTAACCCAAGTGACTTCTGTCTGTGACTACTCATTCCTACCTCATGCCACAGGGTATCCGTCCTCAGTTGATTTTGTACAGCTTGGTGGAATCTGCAAATTTAATCCCTAAATCACTGAGATTGCCCAGTCTAAAAAGGAATAAATAAATAACAGCATTTTGGGGGATGCTTACTTTCTCTGGCCCAGGGTGCAGCACAGTTCATGCATTCTGGCACTGCCAAAAGCGAGGTGACGACAAACTGCAATATAGAAATAAGAACATGCATCATATCCTGGGTTTGGACATGATAATGTACTTCCTACTAACTGGTACAGTGCTGCATTCAATATGAGGACAATGTTGATAACACACTGATGTTTTAGTTGTTGCTAATTTGTGCTTACCCTAAACTAAGGACTTTTCAGCTTCCTATGCTCTGCCAGTGAGCAGGTGCACAAGGCTCTGGGAGGGAGCATGGCCAGGAGAGCTGACCCAAACAGGCCAAAGACATATTCTATACAATAGATGTCATGCCCAGTATATAAACTGGAATAGGGGAGGGTTTAGGCCAAGAGGGGCTGATCACATCTGTGGGCTGGGCTGGACTAGGCATTGATCAGTGGATGGTGAGAAACTGTATTGTGTGTCATTTGTTTCTCTTGGATTTTATTCCTCTCAATCTCTCTCTCTCTCTCCTTTTCATTAGTCATTACTATTATTACTTTTATGATTATCATTAGTGTTATCATAATAACAGTATTTGTCTTTGCTTCAATTATGTCACTGTTCTTATCTCAACCCGTGAGTTTCAATTTTTTTCCCAACTTTCCTCCCCAGTGGGGTGGGAGGCAATCAGTGTGGGAGTGAGCAAGTAACTGGATGGTATTAGGTCTGGGGTTAAACTGTGACACACCCACAGGCGAAACGGGGAGGTTTTACCAGTTGTGATGTACTTGCAAAAATAACTGCGACTATGGCATCGATCTGTAGTTTCATGACACACTGGGTCTGGCTTTAGGGCTCCCATTACTAGATCAAAATCAGTACCATCACATGACACAAAAGCACTGATACAGCACAAATTATTGGCAGTTTGAGATATTTTCACACCTTTTGATGGGCTTTGTACCATAAAACCAATATAATCTGGCCTCCTGTGTTTGTCTTTTGGCATAAAACCAGTCATGAATTTCACAGTGTGCTTCAGCTAAAGCAATATAAAAACAGACATAAACTGCATGCTTGATTTGAATCAATTTTCTACAAATGAATGATTCAATAATGTGAGTTTTTTTGGTATTGATAACTGAAACTGTAGTCTCTCTCTGGAGTGATACAATTCAAAGCAACAGCCATTAAAGAGATATCAGTGGTACAATTATCTCACTGTTTTTTTAACTCTGACATCTGATGTGAATTGCCATGAAAGTCTGGGAAAAGTTTCCATTATACAGAGTTTAGGACTGCAAGGAGGTGGTCAAGTCACCTTTTCTCCTATATACATATATATGTACTTCCAATGCCCCCTCGTTTTTCTACTCAAGAACAGATTTGGTCCAATAAACTGGAATCTTTCTTTGATTTAGGGATTGTGTAAGCAGGACAGTGGCCTGCTCCACTCTTTCATCCTTTCTTACCATGAATTCAAATGGCAGATTCTTTGTATCCTGTGATAAAGAATTCTGTAATCTTTTCCTGATAACTATTGTTCACATTATTCACAAAAGAGGAGTCTCATGCATTAGTGAAGGAAAGTTTCTGTCCACATATGTTTTCTGGTCTCATATCATTCTCTTCCCAGCCCTCACAGGAAAACCAAGGATTCTACTAATCTAATGTCTTACAAAATGTCTTACAATAAGGAAAGTACATAAGGTTCCTCCAGTATCTTCTCCCTTCACCTCAGAGGACAAAAAAAAATAAAATTACAATTAGAAATGTTAAAGGGAGATCCAGATCCCTGTTTATTATAATGAAAAGGTCTGTTGTCACACCTCATGAAACACCAGTGCAAACTGTACTTCTCCATTTCACACCAAATGGCAGGTGGTAAGACATGCCTGAGTCTCCACTGATGCATTTCCAAAAAAACTAATGCAGCTGTGCTGGAGAAGCACAAAAGGAGTCAGCGAACTGCAACACCAAACACAGTTGGGGAAAGTTCACAGCACATTTTAGGAGTACTTTTCCACAGAGAAAAGCCACAAGGGGGAAACAGATATCAGGAATATCTTGTTTTTCTGTGATAAAATTATTCTCCATATGTACAAACTGGTGTTGCCAGTTTAAACAACCTGATGATGTGCTTATGTATCCTTTCCCTAGCATTAACAATATGGCCTACTGTGCACAATATGACATTAGCTGTTTTTTTAAATTTGCTTTTCCATTGTAGTTCTAAAATAATAGACTCTTTCCTTTCTGTTCACCTCCCGTCATGTTCCATTAGTATCTCCCCACAGAGTAATCAATTCTGTGATTTTCCCCCACATCCGGTATATACACAGGGCCAGGAGTTGGACTCGGTTATCCTGATGGGTCTCTTCCAACTCAGTGTATTCTGTGATTCTATAATTCTGCGATTCTATGATATATGATTATGCTTGATCACTTGTTCCTAAATGTTCACCACAGTTTATTTCATCTATCCAGTCTGGTTTGCTTCTCTTGGCTATGTTAAAACAGCTCCTAATGATATCAGTTACTTACTCAATTAATCATGAGAATCTTACTCAGCTATTCCTCAGAAAAGATATACTCTTCCTCTGTAATGTTGTGGGGTTTAGTGTGGTGAATCACAGTGTAGTGGTTTGAACTAAGTTTTCCCCCTGCAGCTAAGAAAAAGCGGTAACCCCCAAGGGGTGGTGACACTGGAGATTTGAACCAATCTGCGCTCCTGTGAAATATAAACATACCACAACCAGCAAACGGAAGAGAAGAGTGGTAGTTTGGTTGTTGAAGAAGTGGCAGCCATGTTGTGAGCCACGAGGAAGGGGCTCGGAGCCCCTTGGAGGACTCTGGCCCCCTCCCAGCCCCGGCTGGGGGGACTGCAGAGACTTGGAACAGTGTTAGACTGAGCTAAGTGTCTGTAGTTAAGCCGGGAGATGTTTTCTCCACCGTGGACAGCGGAGACAGAGCAGAAGCAGAGATGCAGCGTCGAGAGGCTATGGCTGAAAGCCAACTGATAAGAACTGAACCGGAGAAACAGCAGAAACAGCATGCAACTGAGTAAGGAAGACACTGAGTTGTCTCGGAGAGCCGAGAAAAAGAGTCAGCAGCAGAGCTACAGAGTTTTGGGGGTAAGAACTGAACCAGACCCCCCAAACTCCCTTGAGACCTCCGGGAAAGGAGGGACATTGACTCCTATTAAGGAGAAGAGTCTTGGACATGCAGCACTAGAGAGAGAGAGGAGCTGAGAAGCTCAGAGCGTCCTGGGAAGCTGGACCCGGACGGAGAGGAATGCAGAGGGGGGTGACCTTTTCCCCCTCCTCGCCACTGTTGCCAAGGTGGCAGCCTGAGGCAGAGCACAGGAGCTTTGCAAAGGGGAATCTGAATTCCCTGAAGATACCAGACTGTCACGAAGACCCCCCTGTGTTTCGTGATATGACCGTGGTGGAACGACCTTTGTCTGGGGTGACGTAGCCCACGGAAGACCCCTTTGCCTGCGTCAAGGGGCCAAGAGAGGCTTGGATACCTCCCTCGTGAGTGCTGGCAGAAATCCAGCCATCAGCTGCTGCATGTGGAGAGGACAGATTGCTGCTGCTGTAGAAGATACTCCTGCTTAGAGACTGGAAGGGATCCATCCTTCTTCCTTCCTGGACTTTTATTTGGAGGGGAGAAGAGGTCTGATCCATTATAAATACTTATGTCATGGTAGAGATAGTTGTGATTGTGTGTATAATGTATTATATTTATTTGTACAGTCATTGTAACATATTCCCTTTCCCCATTTGAAGTCTGGCGTGTTTTGTCTGGGAAAAAAACCCATCTCACATTGGATTGAGATGTGACAGGGGGCTAGGACTAGAGAATTAGATTTTTGGAGATCTCAAACCATGACACACAGGGTTACTAAATTCTGCGAAGACCACTGACTGCTTATTAAGATATTTTTCCCTAGTTTGCATATATTCATGTCATGAATTTAAAGAAAAAGCTAGCCTTTAAAAATATAATATATACAAATAAAAGGAATATTATTTGCATTTATTATTTGGATGTGATCACAAAAGGAATGTTATTTTGAGTGTCAACTCTTTATTATACTCTGAATTCAAGTCCTCCTCTCTTTCCTCTGCGATATTTGCAGACTTTCTCAATATGTTCTTTTTTCCACCATCCAGGCCAATAACTAAAATTTTGAACAGAAGCATGCTATAGACAGGCTTATGCGGTAGTCCTAGACTGAGAGCACATGGCTGAGAACTGCGTTGTGTTTCCCCACTGGATGACCGTTTCATCCAGACCACCTTTCTAGCAAATAAGAATATCAAGTAGGACAGTGACATACTGAAGCCAGTATCTCATATAACCTGTTTCTCCCTTATTTAGTAGGCTGGTTCTACCAGAAGAGGAAATTACAGTGGTTTTCATTATTTGATCTTGAGAAATCTACATTGGATACTTTAATTGGCATTGTTGTCCCACAGATGCTCACAAAAGTGAATGTTTTAGCACTTTAACTGTTGTTAACATTAGGCTGACAGACTTATAATTTGTCAAGTCCTTTCCTGCTCTCTTTCAAGTTATGTGCTGTACTTGCCTTATCTTTTCCAGATTTGAAGCTGTATTCTCAATTGATTCCAAGGTTGCTCAGGATTTTTTCAACAATCGAAACTGAGTTTCCCCAGTCCACGCAACCTGTAGTCATATGGCATATCTACATATTTTATTTTCCTTTGTGATATAGTCTGTTTACCATTGTAAAGAAAAGTTCATTAACCAAGTGGTAATAAATGGCTCTTTGAGAGCTGTTTTGTCCTTTCTGGCACTCATGACTATTTAACCACCACCACCCCCCTTTATTGAATAAGTCTCTCTCTATAACAGGGCAGTTTGCCATTCTTATTTCAATAAAGTTTCTTTCACTACTTACTTTCTTTTACATATTCCTTGAAATGATCATGCTAAGACTCCACTGTCTAGTTCTTTGCATTCATTCAGATGTCCTTTCAGGAACATAAGAACAGCTGAATTCTGTCTTATATCAGAGTACTCCCAATTTCTGAGAAAATGTAGACTTTTTACACCTGCCCTTGTACTCCTACTTCTGCATGCATTGTTATGACTGCCAATATGTGAATCTAAACAGTTTCTACTTGCTGTTTAGTAATTCCTGTTCCCTAAGGAATTTTCTGGGTTTTTTTCAGTAGCATTGTTATTCCCACCAGTTCTCTGATATAACATTTTAGCAAACACTTCCTATTAGCAAACATCTCCAACTAGTTTTTTCTTAGTTATCTACTAGTTCCTCCTAGATAAGACTCCAGCCACAATTCAGAACAATACCAAATTCATTCAGTGTGTTGGAAGAAAAGAAAAAGAAGTAACAGAAGAATTTATGTTACCCCCTATCTCAAACAGTCACAGGTGATTCCAGCCAAAAGGTCTTCAGCCTGGGGGTTACTCATGTATTATGCTAGAAAATTGAGGGAACATGACTGATAGGTAAGATGCTCTGGTATGGTGTTTTACAGAGGCACTATTTCTCATGTCCATCAGCTTGCATTTGTGGGAAGTGAGTCTTAATTTGGTAGGCTAAATTTGGTAGATGAGTTTGCTTCAGAGACAGCAGTACTATCAAGGAGCCAGTCAGGAAGGTTAGGGCAGCAAGGTTTCTGGTTTGGCTCTGACAACACACGTCTCACAATGCCTAAAGGGATTCAACTGCAGTAAGTTGCTCAGGACAGCTACACATTTCAGCTATATGGAACCATTAGATTAGGACTTTGCTCAGCAGCAGATTTGCTGAAAAAATCCACATATGCATGTGTATATATATATATATATATATACTTCTGCAAGTCTAGTTTGAACATTAGCAGCCTCACCTCTAGGATAGGCCAGTTGGTGAAAGCCTAAAACACTGATTATCTGTCTATGTGGACTTCTGTGTTCTGCTAGTGCTAAAAGGATGAACACAAGGATTTTTTTAATACTTTAGTGTTTTGTCTTTATGCTATGTCAATCATACATGCCCAGTGTAACAGAGCAGATTGTACAGATTTGTGCTCAAATATTACAAAGGTAAACATGTAATCTTAATTATTTCTTACATGTAAGTCTGTACTACACAGAGTCTTTTAAGGACCTTATTTTTCATATAAAATGTAACAATAAAGAAGTTTCTGTTTCACCATTTCTTAAATGTCAGTAGAAGAATGACACACTGAGTTTGTAATTTCTGTGTGACTACAGGCTGTGAATTACTCTTGCTATACAACACTTAAAAGCTGTCAGCAATGTCTTTTAGAGACATCTAATCTTTTAGAAATCACTCTGCAGTATTTACTGATTATAAAAATACTACCATGCATCACATGGTGGGGGGAGCATCTATTCTTTAACACAGATTTATTCAGCCATTGTGTCTCTGCAATGGAAATCATGTTCAGTGATGAATGAGTTTAAATAAAGGGTTGTTATTTCTTCTTTTTTTTTCCACACTTCCTCAATTAAAGCCCCTTAATTTTGAATTTACAATTGCTGAGAGAGAGGAGTTTGGTCTGTCTCATAGCTCATCCTCTTTGGCAAACATTCCAGTCTCTTCAAACTGAGACACAGTCAATAACTCCAAAGTGGGGAGATCAGAGTCCCTGTGTTCTCACTCCTGATGAGAAGGTAGGTAGGAGAGTCATCAGACCTTTGGGGGGTGGCACAAGGGACAGACCAAACAATAGCACAGATCAACTACCATTGCTTTTGAGCTGTGCAGTTTTTCCACCATCAGGTCAGACAGAACAAGCTCCCAAGCATGGGACTTCTGGATGTAGGCATTGGTTTTGAAAAACAAAATGGCAATAGCAGATCTCTCCCAATAAAAGGCCACGCAAACACTTGCAAAGACTGGGGAGAAGACAGCAGGGACTGATTGCAGTTGCTGAGTTCCTATAAGTTCAGAAGCTCTTGCCAAATCCCTGGCTACAAATGCTCTCATTTCACACACCACAAAGTGCTTCTATACCAGAGTTCCGCACAGACTTCCTCAGATTGCTTGCAACACACCCAGGTCACACAATGAAGATGTTTCCAGTGAAGAGCGCTTTTGCTAAAGCCAGAGCACTCCTGAGGAATAGTTTGGTTTAAGTAATTCCCACCTTCTGCCAGAAAATCAAAGCAGATGGGATGTGCCTCTGCTTCTCCCAGGACCTGAGCCTCACCCTTTCTGCCATCCGCATGCCTGGAGTGGGGAGAGAGATCCGGCACCCCAACCCTTGAGCTCCATAACACAAGAACAGCACACGGCCATTGCTGGCAGCAGGACACAGGCTCTGCAGAGTCTGCTCAAGACCTCACAGACAGGGCTGCTCAGGCATGAGCTGCCAGGATGTGGTCTGGCCAGCCTGGAGATAGGCTGTCACTGGTCTGAGCTGCCACAGCACTTCCTCTGCTGACTAGGCAGCCCCAGTGCTGCCATGGCAGTCCTGCTCACCTTGTCAGAGTACAACGATGGCTCTGCTTGGAGACCAGTGTAAAGCTCTGCTTCTGTGCAAAGTGAAGTATTGGGTGCAACCAGACCATGACTGTAGTGAGCAGTGAAGGCTGGAAGAGAGCAGGATTTCAAAACATCAGCACAGAGTGGGGCATGGAAGAGGCCAGGTCTAACAAGCAATGAGATATAGGTTGGACCTGGAGATCTCCCCACCCTGGCAATGGTGTACATGGCTGCACCCCGTCACACCACACAGGCCCCATCAGCCTCAGGCTGCAGCAGACAAAAGGGGGGGAAGGGTGTGCACAGCACCAAGAGAAAAAGGAGAAACCTTCATAGGTCTGGATGGCAATATCTTCCAGTTTTCATAGTTGTATATATTCTTCTTTTACAAGTGCCTCCAGGTCTCCTTAATGGCTAGCACATGCCCCAGCTGCTGGCCTGGCCATGGTTTTGCTATCTTCTGGGGCACTCAAGTGTTGCCAGCAGCATGACCTTTTGGGGGCTGAAGTGTTCTGGGAGCCACTGGCCCTCCTTTTTAGGGCGCACTTGTCTCCAGTGATTTTGATGAGCTGACGCACAAAGGTGACTGACTGGTTTTACAGACAGGGCTGCAGCTCCCAGACCAAGGCCTCTTCATTTAACCCACAGCATCACAGATTTACTAAGATGGTGTCCTGTGCTGAAGTCACCTTCCATCAGCACAGTGACTGTTTCAGCCAGGGCAGCAGGGTCTTAAGTCCCAGAAGCAAGGAACAGCCTCAGAGAATGCCTTCATAGACCTCAGACTGGAAGTCACCCACGTAAGTCCTGGGCTGTGGCCGCGCAACACCCTGGTGGCTGGCAACAGATGAATATGAGGGGTTTTGAAAAACCATTTCCAAAAATTGTTTATTCCATATACCGCATGGAGTAAAAGATAGTGTTGACAGCCTGTCTGAAAAGGGGGAAACGCTGGTTTCCTCAAACTGGTCACCACACAATGCATCCCAGGTAGAACTAGCAGAGCATTATCATGAGCATCACAACAGGTTTGACAGCTCCACTCTGTTTCCACAACTGTGTTTGCTTGTTGCAGCAGGCTAGGGAGACCTGAGAACATGGAACTGCTCCCGCTTGCTAGCACCACAATAGCACTGTCACACGCTGCAGAGCAGAGGAGGCTATCATCATTCACTGCTCCTTGGAGCAGAGGAAGAAAAGCCTGGGTCCCTCAGGAAGGAGGCCTTCCTAGCTTCCCATGGCTCAAGCACTTCCCAAGCAATCCCACTTAGACCGGGTCAGGCTTTGTCTGTGGGGCCTAAGAAGTCATGTTATGAATCACAAAAGCAAAAGCACAGTTTGCACAGAAAATGCCCTGGATTCAGCTGAAGCACATATCCCACTTTCAGAGGTTTGCAAAGTTGCAGGTGCTGGTCTAGCAGGTCATGTCATATCTGCCAACAACATAAACACCGTTGTCAGAAACTGAAATAATTAATGGCTTAAACATTGTAAGATCACCAAAAGACTTTTGTCCACTGTAGCAAACTGAAAAGAAACAGCTGCTCACCCTCTCTGAATATGCCTACCAGTAAAGGACCTTCAGATAAAACAGGTGCCACTGTCCAAGTATCCTAGGTGCAGAAGGGCGTGCATACCTGAAGCTACAAACTGGACTTCCAGATAAGGGAAAAGGCTAGTAAGAGGCAAATCCTGTGAGGTGGGATAATCCTTCTTACCATGACAATATCCTCCTTCATGATGATTCTGCTGTGAAAACCCCTCTAGGGAACAACGAAGATGTCTTGTCACATCACTCATTGTAAAACTCCCCTCCCCAGGGGAGGTACCAGATGTTCCCACCTGAGTTTGAAGTGTATAATAACTCATTAAATCTTTCAGTTTTGGTGAGGGCTTCTCCCACCCCCAACGGATCAATATCATCACTTCAATTAACAGACTTCAAAGCTGCAACTACCAAGTTTCATCACTGGATCCAGCAGACAGCGACTATGTATATCCTTTCACTTTTATCCTATATTTCTCTTCCTTTCCTTATAAATTTCCTTAAGTGTTATTTTTATACTTTAATATTGCTGACAGCAACTAAAAGGGCTACATACCTGTTTTCTTTTGAAAAAAAATTGTTCTAAAAATAAACTCCACATATATATATATATGTATATTTACAAACATCAATTATTTAGTGTCTTTTCAATCCAATCCACCCAAGGGATTTATTAACAAGAACCAGTGTTACCCTCCCCTTCTGGGGCAGGTCGTAACACACGTGAGAATTCTAAGTAGCACTGAAGGCTTATGTGTGGGTATCTCAACGAAGTTTTGTATCAAAGTCATTAGAAAGACTCAGAATACCAGCTTTCCACAACCAAGCAGGTCTTAAACTGCAACATAAACACAATATAAACTACAAAATTTTCTAAATGTTTAAGCCTGGTGTCTTGCTCAGAAAATGTAGTTACATAGCTTTGACCTTAAGCTTTGTCCTTCTGTGGCTTGAGCCTGAAGTGAGGATGTGACTTAACCATGTCAAAGCCTGTAAAAGCAACTGCTGTGTTAGTTTGTGGCGTTTGTGCTTCTACGTAGAGCTCAGTCATGGTTACATGGTTGTATGCTCTTACTCACAGCTCTGGCATCATCCTGCTCAATGCTGGAGAATCACCCTTTAAGGAATCTCTCTCTGACTCTACAAGACACGTAGCTAAATCAGGGAGCTTCCTTTCAGCATATCAGCACTTAGTTTTTGCAATTGAAATGGTCACTTTAACAGGTCCCTTTGTTGGGAAAAAATGAAAGTTTACATTTAAGAATTAGAGAAGGGCTTCCATGGCAAAAGCAGTGAGGTAACCAACTTATGTAGAATATGGTAACAGATAAAAAACTAAAGTGAAAACACTGTTTATTGTAGCATCGTATTATATTACACATTTTAGATTACTATATGATAAGAAAAGAATTTTGAATCTTTATGAGATCTGGCAGGAGAATTCATATTCATCATGTTTCAGTAATAATGAAAATATTATGCATATCAGGCATGAGTGTAGGAGGTTCTTTTGACTACAACAAAAGAGTATCGAAACACAGTATCCTGTTATAAAGCTTCAAAGTGCTCCATTTTTTTTTGCTCTGCCATCAAATACAAATACCAAGCTCAATACAGAATCTGTCACACCACAATTCTTAACTTGGAAACTGTGAAATATAAATTAACACAATTTTCAAAAAGGTAAAGCTAGTGTCTTCTAAAATGAAAAACAGATTACATTGTTTTCTTCAGCAGTCAGTAATTCTCTCTATTCCTGTCTACTTAATATTTGTAAGGCATAAGATTAAATATATTATATATATATATGTTTATATAAAAGAAAAACACTACTTAAAAGTAAAACTTGAAAGCAATTTTTAGTTTAACAGGGTAGTAACAGGACAAGAAGTGGGACATGTCTTCATGATGTGCACTCACAGCCCAGAAAGCCAGCCATGTCCTGGGCTGTATCAAAAGCAGTTTGGGCAGCAGGTCAAGGGAGAGTGTTCTGTCCCTCTGCTCAGACCCCACTTGGAGTGCTGCACCCAGCTCTGGGGTCCCCAACACAAGAAAGATATTCAGTTGTAATGAGTTCGGAGGAAGACCAAGATGATCAGATGTCTGGAGTACCTCAGCTGTGAAGACAGGCTGAGACAGTCGGGGCTGTTCAGCTTGGAGAAGAGAAGGCTTTAGGGAGACCTTAGCGCACTTTCCAGTGCCTAAAGGGGGCCTCAAAGAGAGTTGGAGAGGGACTTTTTACCAGAACATGTAGTAAAAGGACACAGGTAACAGCTTTAAACTGAAAAGATGGCAGGCTTAGATTGGATATTAGAAAGAAATTACGTGAATTAGAAAGAAATCATGTGAGGGTGATTAGACACTGGAACAGTTTGCCGAGGGAAATTGTGGATGCTCCATTCCTGGAAGTGTTCAAGGCCAGGTGGATGGTGCTTTGAGCAACCTGGTCTAGTAGGAAGTGTCCCTTCCTACTAGAAGGGACGGGGGGGTTGGAACCAGGTGATCTTCAAGGTTAGCCCAAACCATTCTATGATTAATTTATTTATATCTCAGCTGGAGAACAAGCCTGGTACAGGCAGGGATTAGCACTAATGAGCGAAAGAAATTTTCACTGCTTTCTACCCATTCCTACCAAAAAAGTTAAATTGATAAATCTATAAAAGGAATGCATTTCAAACTGCTCTCATAAACTATATAACACTGGAATAAAAAAAATTTTCAAACATTTAATTTAGACAATGGTAAAACAGCAGATGATTCCAGAGTGTTATGAAAGATTAAATTTCACCAAATAGAAATTACTGTGCTGAGCTGTTCCAACTGTTTGAATGACAGCAGCACTGGAAAAAAACCAAACTCTTTTACATTCCCTCTGAAGGATATAAAAGATATTTTTACTCTTGTTAAGAAATATTATTTTTACATACATATTAAGCACTGACAAGGCAGTGCCTCTCATGGGACAAGAAATCAGGACTAAGAACACAGAGAAACAGTCATAAAGTAGCAAATCACCAAGAATAATCTTATTTTCACAGGAAGTGTAAGATCAAAAAAAATGTGCCACCACCAACTTCTGTAAACTTCATATCATAGAGCTGTACTTCAAGTTAGTTGGTGTTTTTCCCCAACACTTTTCTTGGGAAGCTTTTTCATTAATCTCCCTGGTAGCACCACTACAACTTTTCAATTTCCACTTAAAATTTCTTATTGGCAAATTCATTCCTAATTTGTTTTTTTTATATATATACATGTAGGAGGCGTGTCCAAGGGGCAGGGGAACCAAAGGACATGCACAGGGACAGACAACCCCATTGGTTAGAAGGTCACATGGTTTTAGGGGATAAAAGGAGGAACGAAATTCAAATAAAGTCTCTTTGATTTCCACCTCACGAAGAGCGTACATCATTCTTTATCATATAAAGACAGCCATCCACATATATAGATATTCTAGGCTATATGAGGCTGTAATAATCTTTTATTTCCTCACTGATGTCCTATCAAGGAAAACCTTTCTCAGCATTTGTTTTGCTGAACTGAATAAGCAAAGCTCTTTCTGTCTTTCCATAAGGCAGACTCTATTCAGTTTTATCATCTTAGTATCACTTCTTCATTCCTAGTTGTCATAGTTTGAAATTGCCCCCCCCCGAGAGGCTGGGGGGGCTCAGAGGTGATTGGGTGCCAGGGCAGTGTTCCCTGGAGGGCCAATCACCACTCGTGTTGTTTGCTTCTGCTCAAAATCATATATCACAGCACCAGAAGGGGTTGGCAGTTCTGTCTTGGTTGTTTTGGTGGTTGGTGCCTGCTGCGTGTAGGTGGACAAGGCCAGGGGGTGGCTGGGCTCCCTCTCTTCCCCTCCGGGAGGGGAGGGGCCCTGCGACCCCCCAACTCAGCCTTGGCTAGAGTTAGAAGCAGCATTTGGAGTGTGTGCTGTGAAAGAAGAATTTCACAGCACCTGAGGTAAGAGGGAGGAGGCCAGGTCTTCTTTCCACCCCACCCCACCCCCCCCCGCAGCTGAGGGACGCTTGGGACAGTGTATAACTGAACCAATCTGCCTGTGGCCAAGGCTAGGGGGCTTTCCCCCCCCCAGTGCATTTAGGCTGGTGGGGGGTGGATTTTAAGGCTCAGCATTTGAGCAGAGCCAAGTGGATGGGCTGATAAATCAGCTTGGTGCTTGGGAGAAGAATCCCAGGCGAAACTGGAGGTGAGCCAAGAGCTTGGAAGTTGCCTGCCGAAGCTGACCGGGGGCAGCCGAGAACTGACATGGAGGAATGAAGATTCCAGGACGCGTACGTTGATAAGCTAAACTACACTGCAGCAGCCTACGAACCGAATTGGGAAACCGAGAGGGAGAGATCCCCAGCAGCAGAAGAGCAAGGACTCAAAGCTATCTTCGTGAGGAGAGAAACTGCAACAAACAACTGGAACTTGGTGAGGGGGGAGCATTCGGGAGCCCAGAACACTCCCACAGCAAAAGACTGTGTTACATATCAGCCTTGAAAAGCTGCTCCTGGACTAAAGCTAAAGGAGGGGCTTGAAAGGACTGATTGATAGAAATGTAATATATATATAGTTGCCTTTAGTTTGTATAGTATTTATTAGTGTAAATAAATGTATATACTTCCCTCTTTACCTACAGAAGCCTCTGGTCTGAAAGTTTCTCTCCGGTGTTAGGATAAATTGTGGGAAGGGGTGGGGGGAAGCCTGGAAATATAATTTTGGATTTCTAAATGTGGCTCAAGCTGCCACAATAGTCTAGTCCAAATTTATCTCTTGAAAAAATTATTATTATCATTCCCTGCATTATTTCAAATAAAGAATTACCAGAGTATTGATTTGAACCTTTATGTACTGGAAATATACCCACAGTCCAGGGCACAGTCTTGTCTTTTCAGAGCTACATCACACAGCCAATGCACAGACAATCTGTGACCAATTAATACACTCCAATACTTTACCTCCTTATTGCTTTCATCTGATGAGTCCCCAGCTGATAACAGAAATTCTTGCCAACAGTCTCCAAGTGCACACCCATATAGCACATAAATCACACAAAGCACTTTCTTAACATTCTTCACAAGATCTAATCCAGCTTCAGTTTGAGCAGTTTTAATTGCCATTCCACATTCTAAAAAAAAAAAAAAATTATATTTGCTGATCAGTAATTTTTTAATTCCTTTCTGTTCTTTTCTATTCCTTGAAGATCTGTCTAAAATACTTATTTAATTATCTATCCATTTCATTCTAGCTTTATTTCTGAAAGCATTTTCCCTGCTTGGATATAAATTCTTGTTACTTTAACAAAAATTAACTTCACTTTCAGATATTCTCTCCAAATTCCTTAGTAGTTCAGACTGCATGAATTTCTTTGGCTTATCTAAGCTCAGTCTTCAAGTCAAGCCCTTTACTGGAAGACACACTTTTGTTTCTCTTTACAAATAATCTAAAATGAATCAACTTATTCAAAAGTCCTGATTAAAATTTACAATGATTGCTCTAACTGTAATGTCCTTATTATTTACACCAACTAAATATAAAATAGTAAAAAACTCTCTTCAAAGGGTTGTTGATGTAATTTTACATGTCTATTTGGTGTAAAACACTTAAGTTCATCCTTGAAAATCCCTGGAATTCCCTCCCCCATGTGAGCTCCACAATTCTTTGGGCATCTTTTCCATCCCATATAGTCCCATAGATCACAAATTCTTTGAAGCCATGCCACCATGGAGAAAAAGAATATGTGCTTTTATTTTTAGCTGGATAACTAGCATGTTCTCCCAAGTTATGCAAAATGGGAGATAAATAAGCAAGTTGTAGAGAGAAGTGGCTTTAGGTCTTTTTTCCATTTTAGTTTTACTTCTAGGAACTAGCTCCCAAAGGTGATAAACAATCAGGTTCACTGACTTACTTTATTTTTCTTCTTTATAGTGTTTTCTTTTATCCTCTCTCAGGACAGGAAGATTCCTTGACCAGTGGGGTTCTGAAGCACAGAAAGGATCTCTACATTTAACACAGTTCTAGATTCCATTCCAGGGAATAAGCAATCACAAGCTAAAAGTATATTAAAAATTCCTTTATTAGGTCTAGTCCTAAGTGACTTAAAAAATGTTTTCCCTAACTATATTCCACCATATCACCACACAGAGTAATTTCAGATGGATTTGATTGGTTTTCAAAAAGAAGTAAAAGGAAAGCAAATGTTTAGTTAATTGATGCATATTTTATACAGGCTTTAGATTTCTTGTAGAAGTACGAATTTACGAATTCACAAATCAAATACAAACCATTACAAATTTATTACCAAGGATAATCTTCTTTTCATAGAAAGTGTAAGATTAAAAAGGAAATAAGTGCCACCACTAACTTCTGTAAAGTTCCTATCATATCGCTGTACTTCAAATTAGTTGGTTTACAAATCAAATATATATACAAATCAAATATAAACCATTATCTTCAAGTGCAAGGGAATGAAATGTCATTTCTTACAATTTACATTGTAATTGGAAAAGCTTTTCAATGATGTGCTGGATTGAAAGTCAAGCTGTATTTTCAGTAGGATAATGAAATACAAAAATATGATAATTTCCATACAGTAAAAATATTGTTCTTTATGGCTATTGTAGTGCCTACTGTTACCAAAGTTTATCCAGCAATTAATCCCCTAGTGAAGGGTGAAACAGGCTGGTGTTGCTCACTGGGCTTCTCCAAATTACAAATCTGTTTAAGCGTGCAAGTTGCTTAGGAAAAAAAAAAAACAAAAAAAACAAACAGAATGGGTAGTGGCAACAATAATTTTCCTCCTGTGCTCAGTATCAAGTCCCGAAAGTTCTACCCAACAATTTCTGTTGCTTCAGTCAATTGTTCTAATGTTCCCTCTTTGGCCATTTTCTAAAATATTTTCCTCGAGAACAGATGACCAAATAATAGATATGCAGGTCTTGGAGATGATCCCAGCTAGTGGAGCAGCCTAATGGGTCAAAGAATGAGGGATTACAAAACTGGGTTAATGCCTGGGGTATTCATTAGTGCATTACTGAATAGCTGCAGAAAATGTAACCTTTTCTATTGAAGATGACACATTTTGGTAAAGAAAGGAGCTCTACAGGAATGACAATCAGGTCATCCCTTTTCCTAGGCAGCTACATCAACACTGTTGAAAAGGAAACAATGCATGCCTGGTGTGAATATTGGAAAACATACCACTTGTTAGAGATGCTCATAGAGTGCCTGTGAACTGGATATACTGTCCATGTGCCATGAACATGAAAACAGTATATGCACAAATCAGTACAGCCCTGCAGTGTGTTTCAGTGTTCAATTATGCCCTGCATACAGCCTTCAGTATAGTGTTCCTGATATACAATCCCTGTCACAGAACAGCAAAGATACTCTCTGGTTTCTGACTTGCTGTGTGCCAGTTTGGCGCTGATCCTTTAAATGCTCACCATGACTTAAGAGGTTATCCCAGTAAAAGGCATATCATATATACCCTACCTTGAACTTAATTTCTGCATCAGGCAGATGCAGGGGTTAGACATTGAAATGCAAGGAAAATCACAGAAATTATATACCATAAATGTAGGAGAAAGAGTGAAATGGAGGCTTCAGAGTACTCAATCACCCTCACAGGTGAACGGACTCTAATTTTATTTTCCTCAGTAATCTTCCAGCCTTCCTTACTCTCTGTTTGAAGCGCAGCAACCATCAACAGACTGTGAGCTACGAGGACATGTTATCTCCCGTTCTAGTCACAGTATCGCCACAAGAGGGCAAAACGCAAGAGGGCAAAACACCACGGAGGTGCAAAAACTGCTCCTGGGACTCGCCAGCTCGTGTCCCTTCGCTGCCGCGGTACAGACGCTCACGAAAGGGCCGCCGTGCTGCCTTTCCTTCCACGCAGTCCCCCGTGACGCGCAGAAATTCCCTACAACGACTCATAAGTTTCCTTTGTTCCCCCACCTCACTTCATTTAAAGCTTCCTTCTTTTTCTTACCGCTCCTTAAAACAGTCAGGGGCTACTGACGATACCCAGCACTACCGGCTGGCTCGCCCCTGCCGGTGTCTCTGATGTCCTTGGTCCCTCTCTTTGACTGTACTATGTCGGGCCTGAGAGAAAGCATTTTTTTTGTCCCAGTGTCTATTGAAAAGTTTTGGTTTAGTTCTCCCAAATCCCTCTTCTCCACGGTCGCAGCCTGACGCCAGGGCCGACCCCACCCCGGCTCCATCCCTGCCATTCAGGAGGCGACGGGACGTGCCCCCTCAGGGCTCGCAGGCGCGGGCACTGCCCTCCTCCGGCGTCTGCACGGCTGCCCTCAGCCGGCGGAGTCCCAGCTCCCGGGAGACGAGGACGCGCAGCTGCCGGAGGACCGGTGACTCCTCGGCCGGCAGGGCCGCGCTCCCGGAGCGCTTTCCGCCGCCGTTGTCTCCCGTCTCTTCCGTTCGCAGGAAGCAGCTGCTACTGCGCAACCCCATCCCCGCCCGCTCCAGCGCCGCCACCTCCTCTGCCTGCCGGTGACTGAGTGGGCCGGGACGCCCGCCGCGCCCGGGGGCCGAGCGGGCCTGCTGGGCGGGCGCGTTGCGGAGTGAGCGCGGAGCGGGGGACGCCTGCCCGAGCGCCCGAGTCGGCAACCCCAGCGCCCGCCGAGGGCGCCCGCGCGGCGGCAGCACGCCGCCCCCCGGAGCCCCCACACCGCCGCCCCCGGCCTGCGGGCCTCAGGGTGTCCGGCACCGGGGCGCGCCGCGGGCGGCTGCAGCACCTGCGGCGGTGCCCCCTGGTGACTTACGGCCAGGAGTTCGCGTTACGCTGGGACAAGGCGCCGTGTTCCTGCTTGTTTCATCCTTTGTTCTGTGAAACGGGTAATGTTTGTACGTGCAAGAGCATGAAACAAGCAGTGCTGGTCTCATGGGATCTCATGGAAGAAAGCGGCTAGGCGCCCATCCCTTGTGTCTGTAGACCCGCTGGGTCGGTTCCCTGTCACAGCTATTTATACGTTCCACATCCCAGCTGTGCCTGAACACCTGTTGACTTCAGCATCATGCTGAAGGCGGTTTTAGCAAGTTAAGCAATACCTTGCAAGTAGCATTATTTCCTTTTTTTTTTTTTTAACTGTCATTTAATTATATGGGTTAGTCTTGCTACAAGAGTATCACACACTGTCCATCCTCTGTAATCAGCTGCTGGTCTATGATATGGAAGCTGATCACACAACAGTAGCAGAACTGGTAGAACAGTTCATAGTCGAGAAGGAGCTGGCACAGGAGCAGATGGCACAGCTCTTCATGCATCTTGCTGCTTTTCTTCTTTGGCAGCCTGGAGACAGTTCTTTACATTTTCTTTTCTGTCTTCCCGTATAAGTGCTACTTTATTGAGAAACACTTTTTAAGTAGGGTTTTTCAAGTGTTTCTTTAAGAAGGAATAATTTGGAGATGAGAAATCAGCAGCAAGTTTTTATGTGTACCTTAATGTCTTCCGTGAAGGTTTCTCTGTCTGGTGGAGTGTCAGCTTCTCATTTTCTGTAAGCAGGAACTTATGGTATGGACTCTTGTTTGCTAGGACAGCTCATCTAGCTTCTCTCTGTCATGCTTCTTCAAAGCTGACACTCATCTACCTTTTTCAAGACTCTCAGTAATTAATGCTTAAGTTTCTGTGCCCTAATTTCTCTCTGCAACCTAATTATTATTGTAATTTTGATGGCTGCAGTGTTCTGAAGGGATCACAGGTAATTTTTGAACAAAAATACCTTGATAACCACTTATGCTACTCATTCTCTCATTTTTATGTATTTGGTAACGAAGGGCGAGATAGTTGAAATTCTAGATGAAATTTCAACACAAATTTAGACGGTTTTCTTTAGTTCTTCGCTTTGAACATTCAAAAATTTTTAATTGGAGTTTTTTAGCAATGTTTTTGAAGAAGAAATGTCCAAAGCTTAATACATTACGCAATTTGAATTTTACAAGAAATTTAGATAAAAAAAGGCATCCTTCATTCTTTTTTTCCCTTGAAAATTTATATAATCTGTTTCGTTTCCTCAGTGCTAGTGAAGCTTCACAGAGTTCATCATCCATCTTGTATTCAGCAAGAATGGCTGACCCATTTGAAAGAGTTCACAAAATGACAGTGACAGTTGGAGACCAAGAAAGCATGATCTATGAGGAAAGTGAGAAAGATTTATTTAGCTCAAAGACAAGTTTGAAGGGGAGATAATATGTAATAAGTGTTTAAACTTGTTAAATGTTCTTGCACAGAAGAAAAGGAGCCTTTTTGTTCTCTGTATTCACAGAAAATAATGGAAATTACTGGAAAATATAGTTTAGGTGCAAGGGAAAAAGTTAATAAAAGATAAGAAGGTAATGAAATAGTTTTGGAAAGTTGTGAAATCTTCATCAAAGATTTCTAAAAGAAGGCTAGACAAATGATTTTCAAAAAAGGGATCTGGGAGTGACTTGGAAAAGAAGTCTTAGGACTCTGGTACTGATTTTACTGGTCCTGAATCACAGGAAAGTATTTAAAGGTCATCAAACAAAATCCATCAAGGAGCACAGGCTTTTTAACACTCAGATATGTCTACATGCTATTTTGGAGGCAAACATGAACTCACACAAAGGAACTGATCTGGAAGCAGTACAGACAAAACACACATGGCCCAGCGCCAAGCTGAAAAGGCCCACTCAGGGTGACTCTGTTTTCTGAGTTCCGAATTGAAAACTTCTATCTTTATGCTGGCACTTTTTACTGAAAGACAAATCACTTGAACTGCATTTAACTACAAACCCACTTCAAAATCCTATGGTCATATGCTTTTATTTGAGTTCCAATTGAAGTTATGTGCAAATAAAAATAGAAGGCAATGTTGATGTGATAAATCAGAAACATCTCATTTGGTGTTCTCTAACAGAAACCTCTGCGATGTGTTAACGTGCATTTGTAGTGTTTCTTCTGTCCTTTGTAAGAACTGCAAAAGGCACATGCGTGCAGAATTTTAATAGATCTACAGGAATATTCCTGTTTAAATACTGCTGGGCCAGAGAAACACTGCAGCCTCCTGTAACATAGTGTTAAAAAGTATCCACTTGAGCTGGATTTTTTTCCATGTTGTTCACTATCAGCATTCTTGGTTACACAAATTACAACCTGTGCTATAGACTCATTTCTCTTATGTAAGTGTAGTTTTAAATCAACAGTATATGCTGAACTAAGAACCTTTCAAACTGTAAAAATAAATTAGAAAAAAAAGACCTATTTTGCAGTAAAAACTGCATGCTTGGAAGATATATAGATAAGAGGGATGTTCAAATCACTTCAAATGCCAGTCATCCTTAGAGAACCTTTGTTTGCATTACTTTAACCTTGTCTTTTAAATATAGCAAGTGCATTTATTCATCAGTCCTTTATTTGATTGTTGAGGGGTCTAACACCAAGTGGTTTTTACCCTACTCCAGTGAGCATTATCAGCCTCAAATGAAGCAGCTGTTCAACAGATAGCAAAGCATCTTTTTTTCTGAGGGGAATAGAATGTATGTAGAGACTTCAATATACCATTTGAATACAAAATGCAGCATACAAAGATATGTAAGGTGTATATCACTAAGTGTAGACCATTTCTAGAATATATTTGAATAGATGAGGATATAGCTCTACCTGAAAAGAATGTCTGAGCTAGCCTTGTGCATTAAGTCTTTCAGTCCTTTCTGGTTGGACTTAGATTTGGGGCTGTTGTAAAATTAATTAATTCTAGAATTGTGTTAAGAAGCTATGAAGAATTAATTAGAACTGGTTTAAGGTGTTTGAGTGATATAAAGAAATTCATAACTGATAATCATTCTTTCACTACCCTATGATGCCTAATGTTATCATAGCAAAGTGATACAAAGTACTTGTAAAATTTATCAGTGTGGATTTACTTTTAAAAAAATCATTCATAGAAGAGTTCATAATTTTATGCATTCCAGTTCTGAAATGTGTCTGGTACAGAAAGCATCACTGACACAAGTAGGGTAGTAAAAACTTGAGAGATATCCTGCTTAAGTTAAAACGTTTGAATCATCATGTTTTGTCATGAACAAGAGGGGTTACTAGTATAGATTCTTACCTTTTACCTAAGTGTCTCTTCCCTGGCCTTCTGCTTGGCCACCTTATGTTAAAATACATTATGGATTCTAAATAAAAATTTATTTTTATTTATTGTGGTATTGCAAGAAAATATTTGATGTTTGCCTTAATTTCACTTTTTAAGCCTAGAATGGATCTGGTTGTTAAAAGCTGCATGTACACTGGGCCAGGAGTCTAAATTATGCACACATTTCTGTTCATCCAGTATTCCAGACTCTTAAAATTTGTAGAAAAAGTAGAAAATCTGCTGATTGAAGACCTCAGACATAAATGAAAAATAATGAGTAACCTCTCTGTGTGTTTCATAGTCTTTGATTCAGAAAACAAAGCAGAAAAAGAAAGGTAGAAATAGGGAAAATGCAAAAGTCTATATGACTCAGTAAGGCAAACTGCTCTTCAGACAGCCTATAGTGAAGGCCTCAGAGTTTCTTTCCTTAGTGAAAACTAAATAAAAATTAAAAGTTAATATAGTTGCAAAATCAGATGTTTGGACTGGTAGAACAGAGATTCTCTTGATACTGATTTTTAGTTTTATACTCCAGCTTCCCCATCAGTGATCACTGCGCGCTTTAGCACTGTGAATAAGCATAACTAGTATAGGGCTTCAATTGAGATGTGGATGAAAAAGATTTTCTTATTTTTTTAATGTAGCTAGCACAAGAGGATAAAAACAGAAGTGGGTATAAAGAAGAGCTGGAGGACCTTTGAAGAAAGCATAACAAAAAGGGAAGACTTTGGACACAGGTTAGAGAAGACCAGAGAGACACCAGAGAACACAGCAAGACACAAAGTAAAATAGAATATTTGTTTTGTCCTTGATAATCCTTGTGGGCCCCTTCCAACTTGGCATATTCTCTGATTCTGTGAATTTAGGTCATTCACAGGGAGGCCGATACAGGTCTGTGAAAAAGTCTGTTGCCACCAGTAGTGTTGATCCTTCTACACAAAAAAACTTCTAAGGAGCAAGCCTCCAGGGGCATATTGTAAAAGGAGTCTTTGTCTTGCATGGTTTTATGTTGGCATTCAGTTTTGTTATGTGGTATTAGATGTGAGTATGCTTATTTAATGTTTAGGATAGCAGTGCTTTATTTCTATGGACATATTCTGTGAAAAGGGGTGTTCCTTGTCTTTTGTCTAAATATTGGACACGTTTTTTGCTTGTTTGTTTGCTTTTGTTTGGTTTGGTTTTAGTTGTTTTGTTGTTGTTGCTTTCTAATTCTTTTATGCAACCTGGAAATAAAACCAACTGTGTCACTTTACTATTAAAAGCATCTAGGTAGTATGCTATACAAGATCAAAGAATGTTTGTGAATAAAGTATTAGTCTCTTCTGCAGTGATGAGAATACTTATAGACTTCAAGGTAGCAAGAGACAAGCGGTGGTGTCAGCAAGTGACCAAATTGTATGTTTTGTGGTCTTTACAAATTGACATGCAGAGCCAAAATATCACAAGCTGAAATAATGAATAACCAAGAGGCTGATGTTCTGCGTTGCTGGAGTTGTAGAAAATACATAGCAAATTCTGTTTGCCTTGCCAAATGCAATGGAAAAGAACTATCTGAAGTAAGTATACCTTCTTTAGAGTGAGTTTGTAAGTTTCTCCAGTGCTGTTTGTTTTAAATGAAGGAGAAGTATTAGCCTCACTTTGTAATTAATCTTGTATGTCCAAAGTATGGTTTGCCCTGCCAGGCTAAAATACAATTTAGTAATTTATATCTTCTTTATTAAAATACACAGAAAGATAATTATACAGAATAAAACTATGACAGAGTATTTCCTACTGGTTTATGATGGAAGTTAGTAATCAAAAGGACCTAGAGTCTTTCCAAATATGCCAAAAAGACTGTGCTTACATCTGGTGATCTTGAATCAAAGTGAAGAAGCAAATAGAAAAGAAGGTCTTGGTGTTTTTTATTAACACATTAGTAATGCTACAACATTCTTTTTGGCAGTAGAGAAGGTTATAACCAGTAGATGCAGAAAAAACCTTATTTTTAAGATCATTTTTAATTAGTATTGTTAATAAACCTTATTTTAATCACTCCACTTACAGAGCTTGAGGCCCTGGAATAATTTTCATGCTTTATACTTGAGGGTGTTTTTTGTGAATGGTTTGAAGTGATTTTTAGGGAGGGATGTGGGAATTGCAACTAATTTAATGAAAAAAATGTATTCACTTTTTTAGTAGTGGAAAGAAGGAGGTATCTTTGACCATACCCCATGGTGACACTTTTAGTTGTGAGTGGAGATCCACCATCATTGACTGAAGTAGCTCTTTCTCTGATTATGTAGACAGAAGATAAAAAAGTGTGTTTTAACACTATATCTGAAGGTGTTGGGAGGCAAAGATAGTACTATGATGAGAAGAATGATATTTTCAGTATGTTGACTTCCTGATGAATTTTAGACCTTCGCTCAAAGACACAGCTGAAATATGAGTAAAAAAGAAAAATTGTAGAACAGATTTTAAAACAAATTTTAAAGTTACAAATATAGTATAAACTATATTCGAATTAGAATTATATTAGAATTATATTAGAATTATATTAAATTAGAATTATATCCAAATTGAAGTACAGGTACTGTCCACAGATAGGAGGGAGACAATAGCGTAGACATGGTAGATGGACCTGTCTGCTGTTAATACTTGGAGAATTTCTAAAAGCTTCTATCTTCTGTGTATAGTCCCACTTTCAATTTTTATCAGAATGAAACTTATATTCCATAATATAGGAGCCTACATTTTCTATATTCATAAAATTTAACAACTGCTTTTAGGACTTTCTCACTAGAATTTCCTTATATTTTCAGCCATCTTTATTACTTTAGTTAGGTAATTGTTTTTATTTTAGTATGAGTTAGTGAAATGCTATAGGGTGTTAGATTTATTTTTTTTCTATTTAGTTGATCACATTGTATCAGTAAAAACTCTAAAGTTACTAAGACTATCTGATTTCTCAGCTAGTTATTCTAAACAGCATTAGAAAATTAATGTGAAACTATGTGTGTCCTTTGTGCAGTACTGATCACAGTCTTCTTATAAACTATAACTTACATTTTTCAGATTTAACTGGAAAATTATGCCCATTGATAGTGCTTCTGAAATCATTTTACAAATATTCTTGGAAAAGCTGTAATTGCATGCTCTCTGTTCTTGTAAACAAGACAAAACCACCTCCAGACACCTACATCTCCACTGTGGAGTCTGTCCAATGTCCTTAGATTCAGAAATAGAGAATTATTGACAGCATCTACCTGATTTTTAGAATAAAAAATGCATAAACATATTTGAGTTTAATCTTTTGTTAATATTTACTGAATTTGGGAAGCTGACTTCTGGCTGTATTCAAAGAAAAAGATCTCACATGAATGTTAAATATCAATACAGTAATTTTTTTTTTAACAGACATCACAAACTTCAGCTGCTGCTCAGGACTCTTGCAGTGTGAATTTAGATGCCATTCCAGAGTAGGTGAAATGTGTCATTGAAAAGGTAGATTTTTTTTTTCTTGCATCTTTACATTCAAAATGTGAAATAACTAAGGGGAACAAGTTTCAAGAACACTTTTCTGCCAAGGTCTATTGTATGTTACAGACATCTTATAGCTGAGGGAATTCTTCTCAGTAACTTCTATCACTACCATTTACAGATTTTTTTTCCTCCCTCTTAAATGCTGATTTCTTTTGTTTTGTTTTTAATGTATGCAGAAATGCTACAAGTGATAAATTCTGTTTCCTGCTCCTTTATAGATGAGTGTATTGTTTGTCCAAAAAATTGTCATGGGCACCTCTGCTTATTTGTCAATGCTTAATATTATATTTATTATCTAGGTTTTGTGGTTTGCTTTGTCTTGCTCGCTATATCTTGTAATACTAACATATATCTTGACAGTGACAGTAATGAAGCAGAGCAAGGCCTGAGAAACGAATGTGATATTAGCAGAACGAGAATTAGAGAGTTAATTTAGAATCCATGCTTTGAGCAAAAGCATAGAGAACTAAGTCTTAGGAACAGCAGAGATAATAACTCATTAAGGAATGCAGGACACTGACACAAAGGGCATAAAGTAAGTACACAGGGAAACAGAGAGAACCAAAGATGCTAACATGCACATAAAATAGGCATATGGAGGGGAGACAGAGGAAGATAAGGAAACAGAGATGAGCCAAGACCTAGGTACTCTTGCCAAATATCAGGAACTTCTGCCAAATGCACAAGGAAACCATCCAAAGTAGGGAAAGGTCAAAAGTTTATGGCAATGAAGAGGAGGAAAAAGACCCTTCAGGAGGCCAAAGAACAGGAACTACCACCATGTTTCTCCCCGGATTGAAGACCACGCTCCTAACTCCATCTTAACTCCTCCTGTTATGACTGTTAAAACTAGATGTTGCAATATTATAAATATTCATGAATAATGATGCAATTGCTTAGCAAAAATTGTATAAAAGGATCCAGATGTTCACTACTACTTTGGAGCTCTTTTGTCCAGTGTGAGCTGGGAGCCTCCCCAATGTTGTATTGCAATAAATGCCTCGCTACTCAAAGACCTAAACTCTGTCTCTGAGTGGTTTCTCCACGCCTGTTTGGGGCATAAAATTGGCATCAGTAAGAAACACGTTTCCTCATAAAACTGGACTGAGGGTTTGTTAAGAGATCAGTTTTTGGAATATCATGTGTTGTCTTTTATACTTAATGTGCTATTATGTCATATGAATAGAAAGTAGATACCATCCTACAAACTCAAAGGTCTGATGACAAGCCAGTGTGACTGCTTTTGAGTTTTAACTGCTCATTTGAGATTACAAACCATCTCATAACTTTCCTGTTGTACTGATTACTTCAGTTGAGTATTTTCTCTAAGTTGTTTTAGGCGTGGAAGTTAATGTTTTTGCATAGATATTAATAAGCAGAAACAGTGCTTTTCTTTTGCCCTACAGATATACTTTGATGAGTCTTTGATTGTGATAAGCAAATGACATCTGCATTCTTTTCTGCTTAGACTTCAGTGTCTAAGTTTTACTATATTCTAAGTAACTTCTGTTCTAACAAATCCACACTGAAATTGATGCACAAAGAAAAAACAAATGTTATGACTGTAAAGCTAAGCATTTAAAAATTAAAAAAAAATTGTTTTCTTTTCCTTCATTGTATTGCTCTACGTTTTATTTTGTTAAACATTAATTAAATTATTGTTAAAATTAGCAGTCTTTTTTTCTTCTATGATGAATAACAGAATGGTGTATCTGTTTGAGAAACATTGATCTTGGAGGTGCATTGAAAATTATGGGTCATGAGGTATTTTCTCACTTTACAAAATTGCCTAATCATGAATCCTAAATCAAAAGGATGCAATTTTTGACAGTACTTTGCCTGTTATATTATTTCAGTAAATCATCATCGTGGCTGGGCTTCGCAAACAAAGATTTGGGATTTCAGTAAAATTAGATTCAATATTGATAGTAATATTATTCTTTTCATACTTAACTGTAAAGGAATTCTATTTACCTCTACCTTCTGCATTTGAAACCTTAGAGGGTCAGCTAGGAGACCTGGGAAATACAAAACCCATAGACTGCCCAGAAAAGACTTGACATATTTACTCAAGGTTGCAGAGGAGCAGTGCTCCTCTGGTGAAAAAGGCAGAGAACACAATTATCTGTGAACACCTTCAACATCTTTGTCTTCATTTTGTCATTTAATATCCTAGAAACTCGTGCCTCAAACTCTTGGCTTCTCTGGCAAGATCCTGTGATTTTATGGGTAAATATGTGCGGTTTTTAAACAATTCTGAGTTATCTTCAGATCCTCCTGGGCTCTGAATAATTTTGTGATCATGTGTTATTTTCTCCTGTATGACTCCTGAATCAAAAGCTAAATCATTTTACATAAGCGCAAAGTCTATTTGCAGGCTGTAAAAACCCACTGGTTCCCAGCCGGTTCTCTTTCGCCATCTGTCCCTGTTCTTAACTGATCTCCTGGGATTTCATGCACATATTAGTGTATAGATAATCTTCAATAATTGTACATATATACCTAGTGCTGCTAGTGGCCTTTATTGTATTTTCTTTTCCCCATCACTTATCACTTGTTTTGGCTTCTTTTTCTAACGATTTCACATTTTTCGTCTTTATGCAGTCCAACATTAAATCTGTGTACCTTCAGCTCCTTTTCAGATCTTGCTAATTTTTCCCCTGCCACCTCCTCCAATGGTAGGCTGTTACTTCTTTACTGAGTCAATGCTTTCACAGTCCATTGCCAAATTCATGCTAAATCAGTCTCAGGCTCCTTGGTACCACACCTCATCTCTCAGTCTCTGTGCATAAGGGACATAGATATGTCCTTCTTCTTTCTTACTGTCTCTTGCATTCCCATTTTTACCAGGCTCCTAGCTTTCTTCCCTAATCTTCAGGAATCACTCCTCCTCTCCACTTGAAAATCCAGGATACTATTCCATGCCAGAAAACCTCAATAAAGTCACTAGAAAGTGCTATTCCCTTAATTTTAATGCCTAGCCCTTGGCATCACCCAGAGGGTGGTTGGGCACTGGAGCAGGCTCCCCAAAAAAGTGGTCACAGCACCAGGCCTGACAGAGTTCAAGAAGCATTTGGATGATAGACTCAGGCACATGATGCGACTCTTCATGATGGCCATGTACAGGGGCAGGAGTTGGACTTGATCCTTGTGAGTCCCAGCTCAGCATATTCTGAGATTATGTGCTCTGTGATCTCAAAATGAAGTGCTGGAGAGTAAATCTCTGAACAAGCCTAATTTGTCTTTGGTAGTGGCATATGCACACATTGGTCAGCCTCATAAACTGACAGATTGTGCATATTCAAGGAATTTTGAAGGATTTGAAAGCCTTTGCTCATATGTAAACTGGTCTTTGGTTATATATTAACTAATCTTTTTTTTCTCCAAGTTAAAAACCTGTCCAGATTTAAACAGATTCTCATAGGTGTGATACAAGGCATATCTTTGGTGCTTCGTGTAATTTTGAGGTTTTAACTCACAAGGCAGGAGTAAGTTTCTCTGATAAGTGTTTCCAGAACATTTTCTAGCATTGTGTGTGAAAAATAACCTTTTTTTTCCACACAAGTTGATGGTTTTTTTTTTTCCTGAAACTGCAAAATTTATTTTACTGAAATTTTGTATAGCTTTCAATCAGACAAGTACCAGTCATCAGTCTTCCCAAATTACCTTGAAAGCCATTTGCAACTGAAAGCAGTGCTTAAACCAGAAATGCTGGGCAGCTTCTGTATTCATGGCTCAACCTCACTTTAGAAACATTAGTGAATAAAGTGTGACTGGAGTTGATAATGTTTCTCATCTGGTCTTTGCTCCTACAAACACCTGCATAACTTCAATCCTCAACAGTGTCTCTCTTGACAGATTACTATATTTACTGAAAATACTAATAGTTGTGTAAATATGTTGTACTAATAATTGTGTAATTACATAGGAGTTCAAAGATTTTTGACATGTATTTTCTTTTGAAAAGGTGACTTCAGGATTGAAATTAAATTCATAAAATTACAAATAATGAAAATAACTGTGTCCTTGTAGAGTATTAAGGATTTGTCATGGTCTCTGCGCAGAGATTGTGTTGTAAAGCTACATACACCAAGATACAAGTACCATTTCAAGCTTTTGTGGGGTAAATAAAGTGAAAAACTATATTCTTTTTGTAAGGTATCTCCTTCCACGGTACTTAGTATGCAAGTTTATGGATTTCCAGCACTCAGAAAATTCAACAGAGAAACTGTGCTTGCCAATTCCAGATTAACAAATGGCAAATTGATTTCACTGCTTTAAGAATCTAATGATTTCATTAGTATTGCAGCATTATTCTATCTCTGGACAAGTTTTAAACATATTTCGAAGCTCCTACATTTTGAAATGTGTGTTACAGATTTCTTAGTTAACCGTAGCAAGCAGAGTTTTGACCAGAAGATTATCTGTGGTGGATTTTCTTTCTACAGTGAAGTCTCTCACCCTTTGACTAAAGGAGAAAATAACTCTAGTGATCATTTCTTACTCATTTATTTTCAGTGAACATGATGGGTATTTTTCTTCTTTTCTTGTCAATAGGCAGAGTGGACAATTGGAAAACTGCACTGTCCATTTTGTGAGGCCTGCTTAGTGGGCTTTAACTTTGTTTGCAACAAAAGATATTTCTGTGAACAGTTAGTAAATATACATTTCTGCAAAACAGACTGACTCTCAACCACCTTTCTCTGTTAAATTGTCAAAATCATGAGGAAAACATTTGCCTGTCCTCAAAAATCAGTCTGGTTTTAGCAAGGATACCTACCATGAAGTGGTAACTGCAACTTTGCAAATCAAAAGTCAAGGACTTTCCTACATGGCTAGAAATAATAATGGTCCTGGAAGATTAACAGAAGCGCTTTGTCTAGAAGTAAAAACTCCAAGATATGAGATGAAAAGTAAAAAGCTTCCCTTAAGGGCATTAAATCAGAACAGAAATCTCTCTTCTTCCTATCCTGTAAATGATGCACTGTAAAACCTTTTCACAGAAGATCACGTAGTTTGGATTTACATATCAGAGAGAGACTGTTTTTGTCACCTGTGTTATATGAAACTTGCAGTATGGGAACAATTTACCATGGCCGAAATGAAAACCCACCTGTTTACGCACAGGGTGGTTTGCAATTAGAGTCCAATAGGAAAGATGGTAGTTCTTTTCAGGACCTATGTAGTTCTAGTGCTGCCAAACTACAAAACCAATTTCAGGTTACATCCTTTACCACATTACTGCACAGAGGAACAGAAAGTGAGTGTGATTTTGGAGCTCATGGACAATCTTCTGCAAGTATCATTGCTGGTAGGTCACCATTTGTGCTGAAACTTTCTTCACCTATGAGGGCTGTAGAAGACAAAGAGTACCTCACACCTGTTGGTCTTGTGCAGCCTACAAGTATTTCCTTCAACCAAAAGCTGAGAAAGAGAGAAAGAAGCCTGAGGAGAAAGCAAAGAAGGTGAGAACGATGGCTACAGAACCAAGTAGGTGATGAAAATTGATTATCCTACTTTTTTTGGTAAAGTTTGATTTACTTATTCTGACGTTCTTTTTATGCTATCTCTTAATACTAGTATAATGTGGAACTGTCCAGAGTCAGGTATCCTGCAAACAAGGATTTATGACCCCTTCCTACATGTATTTTTTTGATAATTGAATCACATTTTTTTCTGTGCAAAATCCAACAACAGTGAGTTGGCCTTCTTATTGTTTTATGATGTAATAATAAATTTGAAGAGGGGGAAAAGGGAGTGAAATACAGTGAAATTTAATCAGATTAAGTGATTAAAGAAAAACTAAACATTTAAATCTTCTAAATGAGAAACTCTAGCATTTCGGTGTTACCAAAGTTTTAACTGATGGCATTTTGAGTTAACTTCATGGTTAAGAATGTTTTAAAAGATGTTTGCATTTATTATTATCGTAACACAAATATTTTTCTGTGAGTAAAGAATTGATTGTTGCTACTTAAAATATTAGTCTTTAGTAGGTAAATATTTTGCCTACAAATCTAACATAAAATATTACGTATTCTTACCAACTGTACAACCAAGTTTCCTTCTTTCAACCATCTAAATCAGAACAGAATTAAAGGCCATAGATAGTCATGCAATTTTTGGTGGAAGGCAAAGGAGAAAGGCCACAAATATGTCTCAAAATGCTTAAGACAGTTTTTGTTTTCTCTGAAATGTAGTAGAAAGACTAATGATATATATGCCTTTAAAAGAAGATTTTTCATCATAAATTTCTGTGTGGTCATCATAAATACTGTGTGATCAGCAAGAGCAAACATACTAATGAGATAAGTAGTATCTGTTCAAGAAATTTTTCCTGCTTTGGGTAGGTTTGTCATTGTGAATTCAAGATTAAGAGAGAGAGTTTGAGGCTGTCGCTCTCTCAGTTAAATGTGAGAACCAGCTTGAAAATGTAATGGGTCTGGGACATGCTATGAGACTTTTCAATATGGTATGCATACTGAAGAGTCTTCATCTTTCATTTTTGGGAAGGGTTTTTGTTTTGCTCAAAGACTTAAATTGACATTGTGGCCTTTTGAACAAAATTTGTTCTTATTTTGTAAAATGCATCTCTGAAGCTGAGAGTAAAGAACATTTCCAAGGTTTGGATGTCTTAATACTGAATACTGGTTTTTTAATAAGTCTAAAGATTCTTAGGTATCTGAGTCCCTAAAATGGCTTTAAAAAGTCCAGGCCTCAATGATGATGCACAAGAACAGTGTACGAGTATTTGCAAAGTTGTATCATCTGCAGTCTCTCCAGACACTTTAACCTTTGTTAGATGTTACTTTCAAGAGTAAAATTTCCAAATTTGTGATATGTAAGAAAGAAAATACTTTCAACTCTTATTCTTGTTAAAACTTAATTAACCAATTGCTACATTATTTCAGTTATTTACATTACATAGCAAATTATATAGAGTTGTTAAATCTGATAAGACTCATCAGTAAGCGTACAGTTTACAAAGGAAAAAAAATTAAAATTAGTATGTAGACTAAATGATCTGGGTTTGAATAGTAGTTTTGAGAAGAAGGAATTTTGAATTTAACCTTGGTGAGAATCTGCAGTCATGGCATGGAGTATTTAAATGAGTCTACTTCTCAGACTGTGTCAAGCAGCATGTGTGAATAGTGCAGCTGTGTTTCTGATCACTGAGATATCTTCCCAGGAATATGTGAATCTAGAAAATCACATCCTCTGTACAGTCTGACGTGTCACAAAGAGAGATGATCCTCTGCCGTCACACACTCCATTTCGCAGCAGCTCACCTCTGGTGTCAGTATCCCCCCTTTTCTTGTAAGTTCTACTTGCCATTGCTTTTCTTTAGCATTCTAACAATCCTCGTTGTCAAAATGTGCATTTTGTTGCTGTGGTACTTTCAATAGGAAGCTGATCTGTGGTACTTCATAACCATGATTTCTAACATACTTACCATGTATTCTTAAGCAATCAGTAAAACTTCATGAAGAGAAAAAAGCATAAACCTCTGAGGATATGAAGTGAAAGAATTTTGATAAATGACAATTGGAAGTATATCATTTAAGCGCTCCTTTAAGACGTACTGATTTGAGGTGAATATCTTCTATGCTATTAAAGGTATTGTGCATCTCATTTTTATCTTTAATTAAAGTTTTTCTGGAAAGCAGGCCGAAGAAAGCAGACCTGTTCAGCCTTTGGAATTTCTTTGTTAAATGCATGGGCTGCTCTTCTAAGTTTATTTTGTTATGAGATAACTTATCTGTTAAAGGGTTTTTTTCTGTCTTTCAGAAAGCCAAAGTGTGGCCATGAATGTTGTGTTGTGGCAGAATGCAACTATTTTATTAAATTGGAGTATATACACCTTGCATTGTAAATAGGAGCAATTCTGTGAGCTCCGGAAATGCACTTGTCTCCAGAGGCTTGCACTGGTGCAGATTCTGAGGTGTAGGTGCAGACCTGAGCAGCTATCCAACAGCAGAGGGACCCAAGCTCCTCTGTCTGTTCTGCAAGGGACTACTCTTAATGCCTGTGAGGGGAATGCTTGCATTTTTTGTCCGTGTGCACATCTGTGTTCACAGGGGATTTTTAGCTTTCTGTTAGGGTATGATTATATTGTTGGTGCATGATAATTATATAAATTCTTAGGGTATGACAATAACTACTTAAGTCTAGGAATTGCCAGTATTAGTAATGGTTCTTGTTACTGTTGCTATAACTAGGAAGATGAAGTATTTCTTTTAAAAATTCCATTTTGGGTATATCTTGTTATATATTTACATTGTTTGTTAATGCATGAAGCTTGTATTAATTTTCTGAAAGATCTCAGACAAAAATACCATTTGTGGCTCTTCCAGTTATATTTCCTTTCTCCTCACAGTCATTTTACGCAGAGGAAGCTATATAGTCAGCTTCAAAACTGCAATATCCTCTTGGAAATGATCCTGATTCATTGGGGAAAAAAATATTGGCTTTTTTTGCGTCATTTCTTAATGACACTTCACCGGTTCTTTTGTATCTTTTTGAAAACATCAATGTTTGTCTCACAAAAGTGACTAATGCTTTCTTGGAAACTCAGTTTCCAAGAAGTGACTTTGTGTTCATGCTCACAGTGTTAATCTGAACTTAGGAGAAACAGATAGGTAAGATTTACTGCGTAGTTTATCCACACTGTCAGGTTCTGTTATCTCAGCCTGCAGACTTGAGTTTTCCTGTCTGTAATCATGTCCTCTAGCAACTGACAGTCTTGTAGTGAAGGTGTTAGGCTTCAAAGGCTTAATTTTTGACCAAAGTTTGCTTAATCTATGCAAGTCTCTTTTTCATGTATAAATTGGTGTACAGTTCTTTTTCTTGCATTGTCATGTTTGTATTGAAACTGTAAATGCTTCAAGAGCTTAGTTTTGCATTTATGCACTTGGATTTCAGTCACTCTTTCTGTGATGATACTCATTACAAGAATTATCCTCAAACTATTTATGGATTTCTCAACTGGCTGCTGAAGGGCTAAAAGCATTATTTAGTGTTGGCACCAAAGTAAATCAGGAAGGGAATGAGTTGAAATAAAATCACAGCTAGAGTAGGCAAGCAGTATCTACAAAGTTTCAGTTGAGACCTTTCTTAGGGAAATATGAGGACCTGGAGGAATACTATATCTTCCTTAAGTGACTTAAAGAGAAATGAAGATTAAATATTAATATAAAGCTTTTCAACCTGTGAAAGAGGGAAACTCTAATTTCAGAGTTTGAGAACCACTCCTGCTCTTATGTTTAAGGCATTCTTATGTTTAAATCCTTCGCTGAGAGCAGCTGATGGTTTCTTTCTATTTACCCCAGAATCTATTTGTGGTCATTTTTGTGTGTTTGGTTACAAATTTCTTTACCTTCACTCTCTGTTTACTGATCTCCAGCTTTGTGCTACATCCAAATTACTGTATGCGGTTCCTTTCATGTGAGATACAGTTACTTTTTTTCTGTTGGTTATCCTTGAAACCATTCTGTGCAGGGCCAAGTCTGCATTTCTTTAACAGACCTCTGAGAAGTTTCTCAGAGCTGTTGTAGTCTCCAGTGCCAAGCCAGTGCCCCTTTTCATGTGATCCTAGGCTTGTACTCCTCCATGTTGCATCCTGGGTCTCCATTTCTTAAGACCTCTGCTGTCTTTAGCAGGCCTGCATTTCTTTACATCACTGTATTACAGATGCAGCTATCTAATTATACATGGAACAACTACTGTCAGTGGTTGCACCATACAAAGATAGCAAAGGTAAAACAAATTGGCCAGAGACATCTGGTCAGTTAGAAAAATTGCTGTCACAGCTAAATGAAGTAAAGCCAAGTAGCAGGTAGGGCAGAGGGAGTTCAGCCAGAGCAAGCATGACCAGCATCAGCCCTGATGCCTCAGAAGTTCAGTGCTGAGCTGGTAGCTGTTCCTAGAACATAGCATTACAGGGCTATGTAGTTACAAGGAGCAGTATCTTTCTTGACTTGCTGATAAAAGGAGGGGAGAAATTTTGGCCATGAGTTTGTCTTATCTTTGCTTTTGCTCTGGCTGTAACTATTGTTACTGCATGGTGACTTTGTACTTACCACATTAATTCTGTCACTGATTATAAATTGAATTAAGAAGAAGGTATTAAGAGTAATGGATTCATATCCAAATGCATGACTTACCTTTGTTAAATTGCAGTTGTGGTTTCTGTAGCAATTGTGTCTGAGTAAAAAAGCACATCTGCTGGTTTCTGAGATGTGTCTGGAGCTCCTGTTGCAAGTCTTTTAACTCCAACACTTTTGATTTTAATTACTTTTAGCTGCAGTCTTTTTATGCTGTTATTTGAGATTTCAGCTTTAAAGGTGTTGTCTGACCTGACCTCTTCTAGTGTTTAATAGGTCTTTTACACAATTTGGTGCTAATAATAACCAGTGGGATAGAGAGCTTTGCAAATTTGCTAGGGATTCGTCAGGAAGAAACTTTGCTTGCATTGTGTTATGAATTGTGTTGTAAATTACTTAGCCCTTAACTCATGTGTTGGAAAGGAGCAAAAATTGTTCAGGATGCTACTGGATAAATACATTGTATCAGGATTGTCTCAGTGTATCTGTATGTAATCTAATATATTTATGATCATCTTGAAGCTAGATTATACAGACTAGATTACAGTGTAGCTGCACTGTGATAATAGCTTTACTGAAGGCCAAAATAGCTGGCTGTGCTGTGATCATATTCCTTCATTTAAGTGAAATAAATGTTAATAAGTTCCTTGTCTATAAACTGCTTTTAGAATGTACTGATTTTATAGAATGATCTCAACATAGCAGAATTCCATGAGCTGTTACGCATTTTGTGCCTCCCAAAAGAGGGAGAGGATCATCTGCTCCTTCCTGTTCCAGGCCACCTTTGGCGGTTAGTGTGCTAAGAAAAGACAGTAGTGTTCACTGACATATTTTTGCTTTTCCTGCTTCTTGGTAATGTGTAGTTTTCCTCAAGAGGGACTCATGAAGTCTCCATATTGCAGCCACCTCTACTTTAAATAGTAATATTTTACTAATAGTCCTACAACCAAAAGATTAATAGTTGTGGTAATGTATCTTGCTGGACGAAAACCCCAAAAGAAAGAAACTAAGCCCATTTAAGTGAATTACATATTTTATTGTTGACTGTTTGCCAAAAAAAAAAATGTTCTTTAATAAATAACCACAGAATGATTGTTGCTGTTCCAAGGCTATATTGATTGCTATTCCAAGAAAATATTGATGATTAGCCTAAAATTATAGAAACACTGTATGCTTTTTTATATATATAAAGGGTAAGGTTTAGAAACTATTATTTTAGTTTTCTAGAAGCTCACAGACCACTTAAATCATAAGAATTTATGAGACTTGCAGTCCCTCAGCTGAGAAAGACAATTACCTGTTTGTGGAGGTGGGTTGCAGTATTGTGCAGTTAGGTCAGTCCCATAATTTGAGCAGGGATTTTTATTAGAAAGGTAGAATGAAGAGCAGACTAAATTGCAGTTATAAAGATACCTTGTGGCAGACGAAAATCAAAGTTCAACAATGGCATGAACAAAAATACAAGAGTACTTTCATATTTATGAGTGTTACTGTGTATTACCAGAAGAACAACATCAAATACACAGCAAGGAGAAAATTTAAGATAGAATTTTACAAAAGAAAATAATGTATTGTTATAAATTTGACAGAATTTTTTGCCCCTAATTCTAAATTTTTACAAATTATTATTGTCTCAATGACTATTTCTCTTTGATTTTCATGGTACCAAACTCTCTGAATACATATAAACTGAGATAAATTAAATGTGACTTGCATGGAGATTTATGTTAAATGTTGGTCTTGGTTCTTAAAATTAAAAAATCATTTTTTTCAGGAAAATAAAATTCCTAACATATGAGACCATTAAAGCTCTCTAGTATTTCATAGAATCAGAATCATATAATGGTTTGAATTGGAAGGGAAATTAAAATCATCTTGTTCCAACCCTTCTGCCACGGGCAGGGACACCTTCCACTAGACCAGGTTGCTCAAAGCCCCATCTAACCTGGCCTTGAACACTTCCAGGGATGAGAAAACCACAACTATTTCTTCATGCTTTGTAGCAGACAATGTATCTATGAATGTTTCTAATCCATGGCCCCCCATTAACTTTTATGGTATCTAGCTCCTAAGCATTTTTTCCTCATGTCTGCTTTTGAGAAAAAATAATGCTATCTGAAAATATTTTTTTTTATCCTTCTTTCACTATATTAGGTGAAACTGCAGGTAGTCACAGAGAAATCACTGTACACATTCAAAAGATGTCATGCTAACAGAACAGATTTCATACAAACACTATTTTTGAAGTTGATAAGGAATCAATGATTCTAGTAGGAAATGGCAAAGTTAAAGTAGCAAATTAGTGAAATGAACTATTATGTATAGTACTGCAAAATACTGAAGAGGTGTTGCATGGTAATTGCATTTCAGAATTAAGGAAATAACACAAAAGTAAGGACAGATAGCACCTACTGTTACAGCTGAAGAAGCTGGCAGTCTTTTGGGCATGTGAATGTCTTTTTCACATACAAAGTATAAGTTAGGTAAAGCAAAAGTTTTCTGTGTTATGACCGGCACCCTTACAACTGTAAAGCTGCGACCACATAACTTTTTTAAGCTAGTTACTGCCAAGACTTTATTCAGTACAGCACTTTTTCTGATATCATGTGATTCCCAAATCCTTTATATCAGCAGCTAAATTAAAATTATTACACATCAGAAGGATTCCCTTATGGATGACTTAGCTAAAAACATACTTCACATTTAATACAATTCAGAACTGGGGGGAGGTGGAGTGTGGGGTTGGTTGGTTTGCATTTTTTTTTCATTTGCTTTCAAGAGTATGTCTGCTTTATGAGAGAATGATAGAAATCTGCCAGTTCCCACTGTTAGTAATTTTTGAAAATGCTATCAGTCAGAAGAAACATATTCATTACACAAGGCTTTCTCCCTATAGTCTTGATAAAAGAAATCCTGCAGTTTGACAAAAGGTTAATAAAATCTTAATATTTTGTAGCTCAAAAAGTTGAATTTGAAGTGATCTCATTTCATATTTCATATATCTCATTTTCTTTTGTGTACAGAGTGAGGAGAGCTTGCATTACTTGGACAAATCAATTTTGTATGATTAGTAAAAGTATGCAGCATCAAATGATGTTATGAACACTCAAAGAAATAAATAATTTCATGGTTCTCCCAACTTTTAATGACATTATTTATTTCATTTGTATGCTCTTCAATGGCTTTTAAAAGCTATTTTGAGTTTTGATTTGGATTTAAGGGTTTTTGCTAAAGTGCACTCCTAATACAAATTCTAAAGCAAATTGAAAATAATTAGCTAGCAACTTGAGAACTAGAATGTGATCTTATCTAAGGGAGACTGAGCGGAAGCAACTGGTGAAGAAAGATGATTCTCAATTTCTTCCATAAATGCAAAAATTTTAATTCATGTTTTGGTAAAAGCTGTATAGAAAACGAAGAAATATCTAACCAAAAACAGAGTAAGAAAAAAGAATTTCGTGGACTTTTTTAAAAGTCTAATTAAAAGATGAAAATAGATGTAATTTAGAATATCTCAGCTTCCATTTTCAGATTAAAATTAGTATGTCTCAGGAAGAGGAGAGCTAGAATTGCAGTGCAACTCTGAAATGCATTTTACTGTGCCACTCCTATCTGAGTGCTTACTCTGCTGTTTTTCTGTCATATTAATTTTCATGCCAAGCAATCTACTTAAGAAAATAAGTCATAGAAAGCATTTAATTAATAAAAAACAGAGCGAAGAACATTCATTAAACCATGAAAATGTTGATACATAGTGAAGGAAGAAAAATGCATTTCAGCCACAATTGATGATGTGGCAAATTTTATTCAGGTAACTGCTAATCTTTAGGAAATTTGAAGAAGTCAGGTACACATAGGAGACTCTTAAATGCTCTAATGTATGAAATGCTGTACTTGAACTTTGCAAAAGGAAAAGATACCATTCACAGGGCAAAAATCTGTAGAAACCAACCCCACTGTAGCAGACCAGCCAGCACTGGCACATCCAGAAGAGCATGTCCTAGATAGAAGCTGCCATTCTTCTATCAGATTAATTTTCTTTTATTCTTAAAGTCTGGTGCATACCAAAGACACTTATCAATGGTTTAGAGAATTACTTGTTTATTTTATTGACAACATTAGAAAATAGGATTCTGGAATGCATATGGACAAATGTGTATGGTTTATATTATTTGCGTTTTTTCCAGCTGTTAATTGGGTTTGGTGCTCCATCTTACTTTCTACAAGATAGACAAGGTTGTAGGAAAAGATACATGAAGAGGTTGTTTAAAGAGTACAGACAGACAGACCTGGTGGTTCCTCTTGGCTGCATAATGACACATCTTGTACTGTTAAGTAGTGCTTCTTTTGAGCTGGGTCCAAAATCCAGTTGAAGTGAGCATGTTAATTATGTTACAGTAAAGAGTAATACTGGTTTTAGTATATTAGCAAACTGAAATTGAGATTTATGCCTTAGAAAAAATGCTGAGCAGAAAGAGATTTCTTCTAGATGATCAATTCTCTTCATCAAGGAACTACTAAACTGAAAGGCAGAACACCATTTTTGTAGTTGCTGTGGCAATATGCTGCTGTTTCCATCTGCAGCACAGCACAACAGACCAATCTGGTTTCTAAAAGTAAGCTGTGTTAGGAGGTTATAAATAATGCATTAGAATTACTATTAGATTAATCTTTCTGGATTTAAATCTCTTAATCTGTGGAATATATCCATATTTAGAATGGTGTTAACCACTGTGTGGATGTCTGTCTTTTGGATTCCTTTTGTTCTGAAAGTAACCCAATTCCCTTTAGTTTAAGTATAAATGTAGCATTGACTAGTGCAGGGAAACTGTTTTAATACAAATGTGTGAGCAGTACTGGATTTTTGGGATATATGCTGAAAAGTACAGTATGTGACCCACCACAGTGGGTAACAAAATGTTATGAGGATCTTCTGGGCTTAACTTGAGCCACTATTAGTAAACTATAATCTTACTTTATAATGGAGAGATGCATTAGAAGGTAGTTGCTTAACCAGAGTGCAGAGATGGCCTCTCAGTTTTCTCTGCATTTTCTCTAGATCAAACTTCTGTAAAACCTGTAAGTGGCAGTAATAGTGTAACATCTTACAGAAATTTGTCTGTAGCAGCACATTATCTGTATTCTCTGTTTCTCTTTATCTATACTACTATTTCATCAATTTCAGCTGCAAAGATAGGTTTTTCTCTTGCTTTTAGCACAGAATTTGTTCAGCATTTTGAATCTCAACAAATCCAGTGATCTGGTTAGATAAGATTCAGAGTATCAGTTTATCTGTCTTAAATGTATCTACCTAATATTCTACCTATGTTCTTGACAGCAGTTTGCCTTTTTGCTCTTTTGTACATGGTACTGTATGAAAAGACTTTGGACCACTGGAGCTGCTTTTTTGAACTTGCATGTGTTTCCTCAGCATCTTATCTTCAATTTCTTATTAGTACTTTAAAATACAGGGAGTTTTTCCACTTGTCTGCTGTTGTTTTTCAAATATGGGTGTGAATGTTCTATGGCAACAGACTTGCTTTTTTTTTTGCATGCAGTGTGGTTCTTGTCATCTTTTATTGTGGGGAGAGCTCAATTTTTCAAGCAATTCTTCAGGAAAAGCAGACAGAAAGTGCGATTTTGAGCACAGTGGAAGAAAATAATTCTTATACCTCAAGCTGGTTACTCTAAAAAAGCTTGCCAGTATTTTCCTAGCCATATACATGATGTATGGAACATGAACTGAAAAGGTATATTTTAGTAACATAGGTATTGAACTCTGCAGCAAGACCCCTCAACTAGTGAACTATGGCCCAAACATAGCTCATGTCACCTTCTGCTCTCCTTTGTGTCTCAGATAGTAGTCTGTAAGGGGTCCTTTATGTGTGCAGAGGGAGGAAACCTGGCACAGACAGAGCTGCCTGGAAGGTGATTGAGAAACCATGCATCACAATTCTAAGAGTGAGACCACTTAGCCTAAGAAAGTAAATACAGGGGGTTTTTTGCAGTTGTCTCTTGTTATGCTCCCACTATGTTGGATTGGGTTGCAGATGGAGGTTGAAAGAACAAAGGGTAGTGGAGTTGGAGTGCAAATGCACATAGCTTCCCTGCTCCTCCTGTTCTTTGTTTTGAAGCTGGATTAGAGAGAAGAAAAGGGAGTGGGGGGAAACAGATCAGACTCCCAGGAGACTATGACACAAGTGCAGTCTAAGTGGAAAACAGAGACAGAGTGGTGACTGTCAACTCATATGTATTTGAATGTTGAAGTAAGAGATCAGGACTTGTGAGTATACGTGAAACACACAAGATGGAGAGCACCTTTTATTCATTTGGCTCAGTGTTTTTACTTTTAAGAAAGAAGTAAGGTAAGACGTATTAGTAGAAAACAAAGTGCTGCCATTTCCATCATTTGCCAAAGAACTTCATCCATTTTTTATCTCTGATCTAAGGAGTTGTTCTAAGGACCCACCTCCCTAACTTAGTGTAGAGCAATAACGTTTAAATTCTTTGTATTTATGAAATTTTTTGTGGTTAGTGTCAAATTTATTCAGAAAAACCCAGTGCTCTGTTTAAATTTTTGTTTCAACAAAAAATTGTGCAGAGTGCAAACTTTTTATCAATACCAATAGCTCACCTTTCCTGATTTAGAGCCTGTTAGTGCGAGATGCATCTTTTATGAGACATTCTTCTAGAAGATCACTAGAAGTTCAAGGTACCTGCTAGTTTATGGGATAGTCCTTTTGGAAAGCTTACAAATGAAACTAGATTTGTAACAAATAACAAAACAAATAAAAGAAGGTATGAATTATGTGTCCGTCTGCAGGGTTCCTACTAGTGACTCTCTGAACAGCACCAGCCTGTCATAACTGTGGATGGGCACAGTGCATTTGTGACTGAATCAGAACTTTTCAGGAATTATGTTTTGCTTTTGCCAAATGTGAACATCAAGGAAATGTATATGACTCACCGTGTCAGTGATATGCTATTGCAATTTAGTTTTATGAATTATGTTCTGGGCAATTTGCAGTTCTTTGTTAAAAATACTGACATAGACAGAACCACTTGGCATTGCCAAAATATGCCAGTATCTGATTACCTTTTTAGTTCAAATGATAGTGTGAGTAGGCAACATAGTTGGTGGTTTCATGTGAGTGAAAAGGCATCCACATACAGTTCTGACCAGAACTGTCTACTTCTCTTGTCTCATCTGACTACACAGTGCCCTGATTCAGAGAGGAAAAAAGACTAAAACTAAATACCTCTCTGTTGTTTTTTTGTGCCATGTCAGGTCATACTGGGTTCACTAGTTTACTGTAGCCAGCATAAGAGTATAGTTGAAACTGTGTGATTGGAGGTAAACAAATGTTAGCTGATAGATCAGATGAGGTATAACATTAAAACATGGCTTTATACTTATGATTTTTGCTAACTATTAGTTTGTTCCATAGTCTAACAATCCTGCTGGAAAATGTTCATGTGTTAGACTTTTGGTTGTTTGCAGTCAGACTGTTTCCTACCAGCAAATCATTTTCACTTGATGGATGTTTCTTATGATGGCTATAAAAATGTAATTACTCTAGGTGGAAATGTCTGAGACATTATCAAGAACTGATTTGCTGCAGATAGAATTAAGTTGAGGGCTAGAGCATAATCACCATGTATTGATACCCTGACTTCCTAGTGTGAATATAAAAACTGATCCAGCTTTTATCTCCATAAATTTTGAAGATGGACTTTTGTATCTGCTTTTGAGCTTATGTAGTCTTACGTATTTAATGTATGTATGTTATAGGTTGTAAATTTAAGAGTGGAATTTTTCTTCCTCCTGCCCCTCCCCCACTGTAGGAAAGAAGGAGTTTGAATGGAAAGGGGGAAGGGGTCAATTAGCCTTACAAAGGGTCTAGCTGGCTGGACCGCATTCCTAGCTGATGCCCCATCAGAGACTGGGGGGAGAGGGGAGGAGTTTTGGGAGGGGGTGGCTGGCTCTGCTTGGAGGGGAGAGGGGCAGACTGCTGAGTTCTCTCTCTTGAACGGATACAGAGTCTGTGTGCAGGCATTCTTTGAAGAAAAAAGCCTGGAAGCCAGGCTTTTCTGGCTTCTCTTCCTGGTGAAGCCGATCACTGGTCTCAGCTGGCTTTGCACACTGCCTCGTGACTCCAGCCAGAGCCTACTGTGTTTTCATCGGAGAGCTCTGTGCCCGCTGAGGGAGAGAGAAGAGGAGCCTTGAGACACCGTCACCTGGGAACAACAGTGAGTTCCGTTGGGGGGTGGACTGCTTTCTTTTCCCCTTCCACTGGGGGAAGGGTCCCCATTTTCTTTTTCGGCTTCTCCCATGACCCCAGACCCCCCCCCAGAGCCCTCCCCGCGCGGTGACCGCCAGAGCCCAGCAGTGCCCCCTGCAGGCCAACACAGGGAACTGCAGGCTCTGCACCTCCAGTGACCCAACAGCGCCCCCGCCAACTGTGATTAGAACTGCGCTAAAGGACAGAGAAGTATTCAGACTTCTTCTTTTGTTTGAAGGGGACTTTTGGGCACAGGACTATTGTCTAGGGTTTTTTTGTGTTCTGTCACTGTTCTTGCCAACATACATATATCTTTTAATAAAGGGTTGTTATTTCTTCTGTTTTTTCCACACTTCCTCGATTAAAGCCCCTTAATTTTGAATTTACAATTGCTGAGAGAGAGAAGTTTGGTCTATCTCATAACTCATCCTCTTTAGCAAACATTCCAGTCTCATCAGACTGAGACAATGTAATAATCCATACTTAAATTATTAGTTGTTCTGACCTAAGAAACTAACATATCTAATTTGAGGTGGAGGCAAAGGGGGCCACATTTTAATTTCCCCTCAGTAATGCAAGAACAATGAAAAGGAGCATCCTACCTAGTAGTTGTGCCTGGGTGACCTGCATGCTGATGACATTGGATAACCAAAATCTGAAAATGTACTCTAAGATTGAATTTAGTCCTCTGTTGATTCTAGGGAAGACAGTTTTTTACTCTTGTGTTTTGTTCCTTGCTTTTGTACTAAATTTGGCCAGAGTGGACCTGACAGTACATCATAAGCATGTTAACTACAGAATTAACTACTCTCTACAAGTATTTTTAAAACTGAATCAAAATGACAGAAGTAATTATATTTTTATCATCTGATAGCAGAAAAATTGTCCAGCCATATTTTAGAGAACTTAAATGACCTAAAAGTCCAGTGGCATTTTAATTTTATCTCTGTAGAAAATTTTTAATGTCACGTCTGAACTTCTGAAAATTAAAAACACACTCTGAAAAAGAGACTGTGTTCTGTGGATCATCATAGAATCATAGAATGCTTGGACTTGGAAGAGACTTTAATGATCATATGTTTCCAAACCCTTTGCCATGGACTGTGGCACCTTCCGATAGACCAGGTTGCACAGAACCCCATCCAACCTGGCCTTGAACGCTTCCAGGGATGGGGCAGCCACAGCTTCTCTGGGCAACCTGTTCCAGTGCCTCACCACCCCCACAGTAAACAGTTTCTGCCAAATATCTAATCTTAATCTATCCTCTTTCAATTTAAAGCTGTTCCCCCCTCGTCCTATCACTACATGCACTTGTAAAATGTGCCTCTCCCTCTTTCTTGTAGACCCTCATTAGGTGCTATAAGGTCTCCTGGAACATTGTCTTCTCCGGGTTGAACTCCAGTTCTCTCAGCTTGTCCTAAAAGGAGAGGTGCTCCAGCCTTATGATCATCTTAAGTGACTCTTCTCTGGAATTGCTCCAGCAGATCCATGTCCTTCTTATGCTGGGGACCCCAAAGCTGAACACCATACTCCAGGTCGGGTAGACTAGCATAGCTTAACATATTTCACTGCCTCATTAATAATTATATTTCATATTAGCATGCTGTACTCACATATTCTGTCAGGCAATAAGAGTGTTTGCCCTGATTTTTTTTTTCTTAGGAATAAAAAATTTTGGAAGTATGGTCCATTGCAGTAAACACATTGTTAAATGAGCAAAAACTATACAGCAAACTTACTTCTATGCTGCAGAGTTGCCATAGAGTATTGCTCTAGCAATAATGGCATATTATAATTATGCCAAATATATCGGTACCAATAATTACATAAATGAAAGCAAAAGGCATGCCAGTACTTGAAGGCTCATTTTTTTGCTTGATTCATTGTTGCCATGAGGAGGAGTTTCATCATACAGCCTTAAACAGTCCTTACAAAGCATATAAAAACCATTTCATATTCTTTTTTGTGGTAGAGTTGTTTTGGAAAAGCCATCATCACAGATTATTTGCAGCCTATACATTATATTACTTCTTGAGGTACATGAGATTGCTTTCATTAGTGAAAAATTGGAAGGAAGAGCATCACATACTGGAAGGACAGGAATGATGTTAAATATAGAAGTGTACCAGTGTATAGTGTACAGTAACACTAAATACACAGTGATGGTGTCTAAGAACATAAAAACCATAAGAGCTCCCCATAAAAACTGCAACACCATTTGTTTTAAATATTGCTAAGTTCATACTAAACATTTGCTTCGTAAGCAACATTTTGTTTAGTAGCTTTTATGTAGAAGTAATTTGCAGCATTGACAATGAAAGCTTTAGGTGGTAGAGTATTCTAGCATCTTTATTTGTTTCAGAGAACTTCAGAAGTGTTAGGTGCTTTTTCAGTGTAGGTGAACTCAATAATCCCTGCCTCAAGGGCATGCAGTTTACTTTCAGTAATTATTCAGTGGGAGAGAACAACCAGCTAGAATGGTGAAGATCAGATGAAGTAAAACAAAAATTAAGCGCTCAAAAATATTGTGTGTATGGAGAAGCATATGATGACCTGAATTTACTTAACAAAATTAGAAATAAATAGTGTATACTTTACTCACTGTCTCTGAAATAGGTACTATGGAGACCAGTGGTTAGATAGTTCAGTGAGGTTACAGAGGGAGAAAAAGGTTTTAGAGATTTGTGTGAGAAAAATAACATGCTATGGTGAGGCTAGAACACTAGCAGACCAGGGACTGTGAGATAAGACCAATAGGTATCCTAATTCAAATTTGATTTTGAATTAATGCAAAACTAAGCATGTCACATTTTCCAGGCAATTTTTTCTTTGAGAGTACTAAGTACGGTGTAGGTACTTCATCTGGAGCACTAGGAATCATGGGGTGTTTTAAGGGATAAAAATGATGAAAAACTCAAATATTGGAGGGTTTTTGTTTTCTTGCATGACCATCTTACCCAGCTGCAAAAATTTTCTGTTGTATATAAATATGTAGGTATATAAATATGTAAGTATATGCCTGGTGCAAACCACAAATCATCTCTGATTTGAAAGATCATAATTTTATGTAGTAGTGTTTTTCTCAGCTGCATTAAAAGGTGCTGCATTGATTGTGGTAATATGGAACAGTCTGAATTATTGATTTAGTTGCATTTGGCAGGTAAACTAGTTTTTAATTGATTGTGCTATAAATGATGATACATGCTTTCACAAAGCTGTTACCTACATTTGAAAGATATCTGTGAAATGTTAAGTATGCATAAATTAGTATGCTCAAAAACAAAGTATAATCTGAAACTAAAAATACTATCAGAAGTGCTTAAGAGACTCTAGTTTAGGTAATAGATTTCAAGTTTTAAGATATGAGTTGTTTGCTGGCTAACTGTTGCAAATTGCTTTGGAATAAGTAATTTTATTTGAACATTTGGCAAATAATCTTTGTCAAGTGGGTTAAATGGATTCACACTTAACACTAGCTGTCTGTAAGCATAATTACTCATGGTAACATACATTTCTTTTGCTGCACTGAAAACTGAAGTTAAAACAGATATACTCTGGGAGAGCAGAGGTAATTACTGTATTCCCAAAAGATTTTTCCTGGATTTTTAAAATAAAATTATTTATATATGCCTCTTTATTCCTGACAAGATACAGTCTTTGAGAGAATAATTAAACACTTACTTAGTAATATCTGCTCTCTACCTTAAGGGCTGTGATGGGCTGCCCAGCCAGCAGCTGAACACCCACCCAGCCCCTCACTCAGTCCTCTCTCTTGCAGGTTTGGATGGGAAATAGAAGAAGATGAGAACACTCGTGGATCAAGACAGTTTAACAGGGAAAGTAAAAGCTCTGTGTGCAAGCAGAACAAAAAGAGGACTTTATTTGCTTTTCTCATCAGCAGTTGTCTAACCAGTTCCAGGGAAGCAGAACCTAAGCACATGTTGCTTGCACAGAGAAATATCATAATCATAGACATCCACCCTTCCTCTGCACCTCCCTGAGGATCTATTGCTGAGTGCTGTGGTATGGATCACCTGTCTTGACTCTATCAGCTCCCAGCCTCAAGCCCCAGCTCCAGCTTATGTGAAGGAGAAAAGGAAGCATTTGAAGGAAGAAAGTACTGTTCAGCAATAGCCAAAACACGGGTGTGTTATCAGCAGTTTTGGCTACAAATACAAAGCAAAGCCATATATCTATGCCATGTATCTTCATACTAGGTATGAAGAAATTTTTTTATTCCTGTCATTGGTAGTAGTTTTATAGCACAGCTTCCTGATTTTTCTCTGCATTTTCTCCCCAGCAGCCTCTCCAGTTCCCATCTGAGTCTGTTTCATTGTCATTTCATACGCTATGTATCCACCAAGTGATCCGTGGTTAAATAACTAAAGTTGACAGTGATGGACTTCTGAGTTAAGACTGCACTCAGGCTTAAGCAGGACACAGTTCGCATCGCTGAGTTTTTCATTTTGGTTGTCTCCATCAGTAAAACTTTATTAATTTCAAAGGTTTATCTGCAGAATGAGGACTAAGACTTCTTTTTAGTAACAAAATGCTGGGTGCTAGAAGATTTGAATTTGTCATGTGCACTTTAAGAATTTGTGCTGGTTGTACCCTTCACAAAGACTTTATGTTACATCTTGTCCTTGAGGGCTTTAGCTTGCATCCTCTAAGATCCGAAATGAAGTCCTAGCCTCCCACTGAGTGTACTGTGTAAGTCGTAAAACAAAAAGTTTGTAGCCAAACAAGTTTCATTCTTTTTCAGATAGGCAGGTCTCTGAACAGTGTAAAAGTGAGCGTTGCCGCTCCAAACATGCCCTGCTTTCACCTGAAGAACTGACCTAAATAATACATCTAAAAATGCTCACAGTTTATCGGCTACAAACTCACATTAAGGAGGCAACCAACACAGCACAATAAAATTAAATGGCATGGATTTCCTTTGTGTGCTTCACTGCATTGAGTCTTTTGTCTTTGCATGTTATGTTTCCTCATTAGAAAAGACTTTTTCTGCTCTGCTAAACTAGGACATAGGATGCTGCCCACATTAAGGAGATCAAAATTAGTAGCTAACTTTGGAAAGTTTCCAAGACCTCGCTTGAGAGTCCTGGGATTATGAGGGATGCTCCTGTGTGAGATCCATTCTCTACTGAAGTCTAGTAGGATTATTTTTATAGTTTTTCCAATTTTTCCCTCACTATTACACTAGATGCTAAGTAGGAAATAGTGTCTTTTCCTCCTGTCAGCATAGATAATTAAAAATGAAACCATTTTTAACTAACATGTTAATAGTAGTGGAGAGTGTTAGAAATCTGTTGAATTTTTCAAAAAGAGGATATATATTCTGCTATCAAACTTGAGTACAGTACTTTGCCACAAAAATAAATTGTAGCTCATTTTACATCATTTAGAACAATGAGTCTGAAATCACTCTTCCTGATGTTCTTTTTTTCCTGTGTTTATTTTGAACTGCTTGTCACATAAAAACATTGTAAGCTGTGTGTTTCAGTTTTCTTTATATTTCTACAAATTTCCAAACTGTTTTATATCTTCTTAATGTCTGTCTTGCAGACATCCTGTCCTATTTTTCAGGATGTCAGCAGTGAAATTTTTGAAATGCCTTGTCTATTGATGATTAATTACTTTGTATGTTGGCTATCATAGTTAGGTCCAAGTATTCATTATGTCATATATCTAGGTTGGGTCAAATACGTGAAGTATAGGGCAATATATTCACTTCAGTAAATCCATGTATCTTGAGAATTTTAATGAATGTATAATGAATATATTAGTTTGTTGCACAAGAAGTTAAACTTTTTAGAAAAGGTTTATCAATGCTAAGCTAAATCCAAAGATTCAGATTAATTTTGGATGTGAGAGGATGATCATGTTTAAGGTGGATTTTTTTTTTCTAGGCTATCTTCTGAAAAAATTGAACCCTTAAACAAAAGGTTTGCCTTCATCTAAGGATCACAGATCATACTTCATGGTAACATTGTCTTCATCAAAAGATAAGTTACTGCTAAGATTCAATTTTCTGTTGGTGAATGTGTTGCACCAACATTAGTAGTTGTATCCTACTTTTTTAATTCAGGCAGAGGGATGTGAAATAGCAGATGTTCAGCTTGATTTTTCTATTACAGCTTCCTGCAATTCCAAAGAAAAGCTTTAAACACTGATTTTTTTTTCTGGGAGGGTGGATTTTCATATTCAATTTCTGAGAGGCCCTGTGAGATACTTCCTTAGAATAAAAATGTGCAGTATTAAACTGTAGCAGAGAAAAAAGATTGAAATCTCCAGAGGCCATTATTTAGACCCCTCAAGGTTTTTATAGGAAGGCTCATGACAAATGTTGCCACCCTAAAATTTAAAACAGCCTCACCGTCTTCACAAATAACTTCTGGGGAAAATGAAGTACAGTACAATATCTTGCTTATACAATACAGAAAATTCATGTATTGCATAAAATAAAGTCTGAATATTTTAATACCTGTTCAGGGAGTGTAGTTTGCTCTGCGTGAAATTAAATATTTATGGAAATGTATAGGAGATTACTAATGATCACCAAAAGATGCATGAATGCATACAAAATTTTTGACTTATACTATGAAATAAAAAATAAGCCATCATTTATTTCTGTTCTGTTTATCAGACAGAAAAGATTTGGATAACAGCAGCTTAAATGAAGTATCTGGAAAGATACTGTCAGAATACTGACAGCTGACCCCTTTGAATACATCCATGTTCAGTAGTGCCAGACTGAAGCATCGAACAGTTAAATTTGAGGAAAAAAAGCTTTTGCACAATTTGGTTGACTTTGGATATGACGGAATAAAACACCAAGTAAAGAATGTAGTGGTTATTGCTGATAGCTGCCAATAAAGAACCATAGTTTATAATAAAACTTCTGATAAATTTTAAATAAAGTGTCATAAAGAAAAAGAGTTGAGAAGAGATTGGTTAATCAAATTGGGTATCCAGATATTATTTGTCAGAAAAAACAATATACAGAACACTTGGACTGCATTTTGTTACTGCTCCACCTGGATTATATTTTTAAACAGCACAGGTTCAGATTTCAATGTCAGTCTCCAAAGGTTGCATGAAAAGAATCAAAAACAGGGACTTTTTTTTCTATTGCTGCATGAAGACATCTGAAACACATGTGTATCTTGGTGGCTTATTGTTTTAACTTTGCATTAAAATGTCTACTACAGATGGACTACAAACTGCAAGTTTTACTGAGTCAGATAATTGTGTTATCAAAATGGAGAAAGAAGTCTTGTTTTTCTTGTTGTTGACGGCTTTTAGAGTCTTAACATTAAATAATTTTTTACTTTTAAAAGTGTCCTTTACAATTTAGAGAAAATCTCTAGGAAAGCAATACAAGTTCTGTAGGAAATCAAACAGATTTGGACTTTTAAATTTGTAGTAATGCAAAATCTGACATAATATTCCTGGGTTGTTTTTTTTTAAGTAGAAACAGATATTTATGTTTTTGGTGGTTTGTTTACAATTTTAAGAAAAACTATTTGATTTTTTTCAAGTCATCCTGAACTGCATAAGAAGCAAATTGAAAAATTTTATTCTGATGAAGTTAGGATTATTCCGTAGTGATCTTAGTAGGTATAAAAAATTAAGCAGCAGTGATGTAATCTGATTATGTTTCTCATATATTCTTCTTTGCAATTCTTTACTTGTCTTTATTTTCCTTCAGTGCAAGTGAATGCTGTACTCTAAACACTCTTTAGTGATGGACTCTATTTAAGTAATCAATATTTAAATTGATTTTAAGAAATTCAGCCAAGACACTTTAAATAGGTGGCCTGTTTGTTCCAAGCAAGATGATCACCCCAGTTGCTCCATCTAGGTAAGGAAACTTTTAAAAACTGTATCAGTCCTTGAATTGTCTAAATATAACTTTAGGTTCCTGATTTTAGGGCAACTTATTTTAAAGCAATTCATCTCACTGGGTGCATCTTTCTTTTACTGTAATATCTCGCAAACTATACCTCTCTTACGGAAACAAAGGATATTTGCAGATTCATAACTCTTGATTTGGGGGTGAGAGGTAGAAGCAATGTAAGGGACACAGTGGGAACCCAGCCAAGACACTAGGATGTCACATTCCACAGGTGTCCAGCTGAAGGGGCAGAGTTGGGCATACCATAATGTGCATCCTGCTGAATACAGGTAAAGGCAGAGTTAATTTATCTGGGTTAAATACCTTCTTTGAGTCACAATTGTTATGAATCTTAACTAAATTCTCTTCTATCTGACGAATAAAAGGCAAGAACTCTATGACTTCTGCCCCAGCCTGTGTTGGAAACCTGTGTTATTGTTATATTAATAAACTTTGAGAGATCATGTAGCCACCACAGCAAGTAACTGAAAGGAAGGTCATGGTTACACAATACTACTGAGGAATTAATGGAAAAATTATTTAAAGACATTTTTGAAAAGGCTTGTTCTGAGAGTTCAGTTCAGCAAACTCATCTTTCTGTCCGAAAGAGTAAAAAGTCTTCTGTAATTCTGTCTAGCAGCCAAGAACTCCATGTAACTCTCATTGTGTTGAACTTTTGCTAGTTGTTAGCAGACAAATCTTTGCAGTTAGTATAGACTGTATGAGTACAGAGAACTGTAACTTGGAGCTGGCAAATCCCCAGAGCAATGAGACTGGTAAGAAACTTAAAATCTCTACACCAATCTTATTATTTTAGAAAGCTGTGTTCCACAAGTGGAGATACATTGAGTTATAAACAACTTGTAAATGCTGTTCAGAACAGGAGTGAATCTCCATCTCTGACCAGCATTCTTCCATGTCATCTACTCTACTTTCTGCTGTATAGTGCTGGGGAAAAGACCCATGTTAATGATAAGAGTACATATTCTTCATAAAGTGCCTTTGGTATGATGTTAATTTAGATTGTATCACACATCACAGTAATTTGCCTTAGATTTATACTGAATGGCAAGAAGGATTTCAGATGCCTTTTTTCCTGTACTATATTCACACAAAGCTGCCAAAAAATAGCAGAACTGTTCCAGAAATCTTTGTACAGGCTTTTTGTTATGAGCATTTTCCCTGAAAGTAACAGTATATACATACATGTAAAGCCTAGAATAGAGTGGAAAAAGAAACACATGCAATTGTCTGCAATTTCAGTGCTGCAGATCTCTTTGCTAAAATTAAAAAATATGCTGGTTTTGCAGGTATAACATTAATATCTGAGCCAAAATATTTTATTGATTCTATAGCTCTTTATGTATATAAATTAAGAGGACTTTCTCTTTTTACCATGAACCACAAGTACTAGGTTGTACTAGAAAGTAGTTGTACTTTCATTGTACTAGAGAGGAGGACTCTTCAGGTGTAGGTAGCAACTGTTTTGCTCTAACTGACAAAAAGTAACATTTGTGCTTGCAGTTCATTTACTTCTTCAGGACTATGATTTAACTTTTTAGTTCGAATATGTCTGAAAAACACAGCAGAATGTTTAGCACAGGTTACTGCATGTCCTGTATTTTTTCAGTTTCCAAAATGCAAAGAAGATCTGCAATACCAGAAAGAGAAAGAATATTCTCCTTTTCTTCCTCACAACTTCTGGGAAAAAAAAAACAAAACAAAACCTTGTAAAAAAAAAAGAAAATGTTTTTTCTGCATGGAATTCACACCAGAAGGGCCAACAGAACCTTTTATCTGTCTTTGAGGCATTGTATGAAGGCTCTAAGAGATCCACTAAAGTTTTTGCAGGCCTCTGTGAATAAATTTGTGGTATGCTCTATTTGGTCAAGGATAGGTCACAGATAGGTTAATGATAAAATGAAAATGCTATTCAAGAATGAAAGCAATTATTCTCTTACCATTCAGATTTTTAATACATGTGAAAGTTAACAACCTAATTTTAGATATTCTTCTAAAACATCTTCTGTTTCATATGAGATAAACAACAATATTAGATTAGTTACTCTTTTGATTACTGGTAACTTTAAGAAAACATAATTGTACAATAGAAATAACATCTTAAGTAATGGTTTCCTTGAATAGATTTTAAGATAGATAAATAGTGTAGTTTGAATAGGAAAGTTAAATAGCAAATACACTCAATTGGATCTGTTGTCATATATTCATAGTGTAGTAACATCATAAGTGTAGTCTTCGTGTGCCATTAAGTAGAATTGCGTTCTTTCAGCACTATACAGTCACAGGAAGTTCACAAACTAAGGGTAAGTCTCCAAAAGTGATTCAATACCAGAAATGTGGACTAAAAAAAGTGATTAAGATAATTTAAATTGAAAATACAATACTTGACAGTGACTGTGATGTAGTCAACTATAAAAATTAAAAATTACTGAGACAATTAGTGCAGTGGGCCTAAAAGTGTTATTTCAAAAGCTTTTGCATAAATCTGAGATAGAAACACATTGAAGGGATACAGGATACGGTAGTTAAGCTAGTGATGGTAGTGTTCTAGAAAGGTGCTGACTGCCTGCATATAGAGGAAGACTGTAGATATGGCTCAAGATAAGTAAATAGTGAGGTGTTCAGAATGGGAGAAGGGGCTTATGAAACCTCTGAGTTGCAGCCCTTGGTGACTATTTAAAGTTATAATTATTCCTAGGCTAGTAGGAAATTCCTTCCAATTCTTATTGTTGCTAAAGCTTTTATTTAAAATATGGGGATTAAATTGAAAGCCTATTTAAAAATAGGATAATTATTTCTGCCATTTTTTTTTACATGCTTAATCTAGAAAACATTCCCCCAGTGTTCCATACAATGAAATCTGTGCAGGTTCTTTATTGATCTCATTTGTTTAGGGGCTTAGTAAAAAGCACGGCTGGTTGAGTGTTTCTTAGGTCAGCTGCACTGATAGCAACTTTGCCATTTTGCTGATTTTTCGGCACTTAGACCCTAACTTTTGCACCTATTTTCCTTGCCTACAACTCCTTTTGGCTCCAACCAGTAAAAAAATGCAAGACTGATTTCTTGATTCGAAGGTTCCCCTTGGGTCTCACGGAGCAGCCAAGCTCTAACCAGCATTTATGCCTTTCCTTCTGCACCTCACCAAGCAGAAGTCAATCTGAAAGGAAACGAAAATAAAATGGAAAGGCAACTTTAAGGTACAAAGGTCAATGCCACACAAAGATGTCTTCAGCTTCAGGACTGCCACTTTCCGTCCCTGCTATTTTCCAAGAGTGCTAATACAAAACACTGTGTAAGTATCAATAGCCTTGTTTATCTTTTAAGCTGTTTTGCAGAGGTTGTTCTTTAGAGACTTCTTCAGAGTCAGACTCTCATTGGAAAGGATGTTCCATAACCTTTTCCCAGTCCTGAAGCACTAGCCTGTGTAGGAGAGTAATTTACCACTCAGAAATTATGGTTGCTTACTTGTCTCTATTGGTTCATCAATGCACTGAAGGGAATCAAATTCTATCTAATCTGTATGTGTCATCAGGATTGCTTGTTTCCATTAAGCTGTGATATTGTAAGACTGCTGTATCAGGGATGCTGATAGCCATAATTATGCAACACCAAGGATTGGTGATAGAATGGCCATGGCAAAAAAGCATACCATAGCCTTTCCCTGTATGTTTCTTGACATATCCTTGAATGGATATTAGATTGGCATCTTTAGTTCTGCTTAGGGAACCAAGTGTTCATACTGGTCAGTAAGACAAACTAAGAACATCTTGGACCTCTTATGCAGCCATGGTCCAACAGCTGTAATTTGACTTGTCAGAGGAAGAATGACAGGTAGGAAGACCTTTAGTCTACTCAGTATGCCTGAGTATGCCTGAGATGTTGCCTGAGATGTCCTACAATTTGATTACAATGGTGTCTTCCATTACAATTTTAATTTAGGCATCATAAAAGGATTGTATTACATTTATAAGATCACAAAAAAATTTACTATTTGCTCTCTAAAGACAATTGAGAACAATACATAATCCTAGTTAAACCACTCTAGGTAAATTTTTAATTACTAGCTTTTTGAAGTGGTAGTTTCATCATAGAATTTGTTTAGAGCATAAAATATCCCTTAATTTTTTATATTTTGTGTAAAATTCTCCTGTGATTAGTTCAGGTTATGGTTGGTCTCTGTGAACAATTAGAAGCAAAGATGCCTTCTGTCTTCATCACTGGCAGGAATTAGCAAGTGTCTTTTTATGAGTTATAGTGGAAGTGGGGAATGATCCTCGCCTGCCGTGCCAAATAGAATGGCAAAAAGGTAGATCATGGTCACTAGCAATGAGCAGTAAAAATGGTTATATTCTTAATTAGCTGTGAACTATTACGTTTAGTAAAGTTTTCGTCTGACATTCTTCACCAGCACATTCCCCAGGTCCACTCAGCCCTGAAATGAAAAGCAGTTTGTACTGAAGTAGCCCCTAAAGAGTCTCAACTCTGCTGGCGTAAACATATCTTAACTTGAAAGTTAAGTTTGCCTGGTGTTCAGTCCTTTGATCTGATGCCTCATAGAAATCCTGTTTACTATAAGAATAACAAAGAATTTTTGACTGATAATACATTGTAGAAGTGTTGGTTAGCATCATCACTATCAATGAGTTAATTGAGAAGGAAGTAGGACAGTGTTTCTGCTACCTAACATGAGTGTGATTTCTATTTCGTAGATCTGTACCAGTGACACAGATAGCTCTGTGCTATTCCAAATTTGGACATGAACACAAGTTCAGTTTGATCCTAGAGCATTTACTGGCCAGAAACCTGCCAGGATTTCTGGAGGAATATGGTGCTTGCATAGCATAATTATAAAAAGTTAAGCAACATTTTTTTGGTCAATGCAGAGTTGTGGAAACCCCTAAAACTGAAAACCAAAACTGAAATTGTAATTGGATGAAGGTCAAAACAGGAAGCTCAAAAGCATTCAAGGTGACATGTGAGAATAAGCAAGAAAAGGTGATCATATTTTTATTAAATCAGAGTCAGATTGAACATACCTTGTCAAAGAAGCAAGAGATGAGCAAACAGCAAAGTAAATTCAGGAGACCTTTTGTGAATATCCTAGCTGAATAGATAAAGATGAATGTTTGAAATAGCAACAGAAAAAATCAGAGATAACAACCATTACATAACTAATCAAGGATTAAAGGAAGGATTTTTTAACTGTTCATAATTTTATTTTTTTATTTCAAATAGCTTCTTTCATGTTAACTTTTTTTGTAACTCTGGTTTGTTAAAATTTATGTTCAATTTTCTGTTGAACATCTTGGAAGACTTTTAGACAGCACTTTCTGTAATACCTTGGTTAACTTCCTAAAAACTAGTTAAGTACTGTCAGCATCAGAAAACTTTCAGTTCAGTAAAACTGTGCCAGCTTTCTCAAGATACAGTCTTGTGCTTTATATTTTTCATTCTCTGAAGGAATTAATGGGTTTTTTTGTTTGCTTAGATGGGAAATAAGAATTTGGGGCATTGACATTAACTAAAGCTGAATATGACTTTGTTCAAAGACAATGGTTTGGCTCCAAGATAGGTCATTCACCAGTTTCTCTGGAGAAATTAAGGGAGGCGTGTTGCCAGATTTGCAAGTTAACTAAATATTTTGTGTGGATATACACAGCCTTGTCTTATAGAGGGGTATGGTGAGGGCCTGGCATGCCTGTCTTGGGTATTGCCTCTGACTGTTGTTGTCACACTGTCCCTGTCTTCAGATAAGTATAAGTAGGGCCAATTCATGAATTTATTTTTAAGAAATTACTTGTGTTACTGTATACCTATGCATGGTACTGCACTAAAATTGACTTAAAACATTAAAGCCTTAAGCAGTGAAAGGGTTGTAACAGCAGTTTATAACCAAATTCTGAAAAGTTTTTGTTCAATCATTAATATTAAATTATTAAGTTTGACAAAATATAGCAATCATGCAGGTAAAGAAATAAGCATCCAGAGAGTATTAAGCAGTTTGCCAAGTAGCATTCACACTAGAGACATCAGTATGAGATACTTTTTAATGCTATTTTATACTTTGTCATCTCGAGCTATTATATTAAGTCTATCTGTAAATATTAATAGCTTTTGCTTCTCTGTATGTTGTATGGTAGTAGTCTGTAAAAATGGAGCCTAAAGGAATATATGTAGTTAGAGAAGAGTTGTAGGGAAGAATGAAACTAGAGGTAGGTAATGCCACTACAGCAATGTGATACAAAAGGGTAAAGGCTTTTGTGATGATAACTTACCAAGAGTTGCTGGCAAGTGAAATGTAATATTTGGTCATCTGGGGAGATGACAAACATAAAGGAAATATAAACCTGCAACATGATTCTTAGAAATGTTTAGTGATAAAAGTAGGAACAGCATAAGAGGGATGAATAATGCTGATAATGATGAGTTCAAGAACATGATGAGTAAGATATTAGATGAAGAGACAGTGGAAAAGAAATAGAAAATAGATTAGAAAAAATAAGAAAATATATAGACACAGAATATTCTGAATACTTTTTAAAATTAACTTTTCTCATAGAATCTTGGGGCACATACCAGGAAAAGTTAAATACCTCAAGTTGCTGTCTGAGATTCCCTGGTTTTCATTGTCTATGCAGTTGTGGCAAGGAGAGAAGTTGTCCACAAGTTAAATTCATGGTTATGTACATGCAAATTTGAACAAAAATGATTACAACTCCCCATCTTAAAGGCAAATTATGAAGAAATTACCTTAAATGTACTTTGTATGTCATCAATGTAGACGTACAAAACTTACCTTATAAATAAACAGAAGATATTTTATGGTCTAGAATGTATGCAAACTCTGCATTTAGAACTATGACATGATCTCATACAGAGACCATGCAGCTTTATTCCTTGATATCAGTCATCAAGACTGAATGGATTGAAATCAGAACATACATGGGGGAGGGGAAGGCAGTTAAAGAAGCAAGAATGTACATTTCAATTACTGTTTTTTGTTTTTATTTCATCTGTATATTTTATTTCATCTCAGCTAAAATTTGAAATAAAATGTTTTTAAAGCAGAAGAGTGGGATTGTCTATAAATCGTTTTAAAAAGCTGTTATATAATATTGTGCCTATTTGGTAGTTAGTGTGTTATGGTTTAGCAGAAGAAAGAAGAAGCAAACAGATAATTCACCTAGTTACTTAAAAAAAAGATCTGCTTGCAGACTGGCTTTCAAAATTCCTTCAAGTCTTCCAAAGTCAAGTGAGTTTTACATTGTAACATATGCATTAATTACTCCTGTTTTAGTTTGCATCCTATCAGTTAAGTTAGCCAATTAGCTTGTATTTGTGAGTGTTGATAATTATAGAATAATCACAGATGATTGTGTTTGTGATAATAATGACAGACGACGTTTTTCAAGTTCATTCTGCCCTCCCACAGTCCTCTTGTTTCTTCATTCCTTTATTTTCAGGAAAATAAACAGCCCAAGAGAGAAATCATAAGTTGTTCTACTTTTTATTTGAATTTGTGAGGGGGACATGATATAGTAGTCATTGAATATTTCCCATACAGTTGGTAAATATATTTCACATTTAATAAATTAGTGACATTTTTAGTTATGCAAAATGCTCACCGTAAAATGTGTATGCTTGCATTTAATGTAGCTTTATGGATTTTGTCATTAATGCCCACCTCAAGTACATTTCACATCCAGGTTTTCTAAAGCCTAGCTACTAGCAGGAAGTAGGACTTGGATTTTGGGGATGGAAGAGAAATGGAGAGATGTTTAGGCTGTCATGTAAGTTAAGTCACACATGGATATAAGATGCTGGGAGCCAATGAGAGCCCGTGGGTGAAATCAGAAGGGCGAGAGCAGAGAAATATTTAAAGAGAGCAGAGAGAAAGTGAGAGGAAGGTAAGGGTAGGATAGCAAGGGAGATTTAAAAGATGATTTTGCAATGGAACAGGCGTTGAGAAGTTTTAACATAGGAAAGCTGGAAATTCTGGTGTTCATCCTGGGGCAGGAGTTTGGAAATTGATTCTCTCTCAAGAAAAAAGAGACTTCTGAGACAATAGGTGTGTGGAGCTGAAACACTGAGGCAAGAGGGTGGGAAGGTTCAAGCTTTTCATGCAGGAGGAGGGGAAAAGCTAAAACTCTGGATCTGAGAAGGTCAGAGGTTGCACTGAGTGGCCTTGGTTAAGGGAAGGAACAGGATGCTTTGGGAACTTGAGTTCACTAGAGAGCTTGAGACTGAATAAGAGCTTGGGACGTGAGATCAGGACTCAATGGGACATGCCTGCAGGCATTCACATAGGAGAAGTGCTATCCTCTCATAAACCTCTCTGACAATACAGGATTTTTCTTTGTTGGAAATACAAACTTATTTTAACTAGCAAATCTTGCAATTGACGGCACGGACCCAGTCACCTGCGGTCCCAGGCGACTGAATCACGTTTATTGAGAACAACAACGTCTTATATACGCAGCTCGAACAGAAACAAACGATCCTCAACCAACCACACCCAAGTACTCCACGGAGCATGTGCGATAGCGTGTCAGGAACTACATTTCCCAGGATGCCCTTCGGCACTCTTCCTGTGATACAAACCGCCACATGCAATTATGTTAGCGTAACCAGAATATGATGCCGCTTGATTTGTGTATGAGAGAAGGCTGGCATTTGTGCAAGAAGTTTGGGATGATACCTTATTTGTAAAAGCATCCTTATCCTTGAAAAATTATAGAATGCTTGGAAATTTTGGCCTTTTTCTCCATGTCGTCATCAGGTCTGCCGGTGACCACACATTGGTAGATTCAGTGGTGGGGCTGCTATTCAGGGAGAACAAGACAGGTTGGAGAAATGCAGGGGCTTCAGCAAACAAGGACGCTTTTGCCAGGCACCTAAAAAGAAAACCAGATCAAAGTAGAAGATGGAAACTACAATGTAAAAGATCATGTAGCAAGCTAAATTGGGTGGTTGTCAGAACGTCACAGCAGTCTGTGTAGTTCAGAACATTCATATGTGATTTGGGAAAGTGATATATATACAGCTGATAAAGTTTATTGGTGATATTAAATTGCTCACTTCACTGATGATTGTAAATGTGAACTTGACATCTAACAGTTCTCTTGATCAGTGACCTCAAGGAGGCAACAGAATACATTTTCATCAGACCTGCAGAAGACAGCAAAGTCAGGGACAGATTGACAGACTTAGCACAGGGCTGCCATTCAGAGAGATGTAGACAAGCTGCAGAAATGTGCTAAAGGAACTTCATGAAATTCAACAAGGACAAATGCACCTGGGAAGGATGAGCTCCTGGCAATGAGACAGATTGGGCACTGACAGCCTGGGGAGCAGCTCTCTGGAAAGAACGTGGGCCTCCTGATGGAGAGCAAGCTGCACGTGAGCTGGAAGTGTGCCCTGGCAGCAAAGAAGGCCAACAGCATCCAGGGCTCTATGAACAGGAGCATGATGTATGAACAGCAGTAGATGAAGCTTTTATCCCCTGCTACTCAGCATACCACATCTAAAATACTGCAGTTTTGCCTAGCAGAGGGTCATCAGGATGCTCAGGGGCTTGGAGAACTTGACTTGTAAGGAGAGGCTGATGGAACTGGCTTGTTCAGTTTGCAGAAGGGTAGGCTTTGGGGAGGATCTCTAGTCAGCCTTATCATACCTATAAGGAGACCACCAAGATTACAAGCCAGCTGTTCACAGTGGTGCATGGAAGGAGGATGAACATCAATGGATATGAAAAGTTCAGAGTGTGAGTAAGGAAACCACTTTCACTGTGGGGAGAGTCAGATGATGGAGCAGTTGCCCACAGAGGCTCTCCATCTCCATAATGCATAATATTCACTATGATGTGCTGTAAATTAGCTATTGCCACTTGAGAAAAGACATCTAATTCTGTGATTAGCTTTCTGAAAACATTCCATGCACAGCCATAGTCAAAAAGCAGGAATTTTTAGAATCATAGCAGAATGGAAAGTATCGTGTCATTGTCTAGATTTGTGGTGATCCCACATCTCCAATATTGCATATAATTTTAGATTACATCACCTCAGAGAAAGATAAAGCAGAGGGAAGCATAATGATGAAAGGATGACGTGAACTATAAAAGCTGTTCCATACAAAGGAAATTTAGAAGTTCTTTTGTTTGGAAAGGATATTACAGAAGACAGATACGAGAAATCTGTGCAATTATGAATGACATAAAGATGTTTTAGGAAAGATTGTTCACTGTGTCTCAGAGGCATTCTTGCATTAGCAGTTATATCAGTCATAATAGATGGAGCACAGCAACTGACGCTGTGGGGTCAGATGTCCACATTTGCATGTGGGGCAACTTACTTGCAATCCCCAGGGCTAAATGCCCATTAGTGGTTGAAGCATATTACTGGAACACATCAGAGCTCTTAGAGTTCATCTTCTGGTTTAGTTTCACCTGAAAAGAAATCAATTTCTTTGCTCCACCAAGGGACACAAAGTGCAGTAAATGGAGGCAATATGAAATCTGGTTCTAAAGCATGCAGAGACCCATGTAGGAAAAGAAAGTCCCATCAATGCTGTTTTAATACATCGTTCTGAAAACAGCTTCCAAAGCACTAGGGCCCTAAGCTGCTAGTTGCTGCAAGGGCACATATGGGAAGGTGTCAGTCAGTACTTGCATTTTTTCTCACAGTCTTTCAATTGCTCTGTCTTATGTGCCGCTTTGGAAGCTTATAATCAGAAAGAAAAGACTGTGCCAAAATGATGTACCTTGGTGCATCTGATTACCTAAGAACACTTGTTCATATGTAATTTAATTTTATATGAGCACTTATAATGTTCACAGTTATTGCAGCTTGCATATCATTAGTTTGGGCATGTTTTTAAACTAAAATTTTCCATCTCATATCTTAAACTCTTAAGTAATAGAAAAATTAGGTCAGTCAATTTATACAATTGGGAGAATGTTTTAAATTGTTTGTAGTCTAATTTTGTGTTTTGCTAGTACCCCAACAGGAGGTTGCAAAAACTTTGGCAGGGACACATGCAACAGATGTGCCTACTGATGCTCTGGTGAAAATACTTTTTGGTTTGCATGCTTTCTGCATATAAAAGTGTGATTTGCACACAACATTGTTTTTTTTATCTAACCTGTTAACTAACAGGTTCCTACTAACAGTCTGCCAGACTCCGCTGGTACTGTACATGGATATTCATGTGTTCTGAGTGGAAGTTCTTATTCAGAGTATGCACACAGACATGCACAAGGAAGTTAAATAAAACATATTTTTTCACAAATACATGTCCATGCAGAAGTTATTTGGGGACTGTATTATTTGGAGACTGAAATCCTGTATGATAAGATTTCTTTTTTAAAAATGAAAAAATATATTAGAAGTGAATTTGAAGCTTCCTCAGGTCTTTTGTTTCATAATTCAACCCCTACTCCATGTTGCTGTACAGGTTTTGAAAACTTTACAGCTCTCAGTTTTTATCTGCAGATGGCTAAAATCAGATGCAGAGGCAAGGCTTATTTCCACTCTAGCTAGAGATACAGACATTTGAAAGCATTTTTCCTGTCAGAATTTATTATAGAATCACAGAATGAATCATAAAAATTGAGAATTACATGAAAACAGAGTGAAAATCCAGAGTATGATTGCATTCCCTCCTTATTCTTCATAAGACTTTCTGCCTTTGCAGTAGAGCTGCCAGGCTCTTTCTGGGCCACAAGCTTCTAACACAGCTGCACAGACACTTCTCTAACCTCATGTCTTGACATATGGAAGAGCTATGCTCCTATAGTACTTCTCTTGCTACATCAGGAGAAGCAGGAGAAGTCAGGGGAGCAATAAACAGGGAGAACCTTTTGGCGGGACCCCACACTCTGGCCATTTTTGGAGTTAGGACTTTTACTTCCACTTGGCTATGTTTGCATCTGCCTATATATTCTAAAGGTGTTACCAGCATACAAACAGTGATTTAAAAATGAATTTTAACCTAGTATGGATCAGATAGGAACATAACATTAAAGCAAGCAGAATTTATTTTGAAGACTGTTAGGAAAAAAATCCTCAAATTCTAGAAATAGGAACTCAAATGTGTTTCAGCTGTTGAACTATGCATGTACAAATCTGGATGTATCTTGATTACTGAAGAATTCAGCTGAGTAGAGATTACTAATTAGAGAAGAGATTGATTACACTATATGGAGCCTTTCACTTCTGGATCACTGAGTCAAATTCAGTGGAAGAAGGCACCAAGACAGGTGTTCACAGATCTGGATAACATGAGCAGATAGCATTACTTTACTATAGCAGAGAATGCCAAATACAAACAAACAAACAAACATATTATTTTCTAGATGTGGAACACAGAGTTACTTTTTTAAATCTTACAAAATCAATTCCACAGAGAGCTTCTCTGAGTCCAACAAAGTAAGGAAACTTAACAGTGAGGTGTGAGATTTCCTGCTTCTATTTGTCCTTTACACAACCAGGGAAAAAGTGTTAACTTTTTTTTTTTCCTAGTCAATCTGGTTGCTTTTAAAAAGATTTTTATCTCCTAGTCTGTTTTTTATCAGATTTTCAAAGATGCTCAGATACTGTAATAAGGAGGCATTTCCCACATGCTGCTCACAGGATGGACTATATGGACTTTGAGGATGATAGCTGTGGATGGCGGTTTGATATGGACATGGTGATAATCTACATTTATTCAGTCAACTGGATAATAGGATTTATTGTTTTCTGTTTTCTTTGTTATTTCTTTTTCCCTTTGTGGGCTGTAGAAATCACAGTAAAAATGACAGTCATGAGGCACAATAATATGAATAGAAAAAAACTGAAAAAGGCAAAATGTTTGATATTGAGTTTTTATCATTCAGAATTGTAATAGACTGCATCAAGCATGCTGTGAGCCTATTTGATACTTCTGCTATGTGTGACGATTTTAAAAAAAAGTCCCAAACAATAATTGCACAGGGTGTAGCTTCTGTTAAGCACAATGGATTCTTTCACAGCTGTGTACCTGCCTGCAGAAGCTCAGATCCAAGTTAAGCTTTTGCTAGCATTCTACATATACACATCACATTTTTATCACATCAACAACAGCATTACCACAGTTACTGATACTGAGATGGAAAAGAATGAAGAACCAGAGTTAAGGTTTGTTTTGTCATTTTTAGAGAAAAGTATTTCTGGTGACATGAACCTCTGGGAGTAAGAACAGCTATTGTAGCTATCATGTGACTAGTAACTGTCTTGATGATGAGTAGTGTTGCTTTTGTGGATATGTTTTCAGCTTTTTTTGTCCTTGGCAATCCTGACAACATCATAACTATGAGTTGCACAGTCTCCTCTGGGGAATTCTAAGTTTGCACAAGGGGAGTCACAGATAGACAGAAAAGAAAGGTAGGACATCAAGAGAAACTGCTGGTGTTTAGTCCCACACCCAGGCACATGCTGAGAGAAAGGAAGTAAGATATGCTGTGGATTGCTCTGGATGTGGAACAAGACACCAAACTCTCTTTAGAGGTGCCCTTTATTTAGCAAAAAGTGCTAAGACAAACAATAATAGTGATGTGGATTTAAAACTGGCTGAACAGTCAAGCTCAGAGTGCTTTGGTTAGTGGCACAAAGTCTACCTGGAGGCAGGTAACTAGTGGTGTATCTGAGAGATCAAAACTCTGTCCTATCCTGTTCATCACTTTCACCTGGATTTTGGGGCACGGCATACCCTCAGCAAGTTGTGGAGGTCAAAACTGGAAGGAGTGGCTAACACACTAGAGGGTTGTGCTGTTGTCCAATGGAACCTTGACTGGCTGGACAAATGGACTAAAAGGAACCTCATGCTGTTCAACAAGGAGAAGTGCAAAGTCTTTCACCTGGGAACAGCCCCATGCCCCAGAACAGTGCAGAAGATGTACTGAATAAGCTGACAAATTTGATCAGAGGAATGGTTCTGGACAAGTCAGCAGATTGACACTTTAAAAAAAAAGCTCAGTGCTCAGTTCCAAAGGAAAGGCTCTAATCAGGACAGAGTTATATAGGAGATCAAATGGCTTTTCTTGCCCGTTGAGTGCTGTGCAGGGCACTCTTTACATATACAGTCTCCCCTGGCATTTTGGGGTCCATTTTTTCCTCTATTGCACAGGTGTCCTATACAAGTCCTTGGGAGTTATACAGGGCATCTGATGGCAGACATTGATTTTTCCTTTTCTGTTTCATTAAAAGATTCCCAAATATTCCATTTTCTTAAGATATTTTGCTTCACTGCTGGATTCTACCCAAAGAAGGCAAGGTGATGTGCTGTTATTTTTCATTGCTTTTTGCCCTTTGGGGCTGCTCTTCCATTTTATTCAGTTGTTTTGCTAAGGCATGACATACTCCCATTCTGAAATGCTGAACTTATACCCAGGTAAGAATCTGTGACCTAATTTATTCTACAGACTTTAATGAAAATTGTGGTATATATAAACAAAAGGAAAATATATATCCATGACAAAGAAGGGAACAAAATACTTTGTTACTAGATATAAACAAAATCTCAACATAAAGGGATTTGTGGTTCCCTGTATAAATTATGTCAGGAGCCAGAATATGGTTGGTTCTTGCGAGAAAGCAACCATGAAGGTGTAAAGTAGCAGATAAGCAAAGGACAGCAAAGCAGCTGCTTCCAGGGAGGTACTGGGTGGCAGTACTGGGTAGCAGTGGCAGATACTGGATGGATGCCTTTCAACCTGGCTTAGTAAAAGCAAGACAAATGTTAACAGCACAAGGCTATTTTACTTAGCATTGCCTAGAAAGCAGCTGACTGTTCCCTCAGCTCTGCTCAAGACTGGTAGGAAATGGAACAGGAACAGAAGAGTGGCTTATGAATCTGTTTGTTCATCATCTCTGTGAAGATGAAAGCCCTCAAAGTCCTGGCTCGTTCTGCCTGGACCTGATCTTCTAAGGGCTCTTTACACATTGATCCTTGGTTAGGAAAGCATGCTACTTGATTCAGAATTCTTCACAATACATGGAAATGTAGATGAAGAAGACCTACAGGATTGTTTGAAATTTAAAATATATCTGTAAGCACTTCCTTTAATATCATAGCAGCAGTCAGTTTCCTGTGTACATTTATCTAAGTAGAATCATAGAATCACAGAATCAGCTGGGTTGGAAAGGACCTCCAAGATCATCACATCCAACCATGAAGCAGTTTTTTGAGTTTAAAAAATATTCTAGATCTCTTCTCTGGTACTTATCAGCAATGCTGCCTTCCCTCAGCCACATTTTTTATTGTCCATTCTACTTTACAAAATTTGGAAAGACTTCATCATCTTCATGATCTTGATGTCTCAAGGCTAATTTACAAGTAAAATAAAATTGTTCCCATGATTTCTAGATTGATGTTATACAAGTGATACATATCATTACGCTACTGTATTAGTGATGGCTTATTTAAATTTGCACTTTGGTTTTAGGATTAGAAAACTCCAGTAATTATGTCCTGACTTTTCAGTAAATACCATTTTAACTTATTAATAATCTATTTTATTTTCCATCAAACATTTTCAACATTCACTTGAAGTATTTCTACATTTCCATTAAAGCATTAACGTGTAATCAGGCAATCACTTGAAAATACTCCATATGTAATCTTTTATCCTCAAACGAGACGATGAAGCAGAGAATGTAAATGCCACCAATAAAAGGATTGTGGTAAGTAATTTGATACTGATGCAAGCATTAAAAATTAATTATTTTAAATCCTTTTCACTCTGTCATTTAAAAAATGAGTATTAGAATGCTAATCATGTAATGTACTCCACTGTTTCTGACCTGGAGAATGAAATTCAGATTGAGCAGATGGAAAATCTTGTGTAGACTTACTGCATAAAATAAAGGATAATAGATATTGACATAAAAATCCATCTGACCATCCTGATCAATTAAAATTGAGAAGTAATACTTTAAAAATTCTATATAATACCAATCTACCTTAAAAAAATCCCTGGTTTGGGGATATTAACTCTTCATATAATCAGATTGCTACCCAGGAAATATTGTTTAGACTTACAATTGAAGTGTGAAAAGCCTGTCATTAATCCATATCCAGTACAAATCCTTGTGGAGGTACATGATTCCAGAATTCATTACCAGTCATAGCATAGTATGTGACGGTGTCCGAAAGACAACACATTTCAATTAGAAACATACTAGGTAAGAATGTGTAAGAATGTCTTGAAGATGGCTCTGAATAGCTAATGTATGCATTTCAGCTGTGAGAAGTTAAACTAGTTCTAAAATAATTTGAATTAGAGTTCAGGAGAGGAAGAATATACTAATTTTCTTTTACATTTTATCAAGCAGAGAACGCTTGCAAGAATTTAACGTAACAGTCAATTTATAGCCCTATCTGGTTCTATCTCATAGAACTGGACTCCACTGTTTACCGGTTTTAAGACTTGTGAATTAAATGAACATAAAAGTTAATAATTAGCTGTATGGTCACAGATTTTTCCAATGCATATACTGCAATTTTACAGGAACTGCAACTGCTAGACCTACAAAATTGTCTGATAGTTTTCTATTATATTAAGGCTCACAACCTTATTTTTATTTGTTATGTAGATTATGCTTTAAATTCTAAACTAAAAATTGACATAATGGTATTAAATTACCAAGCTGTACTGCTATCTTATCTTTAATTCTGCTTAAGACAGGAATATAATATATTGATAATAATAGTGTAAATCAAGATACCCTTCTCTTTCCTTAACTCTTATTGCTGAAGTGTTTTATTTTCAGAGTGATTTACAGGTCAAATTCTCATTATTTTTTATCTCTAAAAACAAGTTGTTCAGAACTTCCATTTTTCATGCAGAGTCTAGTAACAACAATGCTCAATGTGCAAAGCACTTGGAGCTTCTCAAGTGAGAAGCACTTTTACAAGCACAGGGTGATATCTAAATGCAAGTATTACAGCATTAATCTAACAGGTTAACACATTTTTTCACAACAGCAGCTAAATTATCACATTACCATAATTTAAATCAAAGGACAGCCAAACTGTATATGCATGACTTGTGTAGGTACCAACTAAATTCTTTATTGACTTAAAAACCAAAAAATAACTGGTTTAGCATTTAGTGCTTTACAGGAAGTTTAACATTAAAAGGTTTTCAGGATTGTCTGTGACCCACTGGTTGAAAAGACATTTCTGGAACGGAATGGAAACCAACTAGTCTCCACATACTGTTTAGCTGAGTACCCTCAGCAGGAAAAGAAGAAAATGTCTAAACATTTAAATAGTGCAGATAGCCACTTGCTTCAGGCAGCAAAATATAAATCACAATGTGATTTAGTAAACATTTTTTCTGTTTTTTTTGCTTGCAAGCAAGATGAGTTTATTTCACATCTAAGGTTTTTAACAAACACAAGTAAAGAAATACAATAGTTACTGCAAAAACCTGAGTCAAGAAATGCTTCTGTTGTTAGCATCATCAGTGATCCGCAATGTGATCATAGCAGTCATACTTCTTTTGTTCAAAATAACATTTGTAAAGATTGTTGAGCTGTCTCTTTGAAAACACTACAAGCATAATTCAGCATTATATTAGAAAAACTTTGCAATTGTAACATATGGCAAATACAAAAATAATATTTTTATATGTACTGAAATTACTTGCTTTTTAGACATTAGTAATGGGTAGCTTTCAAAAGCCAGGTAATATTATTTCAAACATAATGAATGGTATTATATTTTTTAAAATCTTCAAGATGCAACAACTGCAATTAATTTATATTTCCTCCTGAAAGATAAAGCAGTTAAGTCAAACCACTGCACAGTAACCAAGTCACAGTGCAAGGATAAAATCAAGGACTTGAAGGAGAAAATGCCAAGTCCTAGGAAAGGTAGTCTTCCAAACAGATAAGGATGAAGACCTGATTCATCGATGAACTATCTGCTAGCCCTTGTTTTTAACCTGCTGCTACAGAAAAGTCCAGTATCTCACCAGTCCATCTTCTGTACTGCTGCAACAGCCATACCGCACCTGAAATTGCTGTGCTTTTACCCCCTTTTGGTGCAGGAATCCTCACAGGGACTAGAGCCAGCTGGCTGTGTGCACTACCACTTGGCATGAGGAAATCATACAGATGGCAGGCAGCATGGTCAGATGACAATGCAAAGTGCCCATGCACTGCCAGGCTCTAGGTGGCTGCTGAAATTAAGTGGATATTGAGTGTCTGCATCTGTCCAAATATTTCTCATTTACTCCAAGGAAAGAACTGTAACACAGAATTAATTAGGTCTGTACTTTCCAAAGATCCTGGGCATCTAACTGCCCTTGGAATAGTGGTATCTGTGATGAATAATGGCGTATATACTGGTAACAGTAATTTTTTGTGTAGTTTAGTGGCCAGATCACTTTCAGGAAAAGGGTTTAAACATATCCTCCTACAATCAAAACTTTGTTTGTACACAGCAAATGCTCAAAGCACTAGATGAATATGTAGTCAGGGGAAAGAAAAGTTCTCTATTATGGTAAGACTTGATGATCCTAAGGGTCATTTCCAATCTCAATAATTCTATCTGAATTTAAATACATTATAAGTGCAGAAGATGGAGTTTCTAAGTTCCAGTTTCACATAAATTTAATCTGTAAAATACATGTTTTAGTCACAAGTATATGAGAGAAGGGGAAAAGAGGCAAATGCTATTCTTGGATATGCCTTTCACATTCTAGGGGCTGTTTCCCAAAGTCACTATTGTGAATTCCATTCTCCTGCATCTCATTTTCTTTCTTCTAGATAGAATGAATTCTAGCTAAACCCTATTTTGAATGTTGGTTCCCTTGAAAAACTTGAAGATCTGAGTATGATACCTTAAACTGTTTTAATCATGATCCTTTATGCATCCAGCTCCTAGAAAACAACTTTTGGTGTACTTCTTAAGAAAAACTTTTCAATGTTCAAAAAGCAGTCACAGCTTCATGAGATTACTTTAAGTACATTCTGTGAGATCCTTCAAAGATTAAATAAGTGCAGCTAATACCACTGTCTATTTAAAACCTCTTAATATATAATTATTGCAATAGTATTCATGGATGTGCTTACTAAGCCTTTTTATATGTTGTTGTATATAGGAACAAGGTATAATTATAATACTAAACATATCAAAACCAGAGTATATCAAATAATACATCTGATTAAAACCCTGGAGATACTTATCTTTTAAATTGTCATAAGGAAAAATATTGGTGACATAAATGGATTGAGAGCAGCCCTTGGGAGAAGGATTTGGGGGTTCTGGTGGATGAGAGGCTGGACATGACAACTGGCAGTTCTGGTGGATGAGAGGCTGGACATGACCCAGCCATGTGCACTCACGGTCTGAAAGCCAGTTGTATCCTGGGCTGCATCAAAAGCAGTGTGGCCAGTAGGTGACTGTGCTCTGGTGAGATCCCACTTGGAGTGCTGCATCCAGCTCTGGCGTTCTTAGCACAGGAAGGACATTGACCTGATGGAGTGGGTCCAGAGGAGGGACACAAAAGTACTCAGAGGGATGGAGCAATCTCCTACAAGGAAAGCCTGAGAGAGCTGGACTTTTCAACCTAAACAAGAGAATGCTCCAAGGAGACCTTTTTATGGCATTTCAATACTTCACAGGAGCATATAAGAAAGATGGCAACAAAATGTTAAGCAGGGCCTGTTGTTACAGGACAAGGGGTCATGGTTTTAAACAGGAAAAAAAGGGACTATGCAGGTTGTGAGGCACCAGAACACGTTGCTCAGAGAAGCTGCTGATGCCCCATCCCTGGAATTGTTCAAGGCCAGGCTGGATGGAGCTCTGAGCAACCTGATCTAGTGGAAGGTGTTCCTGCCACGTCCACTGCCCCCTTGGTAGGGGAGTTGAAACTAGATGATCTTTAAGGTCCTTTTCAATTCCAATATGAATCTATGAGTTTTAGCTAAAAGTTGATCTTCAATTCAATTATTACTGATTTTTGCTAAGCATTTCTTATATGCCAGTTACACATAGAGCTGTTTTAAGACTTTGGACCTCAAATGCACAGCTTGAAAGAAGATACTTCAGAAATATCATTAATAGACCTTGCAATGAGTGCACTAGAGAGCTATGTACCTGGTGAATCTAGTGCATTGGGGGTACCTGAGCATGTAGTGCCCAGGAGCTCTTCAGAGTTTAAAAACTGCTGAACCACAGACTGAACACAGTACACATATTGTGCAAAGTGAATATGATGATTAATTATTTTCATAGAATAAAGTCATCAGTGAGTTTAAACAGCATGACAACAAGAGAGACAGAATTGTGAAAAAGAGTAATTTAATTTTCTGTATAAAAAAAGAGCTCAAATATTATGTGATGATGAGGAGGGAGCCAATATGTGATTCAGAGGGGGAAAATAATCTGACTTGCCCTGTATTCATGTATCAGGACGTCCATTAGAGAGCCCACTGTTCACATGAACCGTTTAAAGTAATGTGTGGGCTCTGCTAGCTTTGGACGGGCTGTGAATAGGATGACTCTTTCCTGCACGCAACACGCCTGCTGCAACAGGCTCAATAAGGAAAAGTAAGGCCACTTTTATTATCCATCAAAAGACTCTCGTGCTAGGAGGAGGTACAGCAGAAAAAAGATGTCATTCTTTTCATTGGCTTTTCAAAGTGAAAAAAAAAGGAACAGCTTTATGCATGATTGAAAGGATTTTACTCATTGCCTTAAACTGCCTGTAAGAAAATTCCAATTTTTAGCTTTTCCTTCTGCATGTCAAACTTGAGACAAAGGCATGGTTTGTTGGTATGAAATAAGAAGGAAGTATTTCGGTCTGTAAGGTTCATGAATAAAGGGCAAAAGTCTCTTACAAAGAAGACCTCTAAGTTAGTATTGCAGTCGCCTAAAGAATTCCTTAGATAAACATTAATCCCTTCCTGTAACCAAACAGTGTTCAGAAAGAAACAACTTCATTCAAGTAAAGAATAAAGTATTAGCTGGGATTTCTTAGACCTGCCCAAATAAGTCAGGCCTTAAAATCCACATAACCACTTTAATGTCATGTATATAAAAACTGAAGGTGTTCTTCCAATAACAATAAAAAAAACCTTTTTTGGTGTTGAAGTTATTTTAAATTAATTCCTAGTTTTGTAACCATGGAAAACCTGACAAAATAGAACTTCTGCCACTGGTGTCTGCAGAAGAATAGGAATAAATCTTTGCTCTCTGCAGATGTTTAGGGAAGTTTATGAAATGTTTTTGAGAAGCTAAGAAAGAAAAGGAGATAGATGGTGACAGTGCGCGGCTGTGTCAGTAGACCAATATCTTGCATAATTAAATTTCTCACAGGCTCTTTGTGAGGGTGAAGAGGCAACATTGTCAGAAAGGTTTTGTCCCTTGAAAGCCTTATGTGCTGAATCCAAAGCCTATCTGTATGTCTAATCCACCTCCCTACAAGGGGACTAGAATTTCAAAACCAGATTTGACCTTCTCAAGAGTCCCTTCTATGACAGCGGCCTAAATGATGGTCTCAGACTGCAGGTTGGCAGGCAAAAGATTTTATTATAAAAAAACTTGTTCTTTTTATCTAGTTTTCCTCTGTCCACGCGCTAATATAATATGTCATTGGTTAAGTGTTCTTGTTCACACGTCTGTATCTCATCACTAATTGGTTTCTAGCATCTATGCACGCACCACATCCTGTCTCCTGACACGTCACCGGCATCTCTTCTCATGTCCAAACACATTCCTCTATCTGCAGCTGTTTTTCTTCTCTTTCTCACACTTTCTTCCTTAATGAGGTTTTACTTGTTCCTTTGCCAGGCCGCACCTGTAGCTCAAGGTCAAAGTTGCCTTACTACAATTCCTCCTTTTTGTTTTTAAATTGAAAAATAAGGCCTGGGAGAAACTCTGACCTATTACTTGTTGAACACAAGATATCAAACAGGGGATACACAATAAAGGCACAAAACTTCAAATAATGTTACAATGACTATCTTCCCAAATTTAGCACTAACATTAAAAATGTTTAACCTATCAAAAAAGACTATCAAACATTTGTTAGATATAGAAAGGTAAAAAAGGAACAAATGCAAAAAGAAATAACTTTAAACAATATCAAACCAAATAACCAATACGAAACATGTTTAGTTAGCTTAAACAAATTACTTAATTTATTCTCATTATTCTCTATCAGAAATTAACTTTATTTCAGTTATTGTTTCAACACTTTACCAGAACCAACCTATAAACAAATGGCCTTGAACCAAACTTAACAACTTGATGACCTCAGGGTTTGTGCTCCTTAACTTTTGTTTAAAGGTGTTTCTAATATAGGGTTTGTTCTTGAGAGCTTTTATTCAATCTAAAAATACTTCTGTAAATGGAACTTCATTCAATTTAGGGTTATGTGTTTTCTGTTTTTATTTTAAGGGTGTTTGTGTATTTGTGAGCAAACCCAAAACATACACACATACAAACTCTCACAGTGGCCACTGTCAAACATACTTTCATACAGACATACTTCTGAGTTTCATGTCACTGTGTTTTATGAACTAAGAAATTATCATTCTTGTGTTTTGCCCTCAGATGACTAAGATCTAATTATGCATTTCTGTTTTATGAAAATATAACTTGTAAAATACAAACATATTTCTGTTTCATGTTCAATTCCAAACTCAAATACATACAAACATTTCTATAGTTCAAAGATAAATATATACTCTTTCTATTTCTAAAGCAAAACACACACTTCCCCATGTTAATGGGCTTTTGGACTTCAAAGAGAACCTGTTAGTCACTACAAAATACTTCAAAAACTCTACTTCTCCACTACGTTTATGCATATATCTTAAAACAGTTTTGGCTATTTAGATAAACAACTTCAAAAACCAGTTAGTAAGACCCTCTCATGAACCTGTCTTTCCTCACTTCCCCCCTTTTCTTTTCTTTCTTCGCAGCTGGAGGTTGAGGGTGAGAGAAAAAGGGTTGTTGTGTTGTCTCTCCGCTGTCAGTGTTCATGCCCTGAAAATGAACTGTTAGGTTAGTTGTTACATGAATAATAAGCTTTGCTTTCGTTGCTGTTGACTTTGAGCTTAGTGTTCCATGTATGGACAACTTTCATTCCACTGTTCTTTAAGTATGAGTTATTTGCTTTTTATATAATTTGTTTGTGACATCTCCTTGGGTAGGTGTGACCAGCACCACTCAGTCAGTGGCCTTCAGCCTCTCCATCGTCATGTAAGTGGTACTTCTTTTGCACTTGTGTGTTGTATCTCAAGGGTCTTTCTTAACATCATCCTTTTTGTCACTTTCTCTTCCAAATGCTTTTGGAAGGCTGTCAACTAATAGTAAAATACTAATTAATCTCAAATTATACAAGATGTTTGTTTCAGGGACAAAGTTTTTGTCTATCAGCACTTGCTTTAGGCTAAACACAGACTAAAGTAGCTGTATCTAATTAAGCACAAATACATTCTATGGCATGATCTGTGGTTGGACCATGCCACTGTTGAACAACTTAAGCAGCATATTGATGAAAACAAAGAAAACAACCTAAAACATCCACAACAAATGAGTAATAGTAAAAGCGTAGACAATAATATCTTTGTAATCGTATCCATCTTTAGTGAAGGGATCGGAATAAATTCCAGCTGTTCTTGCTTCGTTGGGTCAGCTAGGGTCACCTGCATGCTATGCTTTTGTTGTAGGTAATCATAATCTTTTTGCAGTCAGCATACAGGGGTCAGCATCCCACTTGTGAACGTAGACTTAATCTCCAAGTTGGAATAGATGAACAGAAGTGTTTAATCTCACGGGTTCGGACAGAATGAATCTGTGGAATTTCTGCAAAGTAGAGCTTAATTTTCATAAAAGAATTTCAAATTTCAGAATTTTTGTAACTTGGCTGTAGCAGAGGAATTCAGGTTTTATAGTACAAAGTGGTTGGTTGTCAGTTATTAATAAAAGGCTGCAGAGAATCATGTAGGACAAAGCAGGTAGCACACTATAACTTGGCACCAGGCACTGACACTGCTTGTGTTAAATGTTCAGAGCTTGTGTGCTGTGAAAAACCCAAGAATATTCACTGGACACATACAGAGTATGTGTCAACTGGAAGACTTATTTCTTATGTTTATGTGGCTTTCATTAATGTAATAGTAAATGTTCTATATTTAAGTATAACATAAGAGCATAAAGAAAAGTATCCAGGACATGATCAAAATTCACTCAACTAAGGTATTCAGTAAAGCAATGTATGAGTTAGACAAAACATTTAAACAACTTGAACAAACCAACATGCTATGATGTTAGCAGACTATTAAAAGATTGCAGGCATGATGCGAGCTAGGGCCTATGGGGGAACTAGCCGCTTTCTTTGCTTTTTAACACAAGGCTTTTCTTCTGTGAGGTTCAGCACTTCATGCATTGTTATTTATAATCTTGTGTGGACTTGTAAACTAAGAGGTTTCTTTCATATGTTGCAGCAGTTAAAGAGGAGAGAGAGATATTCTAAAGAATTCTTGCCACTTGCTATAAAACTACTGGGATAAAATACATATAAATAATATTAATTTTCATGAAAGACAATAGAAATATAATACCAATAACTATAGTATTGTCTCATAATTTTACGGTATTATTCAAACTATACTAGCAATCCATTCTTTTACAGTTTTCCTAGTTTGGATATTATGAAGTAAAGTCGCTGAAGATATCTCTAAAGCCAGTGAGATATCTTCAAAAGTCATTTGATATAGAATTTGGAGTTTGTTTTCAAATTCCAGTTAAATTCATAATACAAATTTAATCATGTTATAACCTTCTATACTGGAGACAAATGCAAGTTTTGATTCTAACTCTGATTCTTGCTTACCAACAATATAACACTACATACAGAAAGAATAAGTTAAAACACATTGTTGGTGACAGAGACTTTCTTAACTCTGGAATAGTAGGTCCAGGGATCTATTAGGGCAAGAGGCCTGCTATACAAGAAAGAAAAAACCAATGCATTTTGTTCTTCATACGTGGCCTGCACTGAATGGCTAATGCATGGCTGTAGTTGCTGCTCTGATTAATAGAAAGATGATAAAAGCAATTACAACAGTTTCTCTAATTTACTGTATCTTGCATCATCTTCTCAGTCTTGGGCTAGGCTCACGGGGAGCTACAGTTTGGTTCTTCTGTTTATGAGAACTACTAATGATAGATTGAGAATGGATACTTTTTCATTTGTGATACAACCAAATGAGTAAGGATCACCTGAAGGGATATTAAAGGTATTGTTAGTCACACTAATCACAACATCAGGTGCATCTCAGGTCTTTCAATACAGACCATATATTTCTCGCACTTGGGATCAAATTAAAGATTTTGTTTGGTTTTCTCTCTTTTTCCTTTTCAAAATTATAATCAATATTATCTCAGTAAGAAATTAAAAATATAACCATAAAGGTCTTTCTTTTCAAAGCACTGTAAAAATGTTGTCTGCTATTTCAAGAGGGAAGGAAAAATTAATTACTTAAAAGTTAATTTACTTATTTTCCAATATATTTGGTGTGTTTGAGTCTATAACAGTGAAAAAATACTGTTTGATTATTTTTTTTCCATACTCAGCCTCAAGCTACATGTGCAATTCAGAAGGATGGAGAAGGCCAGATTCCAGCTTACAGCTGGTTCCTTAGATGTGATCTACATTATTTGCTTGTATTTTCAGTCCTTTTGTTTATGAAATTCTAGTAAGAGAACAAAATTCACAACATAAGTAGTACAAAGGAGAACAAATAACTGGTTGTAAGATCATGTAAAAATCAGCTGAGTAAACTTTTTAAACAGAATTCTAAAGATGTGATCAGTGTAATGCTAACTCTGGGTGAGGCCCCTGGCTTCAACCACTCGTATTCACAGCACTAACTGTGGGGGTGTTTCAAGAAGACAGTTCCCCCATCCCTGCAGACTGACGGTCTAGAGAAGCACTGAGCAAATGTAGCAGCAAAAATACAAGGGCAGTCACAGTTGCTTTCTTTTCTCAACCACTTACATGCATGGTTTCTGCGGGGCAACTCCCCTGCAAGCCGGTCCCTCACTAATTCCTAAACTGCAGAGCTAAGGAGCTAAAGAGGGAAACGAGAACTATGGAAAGGTGTGTACTTTTTGTTTTAAATACCTAGTCCCCAATAGTAACAGAAAAAGGAAAGAAGACTTGTTTTCCTCTCTCACTGCAGCCTCTGCTGCTGTTCTTGCTCGCTCTCCCCTCCCCCCTCACGGGGAGGTAGGCAGCGAGATCCTGCTGAAGCTATGTTTAGTTTCTTTTCTCGCTGCTGCAGCCCCCGCCGAGCCCCCCACAGCTTTACCACGGCAGCTTGGTGCCCGGTCCCGGAGCGCGGCAGCGCACCCAGCACACCGTGGGGCCCTGGGGGACTCCCACAAGAGCTCGGCTGGCTCCACAGAAGCAGCTCTTGGCCCTGCCGCCTGCTCTGCCGCCGCCTCTGCCGCCAGGGTTCCTCCGCCGCGGCTGGCGGTGCCTCTCTCTGCCCGGCCCGTCATGGCGGCGGTCCCAGCGCACAGCCCCCGGCCCCGGCCCCGGCGTGCCGGACTCAGGCGGCAGTTTGAACAATCTCAAAGGCAATTCCTATGTTCTTGTGTCCATCTGAGACACCTCTCCTGGACCCTCGTCCCTGGGTTTTAACAGTTACTAACAAACCCATGGTTGCTTTTCCACACACACGCACAGCCCCCAACACACACACACACACACACACACACAGACTAGCACGGTACCGTTAGTAACACTGTGAGCTTACAACGACACATTGGACAGATAACAGAGTTAACATGAGAGTTAACAGAAATGCAGGAAGGCAGCGTTCTAGCCTGTGTCCCCCCCCCCCCCTCCCCGCCCCCCCCAACAAGAAGTGGTACTTTTCCCTGGGTTGCTCCATTCCTGTTTCCCCCTGGAGCCTCTCCTGTTTTTTTCTTGCACCGCTGCTGCCAGGCTGCTCTCCTGCCAGCTCTCAAGACCTTTTGCTTTATTCACAGGGCGCTGCTTCGCTGCGCTTTGCCACGCCATGCGCTCCATTCTCCATCAGGGCGACTACACGGCCGAAAAGTCTTGTATTAGCGGCGGAGGGGAGAGGGGTGGCCTTTCTCCCTTTACTGTCTCTGGGGCTGATTTGCTAGGTTTTTCTTCATTTTCTGGCTTGAAGGGTGATGATGTTTTAGAAGCGTGATCTTTTAAAGTTTGAAAGACAGTTCACCAGAGTTTCAGGACGCTGGCAGCCTGCTTAAGAGACTCAGTGCCTGCATTGCCTGCATTAAAATCGCTCTCCCCTCAGAGTCCCAAATGTCTATACAAAATGCTGTCTGAGCACCTACGCATTTCTTTTGCACCAACTATGTAAGGTGCAGAGCGCACGTTTCTGATATCGCAAACCGTGCTTCTCTAGTATCTCTGTTAGCACTGTGACAACAGATTCCTCCTCCACGGATATCTGCACTCCCATTAGTTTTGTTCTCCAACGGCTCACCTTCTTTCCAGGTGCCTGTAAATAATTAGGTCCGGACTTTCGGCTCTCAGGTCCACCAACAAATGTTGGAGCGCCACCGCCACCACTCTCAGGTCCGTGGTTGTTATTGCAATAAATCACGTCAGGGTCACCAATTGACGGCGGCTTAAATGATGGTCTCAGACTGCAGGTTGGCAGGCAAAAGATTTTATTATAAAAAAACTTGTTCTTTTTATCTAGTTTTCCTCTGTCCACGCGCTAATATAATATGTCATTGGTTAAGTGTTCTTGTTCACACGTCTGTATCTCATCACTAATTGGTTTCTAGTGTCTATGCACACACCACATCCTGTCTCCTGACACGTCACCGGCATCTCTTCTTATGTCCAAACACATTCCTCTACCTGCAGCTGTTTTTCTTCTCTTTCTCACACTTTCTTCCTTAATGAGGTTTTACTTGTTCCTTTGCTAGGCCGCAGCTGTAGCTCAAGGTCAAAGTTGCCTTACTACATTTCTACCTCCTTCATTTTCATGTCCCTTCAGAAACCCATCCCTACATGCCGGCAGGATTAATCACCCCAAAATGATCAACTGTGAAAAGCCTGTGAAGCAGATTTTATCTGAGAAATTATTACCATATTCATAAAGTAGCAGCTCTGTGGATTAGTGAGTCGAGTACTCAAAAGCTGTCACAGATCTTTTCTGCCTTTTCTCAGCTATGCTCTGAAAAAGTGTGTAAAGTTCCATACACTGATGCCCAAATATTTTCTGCTTTCTGTATTATGTATCTTTATTTGCTGTATTCAAATTCCCAGTGCACTGGAAAATTAAAAGATGACCATAAAAAACAAGTCTCTGAGAAAAATAAGAAGTCCCATTCTCATATATGACAGTTTTGTAAATGTACACATTTAAATGTCTATTTCAAAATCACTTTGAATTGTAAAGTTTCAGAAGCATTAGGAATAAAATGATTCAATTTTATTTAGTAGGAATTTCATTTATTGGTTTGAAAAGTGAGTTGAAATTGCTTGGAGCTGCCTTCTTAAATAACTTTCAGACTGAACGTGTACATTTTGCATGCAAATAAGATAGAGACTGTGACTACAAATAGCTATACTTAATTTGAATATACAAAAATAGTATTTGCATATGTGAACTTTACTAGAGGACAAGTAAGAGAGTTTTATAAACAAGCTTGAGTTTTCTAATCTTCTGCAGGATGACAGGAATATTTACCAAATTAAAGACACACAGGAGTATCAGGAAATTAAATTTAGAAACTGATGGAGAGAAAATAAGGAAAATAATCAAATTATAATCCAATATATTGTCATAATTCAGCATTCAATCAGAATGTACTTGATTCACAAGCACAAATAATAACAATAAACATAACACAACTTACATTAGACAAATATTTGGGAATGGCAAGTTAGTAGACCTTGCTTTCCTTCATATACAGTCCTTGATTTTTTACTGAGTCTCCTAAAGTTCTGTGCCCTGGTTCTGTGTCTGGATGGAGTCCAAATTCCATTCCTGCTACCAGAGGAAATCTGGAAGTTAAGAAGACCAGTACTGGATAGGAAAAAGTAATAAATCAAATTAACGAACCATTCAGAACAATGCAGTAAGGGGCAGACTCGGAGCAAAAAAGACATTACTCTTAAAATAAGATTAATGATCATACTTGCATCAAATATCCTAATATTATAAGGATATTTGAATCAGCAGCTGTTACTTCTTTTTGCCAGCAGTCCAGAACTGATCATCTGTGTTAAGGCACTACCAAATGAAAGGTGTCTACATTTTTATCCCGCTGTTTATATAGTACTATATAGCATTATACAGTAATAATATTATATATATTTATTATAGAAAAGTAATCATCATACTTTCTAAAAGTATATTACAAGTTTTGTGATACCATTTTCAGCATTAAGTGAAACTGTATGAAACATTTTCTATATCTAAGACTACTAATATTTTTTATACATAGGTAGAACAGACTGGATGATCACTCTACAGACTTTCCATCAAAAGCTGAGTACCTGTAAAACTCCTTTAAAAAATCTTCCAATATTTGTTTCACTGGATTTTTTAGTACTAGTGGTAGATCTAGAACAGGGAAGATAACAGAAAGAACAATCCATAGTAAAATCTTCTGCAGGGTATACTCAGTTTAAACACAGGGTATATACAAAATGAAAACAGAAAATAATGACATTTCTAGTAAGATTTTTCTTACATAAACATTTGACTAAATAATACATTATCATGTTGAAAGATCTGAAGTTAGCTGTGGTTTCAGTTTATTCTAAACAAGAGGCAATGTGTATTAAAAAGTTGTTCAAATAATAATGATGTAGGAGTCAATACTGCAAATATGTATACACATATTTAATTTTATGTGCAGTAAACAGTCTTAGAAAATTAGGCAAAGACCTTGACTTAATGACTTGTATATTTAAAGGTTATGTTCCTTGTTGTTCTAAAATATTGCATACATGGGTAGAAGGAGAAGCTGAATCTCAATCACAATGCCTTCTACAATAAAGAGTATAGAGTAATTAGCTAAGAAGAGGTAAGTGGAGATAGCAATACCATCAAAACTGATTGTATATGAAGACTTGTTAAACTTTCACTTTTTAAATAGTTTGGTAGCATTTTGGTTTAAAGCATATTTGGCAAAGCTAATTGCTCTGCCGATTCACTTCAAGATATGTGGCAAATTTGTTCTCAAACTGCTCATACTGAGGAATGGGACTAATCAGGAATATCTTGCTTTCAAGACTAGAACCAAGATTTCACTCAAGCTATTTTGTCTCATTACAGTATCCTGTACTTTAACACAGTATCATTATTCACTCCGACCCTATTTGCCATACAAGGACAATAAGCAAGCAGATAGCTTATGTGTTTAGTTAACATGCTGATATATTCAGTATATGTATTGATACATGAAGCATTAAGATTTACTTTTAATTTTTGTTCTGCTAATTTTAAGTTCCTAATTTCTTCAGAGATTTCTTTTCTTTTAATATAACTATATTTGAATGCTTCCTTTTGTGTTACAACTCCCTGACTTCTGGATTTGCTCTTATTCAGATATTTTGGAAGGACTACTCCAAACAAAATAATTAAGATACATTTCTAAGGTTAAATATTAATATATTCAGAAGATTCTGTGTTTCCAAAAGCATTTTAAATGATGATTTGAAGTAGCTACTGCTACATCATCAGCATAAGCAGTTTCTAGTATTGCACTGGCCATAGAATTTCCTAGACCGCTTTCTGCTCCCAGAGCATTTATACAACCATCTAGTTCTCTCTCAGCTGGGCAAAGAACTACTTCCAAAAGATGCTGAATAATAAGATTTCCAATATACTTATTTACAACAAACATTCTTTAACTCTAGAAACCTGTTTCAAAAAGCAGATTTGTTTTAAGTTTCAGCAGAAAATCATGAAAAATATGGATTATCCCTTCAGTCCTATAAATCTCAATAAACATATAAAGCATCATTAGTTTTGTCCTTAATTAATACCAACACTTCTGAAGCCACCTAGCCTACACTCTATGCCCACATTTATGAGAAGTTTATCATTACCAACAAAGCTACAAAATACATCACTCAAGTTTATCCAAGCAGAGGAAATTACAGTCTAGCATTTCTTCTTACTGTATCTGGTATAAATGATTTGCAGATAAAAATAGTGGACAGTAGAAGTGATCGAAACCTGCTGTAAGATGATAAACCCAAGACATTCCCACAAGAGTAATAAATACACTTCTATCCATTGTTGTACTTGGGAAAAAAGCTTGATTGGACAGCAAGAGACTACTCTGCAGTTAAATGAACTAGAGGAGTTTGTTCTCATGCAGAGAATCTGCAACACAAAGTATATCTGGGATTTTATTTGTGAGCTTTGAAAAGTCAAAATTACTTTTTATTTGATGTTGCCTCTTCAAAAGGAAGATAAAAGGATTCAAATTACGATAATAAATCTTAGAAGAAAATTGAGAATAATTTAGAAAAAACTTGAGGATATATGAAAACAGCTGATAACCATGTGCATCAAACCAACAGATTGTAACCTGATGCTTAAATCTGCTTTAGAACCATCATTACGCATGAGCATTTCCTGAGCAATTTTCTTAACTATTCTCCCAATGAAATGTTCAAAACAAATTCACCTGGGGTCAACAACAGAAATATTTCTGTGGGTTTAAGATCAGGAACTGTAAACAACTCCACAGCCAATCTAACAGTCTTAAAGTTTTACTGTAATGCTTGCTGGGTTTTAGCATCTCTTGTGAATACTAACGATCTAATTAAAATTGTCTTGTGTTCTCCAGAGTTCCCTCAGGAGCAGAGAATATAACAGAGGCCATGCTAGTACAGCAGGTCAAAGACTGCTTTATGGGAATGTACCTGTGGTTCAGTGCTGCATATCAGATAAAATAGGTCATTTAAATGTACTATTATGTAAGAAATATTCACAGTAAGAATGCACAATGCAGCTCAAGAGCAGTAACCACCTAGGCGATATAAGTATAAAGGTCTAGGGATTGGGGTATGTATTAATGATACATAACTATAATAAAGAAAATCCTTATGAATGGTGATCTTTCAATGAGAATGCCCCAAAATACATAAAACAGAATGTTATTAGATGATGCAGTCTTTCACTCTGCCATTGTTTCTAACTGTTGAATGAATGTCAAGAATAAATTAATTCATATTAATTCATATACCATTCACGTAAATCCTATGCCACATAATTCATATACTCTTACCAACACATTCTCTCAAGAATTCAGCAAGTAACACACAGAGATGTCAAGGGTACTGGTTTTTTACCATAAGCAGATAAAGTAATATTTTAGAATCAAACTGCATAAATTACAAGATTTCCAAATCCCATTTTCATAGTTCAGCTTAAAACTAAGTTTGATAGTGTGATGTTGGCTGAGCAATCACAAACTATATAAAGTTTACCAAGGGCAAGTGCCAGATTCTGCACCTTCCATGGCAACCCTGGATGTATCTACAGATTGGAGAATGAGATGCTGGAAAGCATGTGCTGTGGAAAGGGACCTGGGGGTCCTGGTCGATGGCAGGTTGAATATGAGCAGTGAGTGCCCTGGCAGGCAGGAGGGCCAACCGTGTCCTGGGGGGCATCAGGCAAAGCATCGCCAGCCGTATGAGGGAGGGGATTGTCCTGCTCTGCTCTGCATTAGGGCAGTCTCACCTTGAATACTGTGTACAGTTTTGGGCACCACAATATAAGAAAGGTATTAAGCTCTCAGAGAGTGTCCAAAGGAGGGCAACAAAGATCGTGAAGAGCCTTGAGGGGAAGCCATATGAGGAGCGGCTGAGGTCACTTGGTGTGTTCAGCCTGGAGAAGAGGAGACTGAGGGGAACCTCATCATGGTCTATGAGGGGAAGCAAAGGGGCAGGCACTCTTGTGACCAGTGACAGAACTCTAGGGAATGGCAAGAAGCTGTGTCAGGGGAGGTTGGCTATTAGGAACAGGTTTTTCACCCAGAGGGTGGTTGGGCACTGGAACAGGCTTCCCACCACCTAAATTCATGCTTGGATAGGAAGTCGGGATGCAGACATAGTAAAACTCTGCATCTAAGAATATGGAGCTGCTCTATGGCCCAGTATTCTTAGAATCATATGGATCATCGAGTCCAACTCCTGACCCTGCACGGGACACCGCAAGAGTCACACCATGTGCCTGACAGCATTATCCAAATGCTTCTTGAACTCAGAGAGGCATGGTGCTGTGACCACTTCCCTAGAAAGCCTGTTCTAGTATTATTGATATGGACATTGAAAACAGCTGGTTTTTAAAAAATTTTAATGTAATTCTTATTAACTGTTAATTTTTTAAACAAATCATTAAGAAAATCACATCCACCTTATGGTAAATATGGGTGCTGAAAGCAATGAGGCTGCCACCACACAGAGTTTGATTTCAGGATATGTCTGCCAGTCTTTCCAGCTTTCCCCTTTTATTAGGGTTCCTTCGCAAACAGCATCTGGTATTTGTCTTTTAGTTAACTGGAATTCCCAGGATCGTCCTAAACCAGTGCCTTGATCACACACATTCACCTCACGTTATGTGGTGGCTGTGTTCAGCCACGAGAGAAAAACACACGCTATTATGCAGATCATTCAAAGTAGTTTTTGCTATGAGAACACAGCACTCTATCAAAAACACTAGTCAAGGCCAAAACACTCCTTTTTGATCCTAATTAACTGAATGCAGGTGCTGCTGGCTCAACTCGTTCCCACACCAACTGAAGATTCAGAGTATACTCAGTGATCACTGATTTTATACATAAATCTTTTTCTGAATTTCCCAAAATCCTAGTTCTTTGAAAATCATACTGAAACAATGAAACAAAGTCAGGGTTTTCTAGGGGGTCTTTTTTTTTCCCAGAAATTTCTAAAACTGGACTTTTTTCATAATGCATGCTCCATTCATCTTTTTTATTTCATAATAATTTTCATGGCCAACTAGCATCAGATCAATTCCTTGGATATTATTGGCAAATCCAACAGTATTTGTGTCATAAATTGTGATAATCTTGACCTCTTCTGCTTTAAATTTTGAAGACGTTGTTATCTTCTGTATAGTCTAGGTTAATTTGTTGATAGTAGCAATGGTATCTAGGCTGTTAACCCAGTTTTTATACATTCCATTTAAGTTTAGGTTTGAGTTTGGTTTTTTTACTGTACTGTGACCTGTTAATTTCCAAGTTAATCTGTCACATACATTGCAGAGGAAGCCTGGAAAACTGCCTTTGTACATATTCTTCCAGAATATCCAGTGCTAAAACCAAATTCATCGTTTCCTAAACTTAAGTTCAAGGAAGTAATTTTTTTCAATGTAAAAAAAATAACTGCATATTTTAGCCAAATGCTGGTTTTACGTATCATATACCATGAGACAGAGATTGAGGAAACATACATTTTGCCTTGTCTTTAAAATAAACCTGATAGGGAGGTTTATTCAATCTATCCATTACAGCAAGAAAAGCTGGATCAATTTAATATATTTTTTGTATCTATTCTAAATACATAACTGCATCCATTTCAATTTACAAGCTTAAACATTCATAAATCATTTATGGGAGCATTTTTTAATTAAGACTGAAGAAAAAAGTTTACATTTAATGTTGAGATGGATAACTGAGGTAAAAAAAAAATCTCAGCTTAGTATGATATTATCTTCTGCACTGAGCATTATAGTCTACAAAAAAACCCATAAAACAGGACAACAGTAGGCGTAAGAAATACTGACCACAGTATTTTCAAATCTGTGTATGTTCTACATAATTCTACATAAAGGCAGCACTGAGTGGCGTTTTGGTTCAAATATTGGAGTACTGGTGTAGTACCTGAAAATGTCCCTCTTTGGTGTATTATCCTAGAGGGTTCTGAGTGTTAAGCTGCTTTAGCAGAGGATATAATTGCTAAGGTGAAAAATCCAACATACATATTAAACTTGAAACAATACTAGTATTAGCAGAAAGACAATTTAATATGAAAGTGACTGTTAGTAAGTACACAGGCAGATTTTTATGGATACAACCACCTACAGTACTTTTCTTTGAAAAATATGATGTTTTCATGTGTCATAATATACATCCTTGTTTTGGAGTATGTGTAAAACAGGAGCAGAAAACCAAATATATTAGAAGGATTTAAATTTACTTCCTAAAAATTAACTAGCCTCTGAGCCTTGCAAAAGAGTAATCAAAAATAGTAGGGACTGAAAAAAGACTAGCTGATGTCATCCTTCCACCCAACTAAATCCATAGCTGAAAGGACAGATATGTCTGCAAACACAAAGCAAATCAAACAAAAAAGCCCAATAAGATAAATTCTTAACATATTTCTGCTTTCCCTTTTTGCCTCATAAGAAATCTTTGCTGGTTTAACAACCCTAAAGGACTTTTGCTTTACTGATGAGTAGTTGCCAAACAAACTAACTTGTGCTTTAATAGTCCCTGCGTTACTGCACTGCTGTTCTCAGTAGCCTGTTTTGTTGTCTTCTAGCTCTGAAAGTAGACATAGTGCTGTCTACTCTCTTATATGGATCTGAATCATGGGTCATCTACCGCCACCACCTGCGACTCCTAGAACGCTTCCATCAACGCTGTCTCTGTACAATCCTAAACATCCACTGGTCAGATTATGTGACCAATACATCTGTTCCAGAACAAGCAGTAATCACAAGTATCGAGGCCATGTTGCTGAGAACACAGCTGCGCTGGGCAGGGCACATCTCCAGGATGAAGGACCACCGCCTCCCTAAGATCCTGCTTTATGGTGAACTTGTCACTGGCTGCTGCAAGAGAGGAGCCCCGAAGAGGAGATACAAGGACTCACTGAAACAACATCTCAACCTTGGCCATATTGATCAACATAACTGGTCTACTCTGGCCTCCAGTTGGGAAGTCTGGAGACACACCATCTACAACGCTGCTGATGCCTTTGAGAAAGCACGCAGGATCACCCTTGAGGAGAAAAGGCAATGCAGAAGGAATCGTGTCTTGCAGAATATACCACCTAAGGAGTCCTTCTGCTGTGCCTTTTGCAATCAGACATGCCTGTCTCATATTGGCCTTTTTAGCCACCAGCGAACTTGTGACAAACCTGGGTAGAGACCTTTCCCAAATCTTCATTCGTGAAGCCCAGCCATGATGATGAGTTCTGAAACTATTTATCAAAATGTCATTTGGGAATCTGAACACTTGCTGCCCACAACAAAAGCAAAAGTCAGTTTCAACTTAGAATCAATTACTCTATTAAAAAGTCATCATGGCTGGGCTTCATGAACAAAGATTTGGGAAGGGCTCTACCCACATTTGCTACAAGCGCGCTGGTGGCTAAAGCGGCCAATGCAAGATATTTATTATTAAAAAGTATTTCTTTACCAAGACACACTTTACATGGTTTGCCTCTTTTTGAAGCAGATTGTAGGCCAACCAAAAATATTACATAGCCTTAAGTGGTCTTGGATTTACTTCTCCTCTGAAGTAGTGGTTCCTGGGGACTGGATGAGCCACAAAGGTGGTACCACTAGACAAATTGTATGCCTGTCCTTCTGTGACAAGGGCTATTCTGAGGTTTGTAAAGCACTACTTCAGCCACTGAATAAAAACAATATATTTCTACCCATCACATGAAGAATTTAGGCACTATTGACAATGCCAACACCACAGTCTGCAATAAAGGCAAGAACACAAAGTCCTGCCTGAGACAACTTATAATCAGAAAACCACAGATGAACACATGCAAAGAAAAATAAACCAACCAACCACAGGTATTATGAAATTCAACTTACCTTAGATTTCTTTTTTAAAGACATCAAATAGGCAGCACATTGGCAAAAATCACACACTATTGCTACACATAAAGCTGATGGATTTAAGCAATCTACTCTGAAAACATTAAGTGGATTCAGGCAATCAAACTTTTTATATTTGTTGTAAGTCTACAAGGAAAAAAATAAAGAAAAAAAGGAAAAGCCACAGGCCCACTTCTCTTACTCATCGTGGTATTCATCCATACTTGTAGCCTCCTTTGCATTGATGTTTTGGCAGAGCTTTCATTTTGAGGCATTTCCTCAAAATAACTGAAAATATTTACAATTAAACAGATTAACAATATTTAGAACACTGCATTCTTTTTCAAATGTGAATAGCAGGTGTTCTCTGAATAGAAACATAGGGGGAAACAGAAAAAGGCTACAGGCAAAATGTGGATTTGCTCTTTTTTTGTGTCCCCACTGAGTAGTGTTTCTCACTAGACCTTCACCCCTAAATAACTGCTCTCTTACAACTTTCCATTTTGTTTTTGCATAAGCATTCCCTGTTGCTTTTGAGCTTTTTCTGCTCTGTTTCTTAATGTATGTTTCTCCTTTTCTTGCCCTTCATTTCTTTCCTGCTTCTTCTTTACCCTTGTCTTTAAAAGCCGTACAAATTTATGGAATATTAAATAGCACCGATACTGCCATCATTAAATCACTTCCCTAGTGATCTATTGGGAAGAGCATTTCTAGTAACTGAATATTTAGAAATTTTGCTTCCAGCAGTACTAAATTTGAAAACTTGAAAAGATGATGAAGTAGTGGCAAACAAAGTCTCTGTCTCATGAATTGACAAATAAACTTCCATGAATTTACAAAACCTTTCATAACATCATGGAATGTTGGGGAAGTAGGAGTTTTTACCTCCTATAGGAAAATTTATGAGTTAATATTTCTTACAAAGTTTATGTGATATTTTTGTAATTCTAAAATCCTAGAAGAATAAAGTTGAAAAGGACCTTGAGGAGGTCCTATAATTTCCGTCCCAAGAGGTGTTTAAAAATATGTGCTTCTAGAATAAAATTGTTCATACTTTTCTTAAAACCCTTCAATTAAAATCTCCTTGGAAAACTAATCCATCTTAATTTTAAAAAGAATTTTCAATCTAACCTTCCTGAAATTTATTATATATTTCTATGATGCCAGGAGAGGAAAATGTATTATTCCTTTCCTTAATCTGTCTCCTAGTTAGAACAGCTAGTTAGAACAGCTGGGACCAGTTCATCAGTGTGTGGGTGTAACCCAAACTGTGTATTCTACACCCTCCATGTCATTTCCCTGTTAACAACAGACCATTTGCAGCAGCTGCCCAAAGCACACCTGACCCCTCAGGCTATAAGCTGGGTGTTAAGAGGCCTGTGAGATAGGATGTCCCTGTCCTCACACTCAGGAGTCACAATCACCCATTGTGGAACTCCCCGCCCTGGGCATTCCTGCCTGAACCTGAGGATGTATAATCTTGGGGTCTTGGGACTTCTGGTACCACTCGTGGGATTCAGAGGACCAGAACTTTGACCAGACTGCGACCACCACTCTGAACTGGACTGCAATCACCACTCTCGACCAGACTGTGACCATCACTTGCACCAACAGGTTTTTTTCCTTTCTTTTTACTTTCAGACTCAGGGGACCACAGGGGGCTCAGCACAGAAGCCAACAAACAACATTCTGTTCATGCCCCATGGTGCCAGGTTATACATCTGGGTTTTTTGTGGTCTAAACCCAATTGTTTGTCTATATAATTGTATTTATTGTATTATTGTTATTAAATTGTTATTCTGGCTTATAATCTCTTTTGAGTTTGAGTTCAAGTTGGGTTCATTTCCCCTGCCGGTTTACCTTTAAACCAGCACACTCAGTAGCAGTTTGTGTACTTGGGAACTGCTGTTTTCCCTCAGTCATCTACTTCCAGGTCTTTCAGTCTCTACAGAGTTCATCTTTTCCATCACATCTTATAATTTTTTCTACATCTGCCTTCTCTCCAAGTAGCCCACATCTTGCTTGAAGTGCAAGGTACCAGACTGGATAGGTCTTAACGAACTGGTAACCCAAGACTGAGTAAGTATTAAGTGGAATTATTATTTCAGGTATCTCACTAGTGATAACACTAATTCTACCTCCTGATATAATAGGGGTTGGTTTTTAGTAGCTTTTGTTTGTTTATTTTCTGGTTTTTTTGGTTTTTTGGTTTTCTTTTTGTTATTAATAGCTTCATCTTCATGTCAACAACAAAAATGCCTAGCTCGTGTTCTGCAGCGCTTTACACACTCATATGATGGATAACTTCTACCAAAGTGCAGTATTTGCTCATTTCCCTACATGATTTCACAACACTTTTAAAGATAGTATCTTCAATTTGTCAGGTTCACAATAAATTCTCCACTGAGTTCCAGCACCTGTCCCTTTCACATTTGTGCCATCTAAATTAATAATCATATTCCAAATACCACCATCTGGGGAACATGGAAAACACTGAACAGAGCTGGACTCTAAGCATACATCTGCTGAGCCCCAGTAACATCAGCTCCTGTTGTTCAAACTACTTTGACCTTCCTTAATTTTGGCACTCCCCAGAGAGAAGGGGAAGAGACAGTTTATAAGCGAACAATAATCCAGAGTATATACATCCTATATATATGTAGCATATATTCCATAGGATTTCTCTGGTCCCCTGTGGTTAGGTGGTGAACAAAGAACAGGACTAGGGCTCTGGCCCTGTAAGTCTGTCATGTAGTGTAGTTTATGTCTATATATGAATTTTTATGTAATTTTTAAAATCCATTTGTATAATAAATCTTCCTCTCTCATCATGAAGGGTAAGCAGGGTAAGCTTTGAAATTTGATCATATTTGGAGGTCTGACATGCTAAATCTTAGAACTATAGTTTCACTTGTCATTTAGAGGAACAAAATACAAAACTGTACTTTATCACACAGAATAAACAGATGGGACTGTGGACAACAGAGAAATGAGTGAGAAACAAAACAGGAAAAATAAGGACAAAATATTGAGTAGAAGGATAATATATGACTAGAAGCAGAAGATGAAAACAGGCCAATTAAAACATATGGCATAAACCAGGAAGAATATAAAGCTTAGAAACAACAGGAAAAAGTTGAAAAGAAAAGAAAAAAAGATAAGAACAAAAATGCAAATCCATAAAACAACCAGGCACTTATTTATTTGCCTCTATACAATAAATTAGTCCTATATCTTTTAGGGGAGTAGTCATACATTCTCAGATCTTTAGCTTTTTGCTGGCAGCACAACAGCCTCAGTCAGGATTTTAAAAACATATTTCAAGATAAAGATGTGCTATGTCTTTCTGGATCTCTTCAGGTCCTCCCACATGCTATGTCCTTTTCTCAATCTAAGTAAGATTCATTAAAACTTGAGATGCTTTTTTTTCCCTTTGAAATGCATTGTCAGAAACATTGGTCTTTGTGTGTATATCTCCCTAAACCTTCCCTCTTCAGAATTCATGATTGTGTTTAATCATTTTTTGACTCTTACAGAGCTATTTATTCAATTATCATATAAAGATCAAGGAAGAAATATTCAAAAGGGCTCTTCTTGTTTCTGTCATCTGCAAAGAAGAAAGAAGGAGGAAGAATTAAAGGAAAAGGAAGTTGCCAGGCAGAGCCTTCATCTGGGTGTTTCTCGCGTTCCAAGCAATGCAGCTGCCACCACAAGCACAAGGACACTTCTCTTACTATGAATTTCTCTATCGCCTCAATAACCAACCAACAAAGTAAAACTGGAAGCCTACAGCAGCAAAGCAGCACACCCACACCACAATAATGATTACCAAACTTTCTGCACAGGTAAAGAGATAAAATTAGGGCAATCTTCAACTCACTATGGTTTTCAGAATTGTGCATATAATGAAAAAACAAAGCTGGAAATTCTGGAGAGTATCTTTTGAGAAGCCACCATTCTACCATTCTAAAGTAACATGGTGGAGGGGGGATGAAGGAAATCTTTAATTTGCTTTCATATGGATAAGTATGTTTTGTTTGGGGTTTGTTTTGGTTTGGTTTTGGTTGTTTATTTTTTGGTTGATCTTCATATTTGGAGATGCCCTGGTTTATTCAGTTCTAGTTTTCCTTAAAACTTTCCCTGCTTTCAGTGAATGTTCTTGGAATAACACAAAGCAGCACCATCATTCTCTCTCAAATTTCTTCTAGATCTTTAGAAGAATAAGATAATATTTAAAAGTTAGGCAAACAGAAAAGGAAGGTTCTCATTACTGTCCTTGTATGTCACACATGCACAGCCAGATTCTCAGAAGTACACAGCATTGACCAAGAACAATGACAGGTTTTGTCTGCCTGTTTTGAGTTGAAAATTATACTGATGAAATTCCCATGAAAGGGAATTTAGTGGGTGGATGAGCTTAATGAAAGCAGGATGATAACTGATTGAGGACAAGAACAACAAAGGCACTTGGCAGTATATGTTTCTATCAAGAATGTCTTGATTTCAGTGCAGTTACTCAGAGCAACACAGCTAAAAATCTTGTATGGCAAAATAAGAGCTCGGGTTTCCCCCTGAAATCCCCGCTGAACATTTGTTTCAACCCAAACTGCTATTTCATATAAAAATGAACTGTGCTGCTCTTGCCATGTACCAAAAGTAGATTAAGTCGCTTTGGTGTGCTGTAATGACACTTACACGGATAACACATAACTTCCCATGAGATTTACGCTTTCATTTAAAGAAAATATGAAAATGTGGTTATTAAAATAGTTTTTCAATTGTGAAAGTTTATTTAACCTGCATTGTAAGAGTTCAGATGATAGTTTTTAAGAAGATGTGATCCATTTCTGTTCTTTTAAATAAAACATTAATTCCAAAGTGGAATATCGATAATTTCAAAAATAACTTCCAACCAGTAAACAGATACATACAACAACAGAATAACTGAAATTGATGTAAAAAATTACTTTGTAGGGCTACAATCTGTCTTTCAAACATGTAGCTAGTGAATAGTTATCAGGAGGAGCAGAGGAATGAAGATATGAAGTAGCCAGTTAAGCTTATTCACAGAGGCCAAATTCAGATGGCAAACAGAAGAGGTTTCAGAGCACTGCTGCTTCCGATGAGTTTACTAATTTTGAGTTGTATTCTCATCTTCTTATAACATAAACAGAAATTTTTCAAAATGACTTGGCCTCAGTGCCCAGTCTGATTTAGTTTCCGACTTTCATTAGGTCACTTGCTCTGAGACATAAATTTGGATTATTCCTTTTCACAGCACAATTCTTGTGCTGTATTTACATTAGATACAACAGTGAAGTTTTACTATTCTTCATTTGCCTTTGTCATCTGAAAATGTTTGTGCTTTAAATTTGACTTTTGCTTTTTAAAATCTTGAAAGAGAACAGTCAAAATTTTATATAAATACTACTCATTTTAAAAATGTAAACATGTAGCCCACCAGCAAGACTCCTCTTGTCAGTGTAATTTATGCTGCTTGCTATTCCATTTCTGAGTACTGGAACTGTGTGACCAGAAGACAGCACAGACAGTGGAAAACCATACTGAATAAACCAGAGATTTTGTATAGGCCTCTTATTGCTAGTAACCACTACAGAACAGCCATGGACATGATAATGACTGCAAATTTTGCCATCTCTTTGACTTCTATAAAGAACATGGCTTTTTAAAATGTTTGTGAAGATGTAGTGGAGGGCATTGTTCCAGGCTTTTTTCCTGTAGAAGTAAATAGGATGAAGAGCACTTGGGTTTGGTATTTATGCATCATTCTCAGATTCTCAAAAGACTATACCTGGTTTTTTGAATTAAATATATGTTCCCTGAATGCATAAAATAGTGCAATTTAACCACTTAATCTAAAAACACAAGCCCCATATATTTCTCTTATGCATCCATCAAGCAGTCTCTAAACCACTATGCCAAACATTGCATTTTCTAAGTAGCAGAGCACTGATACATCTATAGATTTTAATTACTTAAACTATCTATTTGGCTAGCACTCTATTCTCTCAGTCCTCCATCTAACAGCTCCATGGTGTTTTCTTTTTCATAGCTTTTCCTATTCTACTTTAATAATAGCAGTCTTTGAGAGTTTAATCTTCTCTAGTCCATGAATAATGTACCGATTTATTGCAAGACTTTATTCTAATATTTTACTACATGGTAGTTTATTAAATTTGTCATGGGACTTGTGATTCAATTGTGATTATTTTCATAAGAAAATATATTATAAAACTTAGCTTTTAATTGCTAGTTCTTATAAGGGCTTTTTAAAAATTTTGGGCTTTGTGTTCTATGATCTTAAAGGTAATTTTTCTTGTTACAGATATTTACAGGAAGATTTATCAGTGATCTTTTTTATCTTCCATTTCTAGGGTGGCTTCGTTTAATGCCAGATTTTCTGATAATAAAAAAATATATAATATTAAGGCAAATTTATATTCATTTATTGCAATCATTCCCTATTGTATCAACTACACTAAAGGTAAAAGTAAATTATTCTATTGATACTTTCATAATGAGAAACTCATATTAGCCTTTTTCATTTCAGAAATAATTCCTAATTTCTGCAGTTTGAAGATTTGTTATGCTAATGTTTGGCTTTTTAAAGTAGGCCCTCTTTTCCTCTTAATAGTGGGCATGTTGATGTCACCAACATCATGTTAGTAATGATACTATATTTTAAAAAAATTATAGAGGTGAAAGCAAAAAATATCTGGTTCTGTGGGCCATTTTCTTGGACTTCCTTGTCATTAAATCTTATATTATGTTGGGCAAATCCAGCTAAATTTGAAATAGTTCGATGGCTAGCTACCTGAGTGCTACCATAGGTATTTCCATACAAATTCATGTTGGACTTACATATGTAAATATATGGGGTAAAAGAAATGCAGAAAGTGGGCACATATCCTGGACAATCTGAGTTAGAATTTCTTTCATTCCCTGATTCTAAAAACCACAATATTTCTTAAGTGCCAAAAATATTACCACAACAACTTCTAGAGTCTTCAAGACATGACTTATGTGTCAGAAACAATTTTTTGCAGCACTTACAGAGAAGGCAAATAAAGCAGACTTAGCCATTTTTACATTTTTGCTAGCTTAAGCATGTTGTTTCATGCATTCATAACCAAGAGCAACATGCCTATACTGGGCTGACAGATACAGATAGACTCTCTAATGGCTACATTTTTAAAGAAATTGCGGTGGTGACAAGCAAAGTAAGCCTCTTCCTCAGCATCTCCTCTACTAATACAGTGTTTGGACATTAGTTTCCTAAGTGAACTTGGAAATTATTTAGACTTCTAAGACAACAGAACTTAGAAAGGTGTTTCTGGATTTTTAACAATCTCAACTGATGTACTGCCTGTGTTTGTTGAACTGTGACTATAAATTTCACAGGACAGATATGTCTTTCTTTGAAGAAACTAAATATGATACTTTTCTATACCTTGGTATTAGACTGGTAGACACTCAGAATACATCAGTGTGCAATCTTTGCTACAAAGTCAAACTAGTAATTTGACTTGGTAAGCCCTGCACTGAGCATAGGCTGAAGAGAAAGGATGAGGGGAGCTGTCACTGATGGAGGATTTCTGAAGTCAGGAAGGCTAACACTTTGGATACATGAAAGACTTATTTATAGAATCAGTATATCTCCTATGGCACTCCTTTCTCTAACATGCCAGCCTGTATGAAATGATTAATAAAACAGAAATGGCCACTGAAGCTGTGATTCTCACGTGCATTATACATTGTTATTTGTGATAGTTAAACAGTTTTACTCCACAGGAAGCCTGGTACAAAAATCAAGTACTTTATCTTCAGACACTGATCTGACCCTGCATTTCCAGAGAATAAACCTGTGCTTTGTTTAAAATGTACCCTTACTTACGTAGAAAGACAGTCAGTTCAACTCCTTAAAAAAAGTATTTCAAAGAAATATGGAAAAGTCTGTGTTGTTATTGTTTTCATTTTAAATATAACTTTAAGCTTACATTTTATTTTTCTGTCCTGAGAAGATCATGCAGAAATACTTTCTTTATTTTCTTCAGTACCTGTTTCTGTCTCCCCTTCTCTCTATGTATCTCTACAGAAATGGCCTTTTTCCTCCTATATCTCATGCCTCTCTTTCACTTTTTTTTCCTATGAAGACGTCTCTTCACATTTCTCCGATAATCAGTGTCTCTTTCATAACTTATCTAGTCCATTACGTTCTACTCACCCTTGGGAAATACTACCAGAAGCCAACAACCAGAGCAAAAAATGGATTAGACAAAGATTACAACAAAATGGAACAAGACAAACTCACAAGTAAAAAAAGTTCATCTGAGTTCATTTTTTAGACTTAGCATAGAGGTTAGGCAGAGGAAAGCCTACATATATGCTCTTAGTTCATTATGAGTTGTAGAATTGCAAAGAATTTGACTATATAATGGGCCATGTACTCTCTAAACTTATCTCAAGGTCACCTACCTGTGGTCTTGAGAGGATGCCATGGAAGGCAGCAACAAGCTCCTGCTTCTTGCAACCCATTGAACACCAGGAAATGAAGCTAGAATAAGGAAAAGTTGACAAAACTCTAGTTCAGACAAAGGAAAGAATCATGCCTCTCACTTTTCAGGACAGTTTTGCAAAATACATACCTCTGTTTTCTCAAGAGACCATTTTGTTTCCTGGTGATACATATTTTCAAACCCAGTCTGCCCACCCTGAGACAGCATTTGGTGGCTTAGCTTGGAGATATTTCCCTCATCCCAAGAATGGGGATGCCTACAAAAATCATTTTTTCTTATGCATCCCAGCCCGAGTTGATTCCTCTCACTCCTGCTTCTTCAACGTAACCCTAGGGTGCCATCAAATTCATTGCATTCCATCATGACTTCAGAGGCCAAACCTACTTCCAAATGTGGACATACTGAATATACAAACAATGAGGAGTGAACTGGGACTTCAAAACTGTTCCAGATGTTGGCAGAAGGGCAAAACTGAGCCTGAGCTGTGACTCAGCTTTATACAGGGCAGATAAACCACCAGGAACTAAATTCCAATATTTTTTAAATGCCAGTGGGACTTTGGCGTTGACTTCAAGGGACAAGAAGTTCAGCCAAGGCAGGTAATGTGAAAGCAAAAGTGCTGCATTCTTTGGTAGATTTATTGTTATTGTTGGTTTTAGTATTAGCATTATTTCATTATTGCTACTGCAGTAGTTCTTAATAAGACTAGAAATAGAATAAAATAAGACTAGAACATATGACTAAAATGGTACATGAGCAACGATTAAAACACTAGAACTACCATAGTTCTATATTTTAATTTCTATTTACATATATATATGTTCTTATCAGTATAGATGTTAGGAGAGGATGTGTTCATTTGGCTTTTTGGCAGTATTAAAAATATTTTTCTTGTCATTGGGAAATGTTTTTTCTGTATATCGTAGCAATATGATGTCCTGACTCAAAGCTTGTGCTCATGCATTTATTTCCTGTGAGTAACAGAATTATCTATGAAAAAATATGATGTCCCTAAAATAGTACTTGCAAAGTGTTCTGAATGCTGAAAATCTAGCAGTATGTTTACAAAGGTAACATTACAATTACAAGGTCATTTTAGTTGTAACTAAAATGATAACAGCACTTTCAAGTGATGCAAACCCATCAACATTATCTCACATCCAACAGACTCAATTTCTGTGAAAATAGCAGGAAATGTCTAAAAAGTGTTTCAGAGTAGATTAATAGACAATGTTCAGATTAAGGTAGCTATCAGTTATCTATGTTACAGTAATTGTCAGCACAGCCTGAAAAGAGTCCTTCAACCTGCCAGAGTGCCATCACTGGCATATTTGAGCTCCTTGGCAAGACTAGGTTACTCTGTGTGATCTGTTTGATGTTGCTTTGGATTCAAGAACATCACCAAAATATAAAAACCTGTTTATTCAACAGCCTGAAGAAACACAATTATATCAGAAGTTAGCTATACAGCTCTAGCCACTTGGCTACAGAGAGGAACAGGACCAGCCCTGGAGTTGAAGCTGGCTCAATCCATAGCTCAGCCCTGGGCAGTGGGGTCCCTGAGCAGCCCTAGGGTAGGGAGCTGCAGACACAGCACAGGCACAGCCCCATGGCCCTCTGCATTGGAAGAGGTGGTGCCCAAGGTCTGGGAGGACTGAGAGCATCAGCCTGGTGAACTGAAACCACTCTGTGGTACTGGCACACGGAGTAAACAATTCCTCCACTTGACTATTATTTAATCTTTTCTACAATGAACAAATACAATCTAGTTGCATCACACACCAAACATTTTCATAGAGCCCCAAAGTACGATGGTTTTTAGTGACAGAAACTAAATCATATAATCATAGAATTTGCTGAGTTGGAAAGGACCCGTCAGGATTAACGAGTCAAACTCCTGGCACTGCAGAGGACACCCCACATATCACACCATGTTCCTGAGGGCATTGTCTGAACACTTTTTGAACTCTGCCAGGCTTGGTGCTGTTGATCACTTCCCTGGGCAGCCTGTTCCAGTGCCCAACCACCCTCTGGGTGAAACTTTTTCCTGATATCCTGATATCCAACCTAAACCTCCCTCCATGCATCTTCTGTAACTGGTCACCGCAAAGATCAATACCTGCCCCTCTGCTTCCCCTCATGAGGATGTTGAAGACACCAATGAGGTCTCCCCTCAGTCTCTTCTCCAGGCAGAACAGACCAAGTGACCTCAGCCGTTCCTCATGCGGACCCTTTACCATCCCCGTGGCCCTAGTTAGGATTACTCAATTTGAGTAGTGAACCAAGTCTTTGTTAAACAGAAAAATGATTTCCAAGCACGCCTCTTCAACATCGGTATTAACTTCGGCAAACGCTGGGCGGGCGGTGCCCTTACCGTCCCCGGGCGCCCTGGGCCAGCTCTAGGTGGAGCTGCGGTCATCAAACCCGTTCCGGCCCTCGACCCTCTTCCGATGGCACCAGCTGGGCGAGGGGCGGCCACACGCGGGCGCGGGGGGCGGTGCTGCGGCCCCGTGGGGGCGGTGCTGCTGATGGTGTCAGCCCGCCGGGCTCCACCGGCTCTTCCCGAGCCGCTTCTCGGCGGGCGCTCGTGGCGAGACGCGCTGCGGCGGGTCGGGCTTCCCCGCCGGGAAGCACCGGGGCGCGTTTCGCGGCGGCTGCTGGATGGGGAACCCTTTCCCGCCGGGCAGTGCTGCGCTCGCCCCCTCACGCCGGCTGCGGGAAGGAGGACGGAGGAGCATGCCACCGGCGGGGCGGCTCCGCGGGGACTGACATGCTGCTGAAGGAGGGCAGGTGCCAGCCCTTCCGCCTCTCCCGCGGTAGCGAGGCGATGCTGCAGGGCGCTCCCCGGGCTCTCCGCAGGCGCCAGGCGAATCGCCCCACAGCAGCCGCGCTCGCTGGCCGTGAGGCAGCGCGGCACTCCGGCCAGGCCGAGGCGACGAGGCGGCGCGGGCCCGCTCCCCTCGGCGGGGCGGCGGCCGGCGGCGGCGGCCAGGAGGGTGCTGCCCGCGGGCGCGGGCGGCTCGGCGGCGGCGGTATATGCGTGTGCCATGAGCGCGGCACCGAGCGGGCGCAGGAAGCGCCCCGCTCCGCGCCCTCTCTCTTCCAGGGAGGCAAGACCTCGCCGCACGGCTGCGACAGCGAACGCTCGGGGCAGCGGGCTCCGATAGCGCCTATTCAGACCCAGGAGTCCTGGACGACTGTAAGATGGTGGGTACCGCCGGCGGGCTTGCCATGGTTTTCACCTTTCCCGAGCTCCCTCAGCGCGGCCGTGCCGCTCCCTGCCTCCACGTTGGCTATTCCCAATCACGTACAGTTTGCACTGTTTTTAGAGCCTCAATCCCCGTCGGGGTGCTGCCCTGCACCCCGACTCGCGGCGGCTCAAAAGCGAGACGCGCGGGGATCTGTGCTGGGTGCGGCGGGAACAGGCGGGGCAGGGGCCGGGGTCGCCCGCCTTGGCAGTACTGCGGGAGCAGGAGCCCGAGCCCCAGAACACACACTGCGAAGCACTGGCGTTGCTTTTTCCTAGAACCGTCCAAATCTGTCCCCAGACTTGCGCTCACTGAAGCCTAAATGGGTAAATAGTTGCCTCTAATGAATCACCGCACTTTCTCCTTGCTGTTTTGTTCAGCAACCACATTCTCGCTGTAAAATCCTTCTAAAACAGGACTCAGAATTTGAGGCCCTGAAATTCTGTCCCTGGCATATGTGGTAACTGTTACTAGTCTTCCCGGAGTAGCTGATTGTCATTGTAAAGCCTCAGGTCAAACACCTGCATCCGTGTTAATTTTTGGACTGTCACATTATGGTATGAGATTTTTCTCCATTCATGTTAAAATGCTTGGATCCTGACACTTTCCTCCAGATCAGGGCCATATACCCCCTTTATGGCTCCTTGAGCTACAGTTAGCCTGACATTGGACCCCAGAATTGCTCCTCTAACCGGTGAGAGAAGTAGAAAACAAATGAAGTTGCCGCTACTTTACATGAAAAATCTGGACCTTGCTGAAGCTCTGTCCAGTAGCACTGGAAATGGAGCTGCTACTTCTGTTCTGCTGTATTCTGACAATTTTTTTTCCCGTCTAGAACTGAAAAATGTGCTGGCAGATTACCCACTCTGATACTTCAAAATTGGGAGCAATTCCCAGTGCACGGTGGAACAAAAGCTGCCACAGTAGGTCTATAAATATACCCAACAAGTGGATCTTACTGGGTTCTGCCTTTTTTCTCATTCCTGACAGCATAATGTGGTTAGTTACAGAGAAATGCTACCTTTGTAGAATTCATTGATTAGAAATAAAATATAATTTACAGATGGGTTGTCAAGTTGCAATAAGATTCGGGAGGTAAAATCAGTATGTTTCTTTCTTGTTCTCTGTCTTGATTCAGTAACATCTGTGTGGTTTTGTTTTCCTGGCTGATGCTGAGGTGGCAGAATGAGTCTGTGTGGACAAGGGATGTTGGGTGAGAACAGGCGAAATGTGGCTGGTGCAACCAGTTACCAGTTGCAGGATGTGATGCTTTTCTCTTTTTCCTCATGTAGCGTAATCATACTATGACACAACTTAGTACAATTGTTTTTGTCTCCATTGCCTTTATGCATTCTCTTAGTCTACATAATGAGGGAGTTGAAGACCTGTTTAGCAAATATTTTGCCTAGGGCTTTGTTTGCTGTATGCTTTTTGGTTTGTCTGGGGGCAGGTGAGTGCAGACGTACTGAAGTGCGCTTCGATTGATGTGCTGCTTCAGAAGCAGAGAAACCTATTTGCTATCCTTACAATGAAATTTTAGAAAGTGTGGCCAAAACAATAACCTGATACCAGTTCCCAGCTATATAGAGTAATTGCAGTGGGATAAATGAAGGATCAGAATGTAATACTGCAGGAGAAGAGACTCGTTTATTCCTGAGCATAAGAATTTGGGGGCTTGACTTTAAATACTGGTAGCTCTCATAGACTCCAGGTTCTTAGCATGCTTGTGTATGTTGGTTAAGTTGTACTTCTGGTGGTAAATATGACTGCAGAATTATGAGCAATTACTCTTATGTAGTTTGGAAATTGAGGTCAAAACACAGATAAATAAATATTCTGTTCTATTACTCCATGCCTTCCACCCCTGCCACTATGTGGAGCAAATGGTCTTATGCACTTTCTTTCAGAAGACAGCAAATGCTTCATTTCCTTAAAATATAGTCCCATGTATGTGATCACTGGAACTAAACAATAGTGATCTTTCCATCTGTGAGATTACCCATGTATCCAATAGCATCCGTATGTATCTGTTGGATATTGAACTTCTGTGAAGGCTGAACTGTTTATTTATATTTACTTTGTTGTTTCTTTTTCCCACACATGTTAGAAAAAGTGTTTTATGGAATTTTAACAGGAAAATGCCTGTCTGAGATACCTTCTCAGCCAATAACTGCAGATCAGTTTTAAGTCTAAAATATGGGTTGGAGGCAAGTGACAGAACAGAAATCATTACAAAATAAATTGGCAAAATTGCCAATGTGAAAGCAAATGCTACATTCCAATCCCTAAATGTACTGTAAATCAGGAAGAAGGATGAGAAAAGGCAATAATTTCTGGAGATATTATTATCTTTTATGATAGCAAAAAATAACCTCATGTTACTAGTAAAACAGATTTTTTTCATCTGCTTAATATTTAATACTACTAGCTTGAACACTTTCAGATATTAAAAGCAGAAACACTGCTTTCCTACAGATGAACATTTATAGCTCACAAAACAAGCAGCTGCCACAAAGGCCCTAGTCATTTACTAAATCTTGGGCTCTTGATTCTGTATGCCCTGAAATTGTGAGCTGCAAGGAACAAGCCCTGGATTGGGCATGTTTATAAAAAACTTGATTTCTTTTACCACCGTAGTTAAAAATTCTCATGTATGTAAATCCTCTTTGTTTTTCAGATTGTCCAGGAGTTCAATACCCAGGTGGCTCTCTACCGGGAGCTGGTCATTTCTATTGGGGATATCTCTGTCACCTGTCCGTCTCTGCATGCAGAATTGCACAAAACTCGAACCCGGGGATGTGAGATGGCCTATGAGGCTCATCAAAAACTAGCAGCAATTTCTGGGTAGGAGTCAACTTATGTTTAATTAAAACTGTATTCACGTGTAAATCTTTGTGAAATACTGCATTATGGAAGCTTTCAGCAAAAGCATTAGCTTGTTATTCTGTTTTAGGCATAGAAGTGTATGACTAGAAATCTACAGAATGCTTATATCCTTATGATAGCATGATTTTGGTTCAAATCCAGGTCCCTTTACAAAGATAGTATCCTACTGATTTCACTGGATGCTTTTATGTAAGACAAACAGGATTTTACTGCGTATCACTACACAATTTAAAAAAGATCAGGGCAGAAGCCATGCCATTCAAGCCAGAAGCCATGCCATGCCCAGTCCTGCATTGAGTATACCTAACTGAATAGGTAAAGACAACTAGCTTAGCTCAACTAGATACTCAAAAAAAATTAGACCAAAAACGATTAGGTGAAAATTGTGTGAGGGGAATACAAATACTAGTCTGAAAACTTGGACTTATATTCTCCATGTACATTTTTAAATCCTTATTTGTGTTGAAATAAGAATGGAAGCTTTGCTAGCATATAATGTTTTAATTTATTCTTTGGTATTACATTATATACATGCCTTTCCATGGTGACAGAATATATTATCACATACTTGAGACTATGCCTCAGTACAAGATAAACCAGCATAAATAACCGTGTCTTATAAAATGGAAATTTGTGCTGCTAATTATGTGTGGGTTCTTCACAGTATGGTGACTGGGGCATTTGTATTTACACGTATCTCCTGAGTCGTGTCTCTCTGATTACACTTTGTCAGAATTTTCTGCATCTACCTTATCTGCCATAAGCTGTTGTGTACTACTGGAAAAAACCAGAGTTTCTTTTTTTGCAGCTCTACCTAACCCCTGTTGAATTCCTTTTGTCACTTTAATATATATATGAGAAATCTGTCGTAGGTTTAGTATATAAGGGAAAACCACACTCACTAAACGGAAGAAGGAACTGGTCGATTGCTTTAGTAGGACTGTCAACATTTTCAAGACTTTGTGCAAAGACTCTTAAGTTGTTTTTGTGACCTCTGATTTGTTCCTCAAACAAAATGCATGCTTTTAAAATACTAGAGTCTGTGAGAATTTTTAAAAAAACACCAAGCAATAGACATGGTTCTTTTAACCCGTACACTGAAAATGTGAAAGCAAACAGTAGGGAAATTTATCTTACATGTTTTCAGACTCAAAAGAAAAACTAATATAAACAAAATAATACATCTGAGTAGCTGAACCTATTTTGTAATTTTTTTTAATCTTTTTTTTCCCTATAAAGAAAACCATTGATATATGCTTATGTAGAAGTACAGAGGGTTTTTTTAAGTAATCATTTTGCAGTTGGGAGTCTGCCATATACACGAATATGTCCTGAAAGTTGTGCAGTTGCTGTGAGATTGACATTTAGCTAATCTAAAACTGTTCTAAATAACTGTGATAATAATGTCATATCCATAACAACTGGTAGGTGTTAGAAACACCGTGAAAATTAGGTGTTTGGCTTGACAGACATTTTACAAGATGTGCTTCACATCTCTGCCCTCCTGCAGCTGAGGAAAGCCATATAAAACAACATTTTTGCTGTATTCGTGAGGAAAGTGGGAAATGAAGGTAGAGCAAGGATTCAGTGTAGAAGAGAGTTAGAAGGAGAGGAGTAATAAATAGTCTCAGAGATTCAGTTTTTAATGCAGCAGGAGGAGTGATGTAGTGCCTATGGCATGGGATCTAGAATGGGAACCTAATTGAATAGGAAGAAAAAGTATCAGGAAGAAAAATGCTTAGGGACAGGAATGTATTAAATCATCCTCTGTTAAATAGTCAAGAGGGTAGTGTATTCCTCAGAAACCACTGGTAGTCAGCAGATGAGACAAAGGCTCATTTATTTCACTGCTTTAGTTCAAAATGCACGACACTGCACTGTGCAAACTTCTGGGTAACACAACCAGTTCCGTCTTCCAAAACTTTTTAAAGAAAGCCTATTGCTTTCCCGCTGAGAGAGAATAATAGCAAACAGCTGTTTATGCTACTAGATGATAACATTTCATGACATAAAAACATTCTATTAGTTAACGTCATCAGTAATGTTCAGTTAGTCTCTAAGTGACCTACCTGAGGTGTTGCAAGGCAATCTTTATTTTAAGAAGTTGGCATCACTGTCTAAGAATACAACAGTAAGTTCATTTATCTTGTTTGTGCTGATGTCTTCCTTTGGAAAATTAGCAGACACCTTAATTCTTGTTTTAATATATCAGGATTTCACAGAATAGGCTTGGAGGGGACCTCTAGCAATCATCTGGAGATCACCTAGTCCAACCCCTATAGGCACCAGTGCACTTGAGACTCCTAAATGTACTCATGGCTCAGGCAGTTAGAAGAGACACCTGTTTCCCTTACTGACTCATCTGTTCTACAAGACAAAGGAAGGTAACAAAGAGGAAAGGGGTAAAGACTTGGAAGGAAACAAACAAGAACAGATCCACTAGTGCTGAGAAAGGCAGCTTTGGGAAAAAAATCTGGGAACTGTGGGAAGGAAAAGAAATGCTGAGGCAGAGATAATGCATTAGGAACAGAACAGGATAGAAGACATGAGGACAAAAAACCTTTGATTGTGGGTATATCAATTCTGGAATATTAGGCAGACATCAGAGTAGGACAGGGAACAAGAAGAGAAAGCTGCAGGTCTACCTGTAGAAAAAGTATACGCTGATATGCCAACAAAAGGAGATTCAACTATGTGAAGAAAGTGAAAGTCACACTTATATTTCAGCTATGGAGGTGAAGATTTTAAAAACTGAGAGAAATAAAACCAAACAAGATTGTGAAAAAGATGAGGAAGTAGCAAGGAAACATAAAACCTTATAAAGTCCACAATGACTTAGACCATATCACCCCCATCTAGCTCAAATCTGACAGCTGCTCATAACAGAGATTTCATTAAAAAATAAACAAGCATACAAAAAACAGGCTGTGCATAGAACGATGCCTTCTCTCATATTTTTGCCACTACGTAGGAATCAGTAAGCAAAGGTTGCATCTGATCAATTTGTGTCTGACAAATATGAGTTCTCAGAAGACTTCAGGATTTGTGTAAGTATGAATGTCTTTTACTCAAAAAATGCTGAGATTGAATAAGGACATCTTTACACTGTGATGTGTTTAGAATTAATTTATTAAAAAAATAAGGTTGAAAAAGGAAACTTCAAATTAAGTCTCCAAGTTAATAGGGCCTCATAGATGTTACATCCTCTTCTTAACTTTCTTTCTTATATATTTTTCTGGGGGAAATAGTGAAATTTTATCAAAGGAGGATAAAGATTAGAAATGAAAATAATCTAAATTGAAATATTCTATTTTAATTGATGGTCTTTTAGGAATGCAAGTCAAAGTAAACCCTTCTTTCAGTGTTGGTTGTCTGAGGACTTTAGGTAAATTCCTGCTTTCATAGTAAAAGTTCTTAGTGATTTTTAATGAATTGTCTTCTGAAGAAGGTGAGTAAGTTTTGGTCCTTTCATCATATTTTCTGCTGCATTAGTGTCTCAGAAATTAAATATCTCAAAATATTTACATTGTGCACCCTTGCTATATTAGTTGTCATAGTCAAAACTGGAGAAAGTACAGCAACAAGAAAATGAATCAGCATGATTTTTTCCAAAAGAAAAGAAAGGGAAAATACTTGTAACAACAGGAAGATGGGGGGAGGAAAAGGAGCAAATCTGTGTTTTGGAAGGGAGTCTGCTTTATGGAATCATAGTGGTGATATTTTAGAATTCATCAAATAGAGAACCAGCTTTGTAAGTGAAGTCCACTAAGTCTGGGATGTCAATAGAAAGTTAACTCAGAACTGTATGTTAAGATACAGTTTTGCACAACAGTGCAAGCACTTTTCTAAATATTCTTTCATATTCTTAAGCACTTGATATGCTTACATAATGTGTGCACTTGGCACACTGAAACCAGAACTGGCAGTATCTCTGTGGCAGTCTGATATATATGTTGGCAGTGGCTTTTTTGCATGAAACAAAATTGTGTGACGAGCTCAAGGGTGTACATCTGTGTGAGCATAACTCTGAAATTGATTTTTCTCAGTGGTTCAGACTGCTATTGCAATGTCTGGAATCTAAGAAGGAATAAACCCCTACACCAATACAGACAGGGGCCAGCCAGTTGGAAAGCATCCTTGCAGAAAAGGACCTGGGGGGTTCTGGTGAACATCAAGTTGAGCATGAGCCAGCACTGTGCCCTTGTGCAAATCGTGGGCCAACAGCCTCCTATGATACTTCAGGAAATCTTACCAGCATGTTGGTGGAGCTCATCCTTTCCTTCTACTCGGGGCTGCTGAGGCCGTATCTGGAGTACTGTGTCCAGTTCGGGGCTCCCTAGGAAAGAGAAGGTGACATATCAGAGCAGGTCTAGTCAATGGCCTTAAAGAGGCCATTAGTTGGGGGCAAGTGGCATCCAACAAACAAGGAGAGGCTGACAGACCTGAGATTATTTAGCTTGGATACAAAAAGATTTGGATGGGGATCTTATCAATGTGTATAAAAATACTTGATGAGATAGTGTAAAGAAGACATAGCCAGACTATTCTCAGTGGTATCCAGTGATAGAACAGAAAGTACAACCTGAAATAAAAAAAAAATTGATTTAAACATTTTTTAAACTGCATTTTTACTGTGAGGCTGGTAGAATATTGGAACAGGTACAGTGAGAGATGATAGAGTCTCCATCCTTGGAGATACTCAGAACTCAACTGGACTTACTCCTCAGTAACCTACTCTAGCTGACACTGCTTTGAGCAGGAGGCTTGGACTAGATTAGTTCTAGATGTCCTTTCCAGTTTGTGACAAAAATCACTGTAAATCTTCTCCTTGGGAAACTGCAAAGTTAAGGTTTCCTTATTTGACACTCATGTGCATCTGTTACTCTTATAAAATAGTTAATTAAGTTCCCCTGAATTCAAGAAAAGTTGAGGAAGTAGACCTAAGAATCACACCCTGATTGCATTCCTGTGCACAGAAATGTTACCATACCATAGTGTTGCCTTAAGTTTTTAAGTTTATGTAATTTTTACTTTTGTTTTCCTTTTCAATATTCTGTAGGATTTCTGATGTTTTCGATAAGCACTAAACAGTAATTTCTAATTAATTAAGAGCTAATTAACATTAGATCTTTTCCTAAGGTTGTGTTAAAACATTCTGTTGACACACGATTGTGGCCAATTTTTTATTGAACTATCTGAATTTTCCCCGAATTATGACCCTTCAGAATTATTATTTGCTTTCTAAAGCACACAAGCAAACTAAAAAGACTCCTTCAAAATATTTTACAAATTAAGGAAAAAGGAGGCTCCAAGATTCTAAGTTAATAAAAGCTACATTAAGACAGGCATAATAGAAACCATTTTAACTGTTTAACTTCAGATGTTAAGTAAAGCACTGCTGGCAGTCAGTGTAGCTGAGCAGAGACAAAGAGTAGCAACGCTTAGCTCAGCAGGAAAGAATTTTTATAATCGTGATTCAAAACCAATGTTATGCCAACAGATAGAGCAACAAACTAGAGCTCTGCCCCAGCTAGATACCAGTTGAGCAGCATTTATGGAGATCTCTGTCCTCTCTGGATGTCTTTACAGTCACTGCCATGGTACTCCTCTAAAAGTATGTGTGAGAGGTGGGGAGTGTGATGTTGGCTCCAGTGTCCTGGAGTTCTGAATCGCAGGCACTGCTGCTGGATCCTACCTCTGTTAGAGTTATCATTGTTCCAACTGCCGGATGAAAGTTAAGAACTAAGGTAGTGTTTCACAGAAACTGATGACCAGAATGTGACCTGGTAAAAGTATAATTAAGTATGAAAAATAATGATACGACATGTAAGAAAACAAGGAAAGCAGTCAATATGCACTACAAGAATCAAAACTGTTACACATGATAATGCCAATAACATAATACCCTCTGAATCCATACAAGGTTATGTGGGGTTTTTGCTAAAATGTTGCAGATATTTTAAACAGTAGCACCTTAAAAATCTGACCTTAAAATCCTATGAAGTAAAAATGTTGAGATTTTTTCAATTCTGAAAACTGTTGGAAATATAAAACTTCCCTTTCGCACTCTCAGGCTATACTGAAAGCATCTCAGTAAGTTATTTCAATGTGGCAGGCTAGATCCCACAATTCTTATGATCGTTTAATAGTATCTTACTCACCAAGTTGTTCTGGTGATTTAACTGTGTCCAAAATTAGTAAAGTCAGGGAGATTTTTTGTCTCCCTCCAAAGAAGAGCTTTCAGGATGTGGAGCAAGTTCATTACCAAGCATTCTTATCACGTAAAGTCTCATTTTCCCTCAATCTTTACATTCAGCTTCTGTAAACATTTACTGTAGACTTTCTTAAATGCTTAAAATTTTCATGTGATTTCAAGCATATCAAATTCTAGGGGCAAATTCTGACAGTGTTTGTTCTACTTTGGATCATCTTCCCTGATTTCTAAATCGTGAAGTGACTCTAAACTTACTAAGGACTAACTAAAGCATGATAGTGCAGCAAGTATACCAAATAGCTTACTCCTTTCATAAGAGGATAAGGTGCACATGGATTGTTCTGAGTAGATTCCTTAAAAAAAAAATTCTCTAATTATACAAACCATGTGCACCCAAAACGATGGAAAGGGACAAGGAAGAGATAAAACTGTTTTCTGTGGAATAGAGCTAAAGTGGGTTCTGTTGTTAAGAATAAAATCTGTTTACTCAGTTTAAATTGCAAATTGAAAAAGAAGTCATTTAAGTAAAATACCTCAGGTTCTGATACATGAATTCAGAAAGCAAATAATGGAGGAGGTAATAAGGTTATTTACTAAGATTATAATTCTCATAATAGCTGATCTCTACAGACTGACTTTTTCTTTGTACTGTTGTCTTTGGAACTGCTCTTTAATAGGTGTTTGGGACTTGAAAATACAAGGTGTTAATATCTCCCTTTATAGATCTGTCTGTCATAACTGGAAGCTAGATTCAGTAAAGGGCAAACATACCTAAAAATGAATTTATCACTCTATTATTTCACTATGTTCAGAACAGCAGTCCTGAAAGTCCTGGAAGTTCTACATCTGCAGTAACACAGCATAACTTAGTTTTGACAAAGTAGAATAGCTAAGCACCTTGCTTAATGATAAACCTTATCAGCAGGCAGAAGGACAAGCATTTTTGCTTTTCCAAGCTCTGACAAGCTTTATCCCAGAGGTGCTGTCAGAGCATCCTCAGAGCCTGACACACGCTGACAATTTTGGACTACTCACAAAACACAGTGGCACCTGCCACTTCCCTTTAGGCAAAGCTGAAGGTGAGTCAACTTAATTTCTAGACTACTTGCACCTACCTCCTAGAAAAGGGAGGAAAGAGACAGAAGAGAAAAGTGGATGCTAAAGTAGAATGGACACATTTTTGTCAGTTCCTTATTTGCCTCTGTCTTCTGTTTACACTCAACCAGCACATTCACAGCCCCTTCCAGTGCACTGCTGCCACTGTTGAGACACTGAAGGACTGCATGTGCTGGGTAAGCCAGACAGGTAAGCCTGCCACTGGAATGAAGGGTCCTGCAACAGAAGAGAAGCTGCATGGCAGCCCAGCAGCCGGGGACATTGCTCATGCTTGAGAATCGCAACACACAGAAATATTCTCCCTGGCAGGCATAAAGCAACGTAGCTTTTCCTCTGAGACATGAGGTGAAGCTGTGAGGTGACTGTGAAGCAGTAGAGGGCACATTCCTATCATCTGACCCAGTGGAAAGAGTATTATGTCGAGGTCTACACTGTACTTGGGTTTCTAGCAGTGCCATTGCAGGTAAACATTAAAAACTAAAGGAAGTTCCTTTGTGGTATTCTAGTCCTTTCTCCCATAATTTTTTTACGTTTTAAGCAGATAAAACACATAAAGACCCAGGGGAGCAGAGATTCAGAACTTACGTAAATGCTGAGTATTCTCCAGCATTCTGCATCTTCAACCTGGTGAACTCTGAGTCCATTCTACATGGTAACTTGATCTATGGTTGGAGTAACCTGCAGGTTTAGTGTGTATTGGCTTCCAATTTGACATGTGTTCTGCATTCATCACTCCAGTATGGGTTCCGAACTGCAGCCTGGAAGAGGATACGAAAAAGCAAGGTGTTGCTGTATTTCAAGTCAGTCAATGGAATGCTCTTCTCTGCTGTGCACAGGCAGCATTCCACTACAGTTAGGTTTTATAGACATTGTTTCTCTAAATCTATCTCATGAATAATGGAGTATTCCAGCCATAGGTAAGCCTATTTATCTGTAGCAATGGTTGAAATAACCACTGCTTTACACTCCTATTTTGAAGTATACAAACCTTTACAGGAGAAATTGAAGGAAGACAACATACATAATGGGAGAGATTCTGAGACTGAATTACATTGGCAGGGCACCTTTAGAAATGTTGCAAAATCAGAGCTGACCTTGTTCAGAAAATTCAGTGCTTCTGCAGGCATTCTCATAACTTCATACACTTCTCTTGCACCATTTTGTCTTACTTTCAAAAGTCCTGCTCTCACTTTTGGACATACAAAAGTTTTTACACTCTCTCTATGAAAGCAATTTTCTTGGGGAGGATCCAGCACTTACATATATCTCTAGAAGCAGGACTGTAGGGATTTTGAAAAGCCTGCAAAACTTAAGTGTGGACTCTATTTTGTCAGTTCTAGTATTACCTCGCTTCATTCCAGATTGCCTCATACCCTTTTCTCCCTTGTCATCCCCTTTTTTTTTTAAGTGTTTCTGTTTCTTGCTTTTTTTAACTCATAGCCCATCTCCAAACAGTAATGAAATTAACATCTAATTTGGTGTTTGGGAACTCTTCAGGGCAGAGTCCTGAATGTACCTATAACAACCCTGCTGGAATCCACTTACCTTTAATTCTGCAGCATTACTGAAGTAAACATTATTACCAAAAATAATAATTTTTCCAATAATTTTTTATGTTTTGGGAAAAGTCTTAAAATTTCGTTCCATCTCTGACTGATGTTTCAGATTAATTACTTATTAAATAGGTGTACCTGTATTTATTATCTCTGAAAAATAAATATTTAGTGATTTTGCATCATATTTCAGTATTTCAAGGGAAGGCATAGTTTTCAAATAGTCTATTTTATTATTGCTATAATGTTTCCTAAATAAAGCATGTGAATATTACATTTTTATCATACTGATTTCATAAATTATTTCTTTTGAAATTGATTTAAAATGTCAATTTACTGGAATTTTAGGTGATAACATGTAACAGCATATAGCAACTCCTTTATATATCTTGGCATGTCACAAGTGGAATCAGTTAATAAGCTCCTGAACAAAAACCTGAGTGTTACTAATTTATGTCTGCAAATAGTGCTTCCCAAAGGGATTTAGAGCTAAATTTTAAAAAGTATATGACGACTTAGAAGTACAGCTAATTATGAGCCTTTCATGTCATGCTAATGTTTTCTATGCCCACAAAATTTAGGGGTACCAGAGAAGACACATAGTTCAAAATTAGTGTCAGACAAATCCAAAGTAACTTTTTCATTGTAGTATTTCTGAGAGAAAAAAAAAATTATTTATTGACAGAATTTAAAAAAAAATACATTTGTGAAAAAAAGTATACTAGAATTTCATACCTACCTTCACAGATGTAGTTAAAAGTTACTGTTGTGCTGATCCGCAACTAAGATGGGCAAGAAGAGTGCCTTTTTGTCCCCAGTAGACCCACTGTTTTGAGGTTTGTTTCAACAGCATATGCCAGTAATTTTCTTCTGTAGGTTTCTACTGAAACACTGCTGAGGCCAAAGCTGAGAATTTCATAAAGAGTTTTAAGAGATTCATTCCTAATGATTCTCCTAAATACTGGTTGATTAAGAAATCTCACATGGCTGCAATTTTCCATGCTAGACATTCTGCCTGTCTTGGTTCTGTTTGGGTTTGCTTATATTCTTCTCAGAAAATTATTTCTGATTCTCACTGAATCTTACAAATCCAGACTATGTTAGCAATATATTCATATTTCTTAAGAGAAGTGGAAGCATGATATAAAAAGTTATGCATAGAAGAGGACTTCAACATGGGCTCTTAGAATTCCACATATACTGAGATTTTGTTTCTGATTTCTTAAGTTTTTTTTTAAGTTTTGGACTGAAAATTGCCTGCTGATGGAAATGTTTTTACTAATTCTCAGTATTTCTCATTATTCTGAAACAGTGCTCTCTAAGTAGAAAGGAACTATTTAGATTCTCTGCCTCTCATTGAAATTAGCCAATATGCCACAATAATTGTGCAGGCCCTTGCAATTAAGGGCATGTCTTTATCATGACCCACGTTCTGTTATGCTCCTTCAAGTGCTAGACTTCCTGCATAGTCATCTAAGAAAAGACTTCACATTTATCATGAGCTGTGGTGCACAGAGATTTGCTCTAGTAAGATATGAAGTACCAAATGGTAACTCCTCTCAACACCATCATCAGAAACTTGCAAGATCAGCCTCCAGCCAAGGGAGATACCAGTTCTGTCGAGCTTACTCAGGGAAAATTCCAACCAAATCTGAGAAGGCATACAAAATCCCTTATAATGCTCCCAATGGCTTTATAGTTCTGTTTCAGAACAATTAATTAAATATTTATAAACATTATCTGGGCATTAAGTTTTCATCTGGACAAAGCACTAAATTAACATTCCTTAATCCAGAATCCTTACAGTATTAGAAGTTAAATAATGTTTAAAATTCATGTTTTAAAATTAAACATATACTGAAGTGCTTGCTGTTACTGAATAGCGTTTTCTCCTTGCTGGATACATTTGCAGATCTACATTTAGATTTTCTACATAATTTTTAACTCTCAGAGAAATAATACACTGAGTTATTTGTATATAAACAATTATTCATGGAAGGTCTTCCTTTTCTCTTCATTGTTTATCTTGCCGTTCCTATCTTTCATATTAGTACTTTGTGCATGAAGATTTCCTGGCAGCAGATTTGGTGTAAGAATGCTAATACTGCCATATTATATTAAATTATGTGCTTGAAGTTGTTGAAGAAGCTGCTTTCCCATTGGAGAAAAAAACAAGTTTGCATTTATTGTGTGAGCACAGAGAACCTGACACTTCATATCTCTGTCTATCACAGCAAGACAGATCATTGAAAATATACTGTTGGTAACCTTGGCAGCACAACAAATGGTTAGGTGGCAAAGTATTTAGAAGTGCCATGTTTATACAGCAGCCTCTAATTATTTCCAACAGTTCTGGAGCTGTTATTGTGGTGAAGCAGCACTGTTCACCCATATGTGTTTACACCCCCTCCCCAAAGAATCACCAACAAAGCAGAGATTGGTATTTTGGAATAGGATGATAACTGCAACCATATCACATGAGGCTGAGCAATGGGAAGCTCTGTGCTGAGGTAGGAGTCATGCAGGGTGAAGAGCACCAGTGCCCCAAAGTGTGGACATTCCAAAGTCTGGGCATTTAATTTAGTTGCAGACTTACCCGAGGTGTCATATGTGTACAGCCTTGCTATTCGTTTTACATCATTGAAGACTTGGAAATGAGTTGTATGTCTGTGCAGCTGCTCATACAGGATACTAGATGCCCAAGGAAGACTTTGTGGAGGAATCCTTGTTTCCCATGCAGAAAAAGGGCATTTCAAAGAGGAAAAAACCAAAAGCAATACCAGTTCACAAAGTCAAATGGAGACTAAAGCAGGATTAAAAAATCTGAAGTGAAAAAAATGCAAAATTCTTTATGCCAGAATACTGCTTCCTGAACACATTTTATCAACAGATGGTTTTAAAAATTTCTTTCCCCATATATGAATTTCAATTCAGGAAGCTAATCTGGTTTTTTTTCTTTCCTTTTTTTTTTTTTTTTTGACACATTCATGTTTTCTCAGTCTTGCAGCTGTGATTTTTAACTTCGCTACTCATACAGATTTGATCTGTGAAGTGTCTGGTGGAGCTGTGTGAGATACTTCTACTGACTCTATACCACAATTTATTTTTCACTTGAAATACTTTTATATGGAGGTATTTGGATATTTGGGGTTTTTAAAAAGATAAATATACTCTGCCATATTCAAAGCACTCCTAGAAGCAGTTGATGCATCCAGAATCCCAAACACTTATTCTGAGCAACTTAGTAATGGTCTGCTTGGTGGATTGTTTTCCTTCCACTTTAGAATTACAGTAGTTACACTGTTTGACTAACAGAAAAAGAAAGGATTATGAAAATGTATAGACTTTCCAGCAATTGTTAATGCAGTAAATCTCATACCCAAATCACAGTAAAACTTACAGAATATTTTCCCATTAGTTTAAATAGTCTCTATACCAATGTGGTATGTTATATTTTTGAGGAAAAGGAAATACATTGTTTCTTACTACTACTCATTCTAACAGCAGTGTGCCCAGGTGGCCAAGAAGGCCAGTGGCATCCTGGTCTGGATCAGGAACAGCGTGGCCAGCAGGACCAGGAAGGTGATTCTTCCCCTGTACTCAGCACTGGTGAGGCCACACCTGGAGTACTGTGTCCAGTTCTGGGCCTCTCAGTTCAGAGAGGATATTGAGGTGCTGGAGCAGGTCAAGGCTGATGAAGGGACTTGAGCACAAGTCCTGTGAGGAGAGGCTGAGGGAGCTGGGGCTGTTTAGCCTGGAGAAGAGGGGGCTCAGGCGAGACATCATCACTCTTTACAGCTACCTGAAAGGAGGTCATAGCCGGGTGGGCCTTGGCCTCTTCTCCCAGGCAATCAGCAGTAGGACAAGAGGACATGGTCTTGAGTTCTGCCAGGGGAGGTTTAGACTGGATATTAGGAAGAAATTTTTTACAGAGAGAGTAATCAGACATTGGAATGGGCTGCCCAGGGAGGTGGTGGATTCACCATCCCTGGAGGTTTTTAAGATGAGACTGGATGTGGCACTTAGTGCCATAGTTTAGTAAGCACAGCAGTGTTGGACTTGATGATCTCAGAGGTCTTTTCCGAACAGATTGATTCTATGATCTTTTCTCTGGTTTTCTCATTTTGATATATGGAAAATTAGAAATCTAAGTTACAAACAGATAAAAGTTACCTAGATCACACAAATGCTTTATGGAATGCCTTTTGGAAAAACTATGTTGAAATTTATATTCTAAAAAGGTACTAGAGACAGAAGAAAAATGGGAAAAAGAAGTGTCATAAATCTAAGGAAACATCTGGTTTAGTGTCCTATGAATGGTCAACAGCAGATGGCATCACTTGCCTGCAGCAGAGTTCCTCCTGAATTCAGTATGTTAGTAGTTTGTTCTGACCTAGATCCTACAGCATCAAATAGCTGAAGCATTTAACTCTTTTCCAGGCCTTTCTGGAAAGTTTGACCTTATTTGTCTACACAGATCAGAACCAATTTCATAAACGACCCCACATCAGGTACTTGGCTTGATTTTCATAAAATCTCTGTACAACTGTTAACCAAAGAAGCTGTACAGGAGTGTAGGTGTGAATCCCTACCATTTATGTTTTGTGGACTTGTGAATCCCTACCGTTTATGTTTTGTGGACTTCTGAAAGACAGAGTTTGTAAATTAGTTATTAATGAATAATAACTGATTAAGGAACATTTTAAAGAACATAGAAGCTTAGCAAAAGTCAAAGAGGAAATCCACAGGCAGCATGACTTTCAGTCAAGTTAAAAGAGGCTGGGCTTGAGCCTATTGGATCACACAACCTTATCTGGCTGTCATTAGTTTTTTTCAGAGAAATTCATTTGAGAACAACTTGGATGATGACAAGGTAGGGTACTGAATAGGAATTTTTTGATAAACTTAGAAATTACTGCATATACAGCTAATCTGACTGCCTCCTTCTTGCTTATCACAGATTGTTTCTGGAAGGCCTGTGTCATGGTTTGGGTTTATCTGTTATTTGGCATGATGTAATTTGAGGCTGTGAGATTTTTTGTTCAGCTGAGGCTAGAGCTAAGCAACGCTGACTGGAGAGCTTGCCCAAAGATTTCTTTTATCTAACCAGACACCACCTTCTCAACGGGGAATCTGATAATATGTAGAGAGAAAAGCCCTGTTCAGCTTATGGTTGGCTAGTGCAGGAGTCTTACAGATTTTTCTAGAGTAAAGGCAAGGGACAGACAGCTAAATGAAAGAACGGTGGAAAATGGGCTTAGAGTTAAGTTTCTGCAAAGACATAGTGGTCAAGTGCTGCATTTTTTTTTTTTTTTAAATCTTATGATAAAAGCAGAATTGAAGACATGTGTGCAATTTCATTTGGAATTCTGAGTGCTTAAAAGTACCCTGTTGGGGATTTTAAGCTTAGTTAGGGTGGTGGTTTAGTCTTAGGCAATAGCCACACTCCCACCCAATTGCTTGCTCAGTCACTCCTCAGCAGGACATGGGGAGAAAACAGGAAGAACAGGAATGAGAAAGACTGGGTGGCAATAAAGACAAGAGACCTTGCTTACAGCTGTTGTGGGTAGAGCAGGCTTGACTTGGGAAAGATTAACCTAATTTATTGACAATTAAAATAAAAATAATTACTAATGTGGGTAATGGGAAGCAAAAAGACAAACATTAAGCTAGCATCTTTTCTGCCTTGTTTCCCAAGCTCGACTTCATTCCAGGCTCCTCTACCTACTGCTACCACCCTAGCACTGCAGGAGTGATGGGAATGGGGAGGTACAGTCAGTCCATAACTGACCTGCTTTACTTCTCCTACATCCTCACACTTTTCCTCAGCTCTAGTGTGGGCTTATCCACAGGCAGCAGTCCTATCAGGAAAATTTGCTCTGGCATAGGCTCTCCACAGGTGGCAGTTCCTTCAGGAACATCCATCTGCTCTGGTGTGTTCCTCTCTGCGGGCTGCAGGGACAATCTATGTTTTCTGAATAGCATGCTCAAATAGCGGATATGCTGCAAAGTACATGCACAGCTCTTAAAAACAGTGCATGATACTTGTTTGCCTGATAACGTAAAGTCAGGGATGTGAAAGAATCATAGTATTAATTAATTTTTAATTAATTAATCCATTTTAATGGTAAAGTTACTGCATCTGTAGTAATTATTTAATATAGTGAGTTTCCAAAAGAATTTTAGAACTTCAACATGAAAAAAACCCAGGGAAGCTTCGGTAACATATGTGATGCTATATTTTTTATTTGAGGGTTATTTCTGAAAAAGGGGAGCCCTCCATGAAAAGGAAACAACAGCATATTCAAAATGACTGTTATTTGCAGACCATACATGGCCCTTATATAAATGGTTCTAGCATGGAGATATCTAAACTGCCATCAACCTGGGAGTTTGCAATGTCTCTATTATATGATTCACTGCATTGTGAGTTTATTGTGATTTTTCTGTCATATACTCAGGTTGAATCGATCAGCTGTATCAGAGTTATTGGATATTTACACTGATCTAACTAAACAAGATTTGATCACGTCTTTGTTGTTGAGAGTACAGTTGTAACTGCTTCAAAACAACAATCTGATTTAATAAAAACAACATTGCAGTCATTTATGGTTCTACTAGAAAGAAAAAGCCCTGCTTTTTGCCTGCCTGGACTGGGGTGTGGCATAGAGGTTATATGACGGTATTGCATTAGTAGAGAACAAAAAAACAACACACGACACTGAAGCTGACAGCAGTTTGTGTACATTTAAAATAACCCCAACAAATGGAAGGAACATAAATAAGAATGTTTTCCTAATAATTGTTTTGAAGAAAACATTGTTGGTTGACTTTCTGCCTATATTCAAAATGCATCAGCCAGTCTTCTGTTGCCTTCAAAGCTGCATAGTTATGTGATAAAGAAATAAACAATCTATTTAGGATGCAAAAGCAGAGGCAGGTTTAGTAGGTTGTTGCACCTGAGCCATAATCAGAGGGGTTCCTTGTGCTCAGTTAAGTGTATCTTCTCTGCAGTATTTGTCACATTTTTCATTGCAACAGAAGCTCCACATGTCTGAGGTGGGTCTTGTTCCCAGATCATCTTTTTAGCTGCTGTGTGTTTCTAAACTGCAAGTGGTTTTGATACTAAATTAAAGTACAATCTACAGGGTTATATTTGTGGACAGTGATTTCCCACAGCTCATCAAGGCAACTTGCATTCTTTTTCATAAGAGATACATATATGGAACATAAGGCAGAATTTGATGAATTAATTTTCCTTTGGCTTTTAAAGACAAACACTCTTCATTATATGTCTAGATAGTTCTTTCAGCTCATCGTATTTTAGAACTATTAATACTTTTCCTTAGAGTTAAGTATAGAATTTGTCTAAACAATGCTTTTACAAAAAGATGTATCAAACCCTTCATGTAACATCACTACTCTTTTAACCAGAGATCGTCAATATATATATTTTTCATGTTGTTGATAGTAAAAGTAAAATACTGCTCTGTTGTAAATGTGTGACTAAAATTATGAAGTTAAATTCAGAATTAGACTATAATTGTTTTTTCAGTTTTTTTGTCTTAAGTTTCACACATTTTAATGGAACTGTGAATGCTGGACACCTGTGGAAATTCAGAAAAATCTGAAGGTATTTTCTTAATTGTAACCAACATTTTGGCAGTACAATAAAATCATGTGTCAAGTATTTTGGGGGAAAAAATATTTGCTCTTTACCTTTGCATTTAGGAAGGAGCATTTTAATAATGTTTATTCTTTTTATTCTTGTATTTTAAAATAATTATCAAAATAACTGCATTCAGCTCTCTTAACGATATTGGGTACTATGTGGTTGGTGTAAGAGCTCCCCCTGTAGGTTTTATTTTAAATATCTGCTAAGGAAAATAAAAAGGAAATTCCACTTCTTGTCAGTGCTTTGTAAACATATTCATTTGACCAACATGACCTGATCTTTAAATGTAGGATTTTACAGAAAGAAAGCCATCTATTTTACTAATGGTCAAAATGTGAGAATGTAATGTTATAGATTTATTTATTTTTACAAAAAATTATACTATTAATAGCAGTGTGGTAAACTGCATAACGTCAGCTACCGTTATATAAAGGAACAAAACAGTGTTTTCACTTTTGTAACTGCTTTAATACCTGTAGATATCAGAGCTCTCAATCTACAGAAGTAGGGCTCACACAGCAGTATGAATTTCTCATAAACTGAGTAGTGTTCACATCTTTCAATAAGGACTTCTGCCTTTTATGGCACCCTGATGGGTATGGTACTCATGTGACAACTACAGAAATTCCTGGTAAGGAAGAGACAAGATATTTGGAAGTATTTTATATACAACTATCAACATAATTTAGCAGAGAGAACAAAAAGGAAAATCAGAGCCAAATTATCTACTTGTTTTACCTAGATATCAGCATTTCTAAGTCAAATAAGTAATCCTACAGACCCTGTGATGGAACACGTCATTTTTGGTAGTAATAAGCTACCTATCTATCTGTCTTTAATGCAGTTTTTAAGTCTTAAAAACAAAAAAGAATCTTTGTGGGAAGGAATGTGTTCTCTTAGTTCAGTGTGAAAATCAAAGCCTACTGTACTCTCGTGAAGATCAGGCAGGAGTTACACCTGACGGTTGTTAAGCAATGTGGCAGCTTGCATGGACCTATAGACTTCAGCCTGCATGCAAAACATGTGCATAACACGTGCACCCATCTCACCGTTCACCCTTCTTATGTATGCAGACATGTGTCTTGCTGCCTCACTGGCAAGTGAGGAGGCTTTCTCAGAGCCATGAAATTCCATAAATTCTGTCTTTGGTCCCTTCCTACATGGGCCATTCTCTGCATTCTTAGGAAAGGCAGCAGCACTTCTCTGTCAGATGAAGTATTTCCAAGAAGCCACAACCTGTGTATCCAAATCCTTTGAAAATTACCAGTAACTCTTCATTTTACCTGAGTGGATAGGGAAAAGCAAGAAAATTTCTGTTCCACAATGGATGTGGGAAGTGAGCACAATTCCTGTTCACAGTCCTGCGGCAGCTGTGCTTGGAAGCCGATGGTGAGGTGCTAGTCTTTGTCTCAGGTGCAGGTGGTCAGTGCTGTGCTAGCTATCATATGCCCACCTGCACATAAGCTATTAAACAGCTCTGTTGAGAACACGATTTAGCACAATACTGTATAAGATTCTGTTATATGGGATAACTCTTGAAAATCTGTACTGGTCTTCATAAAGAAATCAACCAGACTAACTGAAGCAGCTGACTGTGGGGGATGAGAGGGGTGATATTATCAGTTTGCTTGAACTTTTCTTTGTAAATAAATTTTTTTAGTATATGTGCTGCCAAAGCAAGCACTTGTAAATAAATATTAATTCGGTATATAGCTAATAAGTATTAGTTAATAATAAACATATCATAACCAGCATTCTGAAAGTTATGTCTGTACCAGTCCCCCATTCAGCATTTCTCATGACATGACAGTGAACATACAGAATTAGAAATATGGAGAATTGAAATTTATAGCACTTTAAAGAGAAATGTTAAGCCCTGTACACAGAATTCAGGGATTGTGAAAGAAATCTTTATGTGCATTCACATCAGCATGAAAATGAGACCTATATACATGCACAGGAGAAAATTGTTTGGTTGCAAGCTAAAGGAATTCTTGTGGTCATTATTGTAATTAGATGCTAATTAAATAGTTTGAGACAATCAGTGAGGGTACTGGCCTGGAAATAATTTTCTTTGTGTAAAGTTTTCATAATTAAAAATATTTTTCTTGAATGTCACTGCTGTTACTCTGGATTTGCAATTTAGAGAAACATTTTGCCTGCAGTCCAATTACAGATGCTCCATATTCTTGAGAAAACAAGAATGGGTCAGAACATGCATATATCATCAAAGTGTCTACGTCTTACTTCACTCTATTCATAAGTGTACTTTGCAAGAAAAAGACATTAGATTTACAAGAGCAAAAAAATATGTATTATTGTGCTTTTGAATACTCTTCCAGCTCATTTGTAAATAGGAAGCCACTGAAAAAATTGAATTGGCTCATGAGCATCTTATATATAATTGCTGCTGCCTTAGTCTGCACAATTAAAAATTCTGTCACTAAGAGTAAAAAAGTTTTAAAAGTTTTCACCATTTTTGCTTCATAGAAATTTGATAGCCATATAAGGCATGCAGATCCTGAAATCTTTTTGCCAGTGACAGCTAGAAAGGAACATTGCAAATTGTAAATAAACATTGCAAATTGAGTTCCTGTAATAGCCATGACTTCTAAAAGATCTGAGTATTTCTAACATTTTAAATAGTACAGTGAAAAATAGGACAGCCATAATCCAATTTTATCTAAATCTGCTACAAGGAAATTATCAATGTAGCGATTACTCCTCTTAGAGATAGACTTGTGGTTAAATAATACTAGCTCTCACAAGAACTAGACAGATTCAGCGTGACTTGCATGAGATAGTGGAGTAGAACTGCATCTCCCTTTCAGAAAGCGTACTCATCACTGAGGAGAAAAAGGTCATCATAACCATCCAAGGTGGCTATAATTTTTTGTAGGCTCCACTTTGCACAAGAACATGGAGGAGTCACCTTCAGGTGGAATAGGCAAATCGATGGCTTCAGGACAGAAGAAACCCTGCTCTCAAAAAAAAAGTTTGGGCATCTAGGAAACTCAGACAGAAACTGAATGTGCTTGTGTGTATATTTGAGGGGCTCCAGGACTTAGGTATTACATGAAGTAAGCAGTAAGTTTGATGACCAAAATTTTGGACTTGGATCTTGAGGATGGAAAACAAATGTGATTCTACACTCCTTACATTTTTTGTAATCCCTGTATTGGTAAGGACAGCTCAAAGGAAATTACTGTATATGTGCTTATTGAGAAAAAGGCTGCAACAGTAAGTGATGGAAACAATGGGGTGGAGGGGGGAAACAGGTGTATCATTGTCTACTGCAATTCATGATACTGAACTTGGGAGTAATGTTCATTGAAAATTTAAGCATATTTGATACAAAAGTGTATAAAAAAATTTTATCTGTAAGGTAAAAGGTAGGACAAATCAGGATAGTAAAAGCCTCCAACAGTCCACATATTATAATGTATTATAAATATATATTATGTTGATCAGTTGATCATTTTGGCTGGACCCTGGATCTAGGTATAAATAATGATCTCTTAGGTCAGAAAGAACCCGTTTCACTAGTGTAAATAAACATTGTCTGCTGTAGGTCTCGAAGCCTTTGGCCTAGATTGGTATTAAGAAATTATTTGACCATATCAGCCCAATCTACTGTTGCTGCAAATAAATTATCAGATAAGTTCCTTTGGTTCCTGTTAGGAAATCCTCACATCTACTTTTATTTCATATATAGGGGAGTCTTTTGAAGTGTAAGTTTAACCACAGGAAATGCAATCACTTTAAAGAATGTTTGCAATCTTTTTATTTCGAAAGCTTCCTTTATATTATTTGTAGGCTAGAATTCTGTAAGTGTGCTGAATTTTTTTTTTTATTTTTTAGCAGTAGTATTCAGAAGTACCTTTAGGTTCAGCATAGTTAGAAAAGTAGGTTCCTCTGGTTATTATAAAAGTCAGTTTTGAGAGGTCTTGCCATTTAGCATCACTATGTAGGAAATGAATAGTAAGAATGTCTGAAAATGAAATCTCTGAAATCCCAGTCAATCTTAACTGCTTACTGCCCTATTGAAGGTACCTTCACAATGAGTGTTGAAAACCTAATTATCAGGGATTACTGGCTAAATCACTTCATTAGCACTTACCAAAATAGTTCTACAGAATAGTTTATAATAAAGAGTGTTTGTACTCGTGTAGGATACGCAGCCTACAAAATTGATATTTAATGTCTGATTTTACAACCAGGCATGAGAATTGGTTCCTGGATCTGGGTAAATTATTTTCTTAGTTTCCTGAGCAATTAATTGAAGGTGTACAATTACTCTTGGTTTCTATTTTTGTTTTCAAGATTGTTACTACTTCTCTGAAAAAAAGTCTTCTGCATCCTATTCTCCTCACAGTGCAGAATCACATAACTACTAATTTAAACATGGGGGGAAAACAAATTGAGGCAGAATATATAGAACTAAAACTGACTTGTTTCTGATGAGAGTGTCTTCAAAGTAGATTGATTATGCCTGATCCAGAATTTCTAACCTCAACTGTTAAAGTGGCCCTGGTGTCTCCTGTGTCTGTGTCAAGACCAAGGGTAACTGAAACTGGATGGCAAAAGAACGCTTCAGTCTCACAGGAAATACTTATCCAAAGCTTTGAAAGAGGAGAAAATAGTCACTTATTTACTCCTTTTCCGAAAATATGCAGAGGAGACAATAAGGACATGTAATCTTACTGAAGACAATCCAGCTTTAGCTGTGTTAAGCCTAGAGCTTTATAGATCTAAAGAATTGTTTGTAAATACAATTCAGTAGAAACTGCTTTATAGTTTGTGAAGCAGATTCTGATGTGTTGCTTGCATCAGTAGGTAAGTGGATTTGATGACCCTTGCATACTTCTAGTCTCTTTCCTAACTAAATTATTCTCTTTTGCTGCAGCCCAGAAGATGGTGAAATTCATCCTGAAATCTGTAGGCTATACATCCAGTTGCAGTGTTGCTTAGAAATGTACACAACAGAAATGCTGAAGTCCATATGTCTGCTAGGATCACTGCAGTTTCATCGGAAAGGTATTGAATTGCACAAATATTCAGATGCTGATTTTGAAAAAAAAACCAGTATTTTACAGCAATCTGGGTATCATGAAAGACAAAGCACTGTTTTGGCTGGCGTAGAGTTAATTTTATCAACAGTAGCTAGCAAGGGACTATGTTTTGGATTTGTGCTGGAAACAGGATTGATAGCACGGGGGTGTTTTAGCTATTGCTGAACAGTGCTTGCTGTCAAGGCCTTTTCTGCCCCTCACTCAAACCCACCAGTGAGAAGGCTGGGGGTGCACAAGGTGTTGGGAGGGGACACAGCTGGGACAGCTGACCCCACTGACCCAAGGGATATCCCAGATCATATGGCATTGTGCTCAACATATGAAGCGGGGGGAAGATAAAGAAATGGGAGGACATTCAAAGGATGGCATTTGTCTTCCCGAGTCATCCTTACACATGGTGTAGCCCTTCTTTCCTGGGGATGGCTGAACACCTGCCTGCCAATAGGAAGTGGTGGATGAATTCCTTATTTTGTTTTGCTTGCATGCACAGCAGAGTCTTCTGAGATATTAAACTGTCTGTTTAATATCTACAAGTTCTCTCACTTTTTCAGTAGACTCCCTATCCCACTAGGGGTGAGCAATTGAGCAGCTCTGTGGGGCTTTGTTGCCAACCAGTGTTAAACCACAACAAGCACCAAACTATAAAATGAACTATACCTATATATATGTTTTCAGCTACTAAAAAAGGGCTCTTTTTCTGTTTATCATTATTCTTGCAGAAGCGTGTCGTATCAGGCATGTATCACTAATGTCCTTGCGGTTTAGAAGTCTGAATTTTTTTTAAAAAAAGAGTAGTCCCTGAAGTTTTAGCTGTCATTAGTCAGACCAGTGGGCAAGCTTAGTAATTTTATTAGAGGTATTTGCTGGGTATAATATTTGAGGTCAAATGTTTGATAGAGCTGTATGGCATGGTTTTAGTACTAAACTGATTCCTTACTATCTCTGTTTATTTATCCAGCAATGTTATTTTATAGTTGTCTGAGTTTTGGCCAGGACAAGGTTAATTTTTTTTGCAATAGCTGGGAGGCATCAGGACCTTAATGTTATTCAGTACCACCTCATGTCACTGCCAGGGGTAGGGGAAAGGGACTCTCGGGCTTATGTTGAGGAGAACATGGCTTCTGCTCAAAAAACATGGCAGGGAGCAGGGAGTCATTCACTTCACTTGTCTTGGGGTTGGTGGTGAGCATTTTTGCATGTGAATCACCCTCTCTTTTTCATACTTTTCTTAATAGTATTGTTGCTGTTCCCGTCCATTTTCTTATCTCATTGCTGTTTCCAGTAAATTGTTCTTATTTCAGTCTGTGAATTTCACTTTTTGTGCCTTGGTTTCTCAACTCCATTCCACCTCATCAGGGAGGGGAAAGAGAAGGGGAAGAGAGAGAGAGCGGTGTGTGATTTGGCAGAGTCTCAGTGGGGTCACTGAACCACAACAATAACAGAAGACTGATAAGTGTCATTAAAAAGCTGCCCACTTTTATAGAAGTAGTTAGTAGATTTGGAACTGAAATCTACCTTGCAGAGTATTTTTACACACAGGGGAGATGTCCTCACTTCAGTGAAAATGCATCTCTAATGATTTCATATTTGATTAGCCTCCTGAAAGGAAGATGTAGAAATGCTGATAATTTACTGGATAGTTTACTTAGTAACTTCATTGATCAGTGATGGCACACGCTGATTAGGACTGTATCTGTTCTGATTGTAACTACTCTTTCCCTAGATAATATCTCAGCAGAATATACTAGGTAAAGACAAGACAAAACTCTGTTATGAACTGTGATAAAGGCCTTGTAATGAACCTTGTGAATTTCCTGTCACACCGAAAGGTCCTGTAGTGTAATTTTTTTGCATTGAGCCAGGGATATTTGGTATTTTTGTTATGGAAGTAAGAATGAGAGGTTTATAACTGCTTAACTGAGCTTCTCAGTTATTTATTTCAAGTCAAAATAAATCTATAGAACAAGGAGAGTTAACAGCTATTGTATAACAAGATGCCAGTAGCTTTCACAATGAATCATCATTTTTTAGGACAGATTTTACTACATTTCTTAGCGCTGGTTACAGTTGTCAAACCATCTTCTGTAACTGCTGAAAGAAAATAGCTTGAAGTGACTTGAGTAACCCCAACATGTCTTGTTTCTCCCTTTTGCTTCTGGACAGAATCTACATTAATAACTTAAACTAAACAACAAACTGTTAGAAGTCTAAAGTTGGATGAGTTGCAGTTTAGTTCCTATCTGGCAGTACTTTTGATATACACTAGTTCCTCAACCTGCTTGGTTGCTATTCTGCCATTGCTAAACCGAGTGACTTTTGTCCTGTATCCATGTAAAGATAAACACAGTAACTTGGCTCCAAGCTTCTGGGACATCCTTTGAAAAAAAACTCATAACAGGCAAAAATTTTATGATGACAGGGATTCAAATAATTTGAATAGCCAACAGAACATTGCTCTTTTGTATTAAATACCTGGTATTTGCAACACCTAAAAGTATTGTAAAGACATCATGCAATAAGGGAAATTCCATTTCTGTATTAACTATTTTTTCACAGTGAAGGTAGCTGTATGCTAGAGAGGCACCAAAAGGGGCTGTGAAATATCCATTCATGGAGATACTGTTAACTCAAATAAATCTGAACAGTCTGATGCAGGTTGACTCTGCTTTCAGTAAGGTGTTAGACTAGATGACTTTGCAACCTATTTATTCTGTGTTCTGATAAAACATAAAGTTTTCAAAGGAGTATAATGAGCCCATACCTTTGTTTAATTTCTTTACTTACAGAGAGTGATACTGCAGTGTAGGCAAAGTGCATAAATTTATCTCTAGGGAGGAAAGAGACAATAATTTCACCGTTATAAAATATATTGTGATATTGCTAGTATATAACTTTTTTAGTTTTTCACCAGTTTTTCATCATCTGAATGACCATATTAAAAAAATAAATTCTTGTGTATTAAGAGTACTACCCCTATAGTCTTTGTTTAATCCATAAATGTGTATGTCTGATGTTCTTGCTGTATCTTGAAGAGCATTTCTGAAGATAATATTTTATATTGGGATGTAATATTTTCTAGTCCTCTTACCTGTTGGACAAGTTGTTTGTTAGGTTTTTAAGTCTCCGATAAGATTTCACTAATTTATGTTCTTACTCAGGAGCCAGCAGAGGATCAAGTAGAATGACATGCAGACTGTCCTTGGCAACCTGTAGCTTATATATAATAATTATGGGTATTGGTACCTTAATCAAAATTCATCAAACAAATTATAGAACTGATAAAGCTAAGGCAGTGGGCTGATGCTCTTTTCCCAAGAGAAGCTCAGCCAGTGGTCCCTACTAGGAAACAGATGCTCTTAATGAAACACAACACAACAATTTGAGGGCTGAGCTCTGTGTCTTTTCATCTGTTACAGCACAGATCTTCTCATCTCTCCTTATCTTTCTTTACTACTGAACAGATATTCCTTTATTTACTGTATAGTGTGTATCAAGCTTCCTGTACAGAAATTTCTTGAATATTTACAATGCAAGATTAACTTACTGCTGTCATAGAACCTTTACTAGAAAAATCAGATATTCTGTTATTTCTTTGAAATTTAACTGTCGCAGTGGGGCCAAAAGACATTAATATTTGCAGCTGTGTTATACAGTAAGTAAACTGAGGTAAGTGCTCTTTAAGAATTATTTTTTTAAAAATACATACGCCACAAAAGCCCAGTTTTGAAAATATACTATCATTCAACAGTTCGACATTCAGAAAGTTTGCAAGGGGCACAAGGAATCATGCCCAAATATCCTTAATTCAAGATTTTTGTAGTTACTAAGCTTTTGGTTACCTGATCATATATTTTGTTACTCCTTTCCACAATCCCAAGATTCCTGGCTAACTAATACACGTATTCTACTTGAACACACATCTTTCTTTTATCCTAATTGTTTAGTATAATACATTGTATTTATTGCACAGAATTCTCTTCTAAAGGCAGAATCTTTCTATTCCTCAGACCTTGCTCAGTAACTCACACACTAATAGGTATATCTTCAGAACTGCATAAATAGCAATTTCTCCCCATTGTAAAGAGACATTAAGCTAAAAATGCTAATTTAGAATTAGAATTAGAATTTAATGGAAAGTAATATACTCTGAAGAAACTTAGGTACCTCTCTGAAGCATTTACAAAATTCAGTTGTCATTCATTTAAATGTTGTATGTGTACCGATTGACAATTTTAATTAAATAAACAAATTCTGCTGTAGCTATCAAGATCTTAGAAATTGTAGGCCTACTTTCTGTCCACGGAAGCTGCTGGATGTGATTATCATTTTTCAAAATTAACATGGAGGTTGTCAAGGTTGCACATTGAGAAAATCAAGGACTGCCTCAGAGTTTGTAAGTGCACTTCAGCATACATTGTGTACACAGCCACAAATACTTTGGGGTCAAAGGTTTTCATTGCATTTTTAATATGCAAGCATAACAGATAAAAAATCTTTACTACTTCATATATCCACAACAGTAATTCCTTTCATTGTTAGGAACTGTAAAACGTTATTATAATAATGGAATAACGTGTCATTGTGGAAGTGCACACTACCAAAGTTTAATGTCTGTACATGTTTACATAGAAACCAGGAATTTCTTAGGATCATCTACAGATCTAGTTGACTTGTTGGGTTATATAATTGCTTATATCAGAAAATATTTTTTAAACCCTAGATTGTATATTGCGATATTGTATATTGTATATTAGCTAGTTGTGCAGCATTTGAGCACTTTAATGTTGAAGAGAGCAAGCCCATATAACAAATCAAAGGCAAGATGGGACAATTAAAATGAACTGGAGGTGTTTTCCAGAGTTCAAAACATGCTGTAAAAATAAAGCTACATTGTCAAAGAAGTACAAGGTGAAACTGGTAGCTGTTTATTCTGAGTTTTAAAAGAATAAGTCTCTGCTCATATGTAGTTACAGGAATATATTATTCTTATGGTCCAGAACCTGTTCAACCTGCTATATTGTGTGTATTCTTTAATAATAAGTCAGTGAGACAGTCTCCAAGTTCCACAGGTCCCAAGTGTAAGTCAAGAATTAAGTACATCAGACTATTAACTATATTTGTCAAATACTTTTTTTACCTCCTACACAATTCTTTCCTATTCCCCTTTTAGGTTCTCCTGTTCATGTACTTAAGCTGTGATTTATAGCTTGCACATTTTTCCTTAGTTGCTAAGTTAGAAACCTGATGTAAATGCTGCCTTCATTTTGAGAGAGGGATTCTTTCAACTTTGTTAAATGCAGATATTCCCTTCAAAGATCTTTCTAGTTCCTCTGCAGTGAAATCCAACTAGCTCCAAGGCACATATAATAAGGGTTTTTTTCTTTTAATTTTTTTCATTCATCACAGTTTCTGTGCAAATTAGGTGATGACTAAGAGTTGGTGGATAGGGTAGCATGACAGAGGTCACCACAGAAGCAGTAAGAGGCACAACAAGTAAGACACATAAAACACTGTGGTCACAGGTTATATATGAAACCTTGCTGAACTGATAATTTTCTGCTCTTCTATTTACCCTCACTCAAGTTTGATCCTCAGCATTATTTAATTGAATTAATTTAATTTCATACCAAAGTATTTTCTGCTTCTTAAAGTGAAGGGGAAAAAAAGAGAATAACTACTGGTAAGAAAAGGAAGAATACATCATTGCAACTGAAATTATTGAAAAATCTTTCCACTGACTAAGTTGAAAGTCAAAGTTAGGGTTTACATCCATTCATAAGTGTGTATTACAAAAGATATCCTTACCTACTAGTGGAGGGATGAGAAGATTAAAGAGCTTTTGTTTCTCTGTAGGCTGTGACATGTGGTAGGAATGTTAAGCATGTCACACATTATTCAAGAAAAGCCTTTATTATTAGTTGACTATTTAATTGTTTTCAAGTGACTGAGCATATGATCTGAAATTCAAGAAAGACTTCATGAATTGCTCACAATACAACAGAATTACTGGTAAGGAGCTATTCTCAGTGGAAAAGAGATCTGTGCGGTTCATTCTGCTAAATCTGCAAGAGCTTGCCTTTGTGCTAACAAAAAGAACGTTTCAGTCTCAGTGCTTCTGTTCTCAAATTGTGAAAAAGAATCTTTACTATTATTTCACCTAGTGCTTTCATCTGGTGTTATTGTTTCTTTTGAAACACCTTTCACATCCCTGAAGGATGCATCTATAGACAGGGTTGTTCTTGACAGTATGTTGCCAAAGGTCAGGTCAGAGTTCCACCATTGCACTTCAAAATAATGGGACAATTCATTAATATCCAGTTTCAGCCTTGTGATATTGGTGGCAAATTAGGTGCTTTACATGAAACCTCTTTTATGAAAAAGCAAAAAGTGAGATATTGGTAACTTTATGTTTTGTTATGGGCTTACTGTAATGGGAAAAAATAACAAATAATGAAGCTTATATGAATGACCACTGAAAACTGTACAATAAGAACTACCTTAAAATAACAGTAGAAGCTTCAGTTAAGAACAAGAAAATTTTAAGTTATACCTACAGGGTGATACAGAGAAAAACATGTAATCTGGGAAGTAGGCTTAGTCTGCTGTTCCACAAGCAACTGAGTCAGCATTCAGCATTGTAGCTTGTAACCAACAGGAAGGTCTTGATTCCTTCCTCTCTGTCTCCCCTCCCTTACAGTGCCTTCACTGCTTACTCCCTCTATTTCTGGCCATATGATCTTCCTCTGGCACTTGCTCTTGAACATGTAAGGTTCTTGACTGATCTGACTTAAACCACTTCATCAGAAAACTTCACATTTTATTTTTCATTTGGGTAATCTTCTACCATTTGATGGGCTAAAGTGGATCACAGAAGGACTTGGCAAAGCCCAAGTTAGCAGGGGATGCCAAAGTAAGCAGCAAAGAAAGGACACAGCATACCGTTCTTTTATGGAGGGTAAACTTATTATATCAGGTCATGCACCCTCTTAGATTCAGTTAGATAACTTAGTTGGAAGGAAAGCTGGGAAAAGGGCTTCCTACTGGCTTTAAAGACTAATGAAAACATGAAGCAAGTGTCTTCTGCAGCATAAGTAACATCTAGTTTGACATTTCAGGCAAGTAGCTAAGAACAACTTTTTTTTTCTTTTTAGCAAAGGAATAATTTACCTGAATACAAGAGTTTAGAGAACTTACCCCAAAAAATTATCTTGAAATCCAGGAATTTTTAGATTTTAAAAAAGAAGGTTACATGCCTGATAGCAGGAATACTTGTGATGTGGAAGAGCATATAGCATGGTATGCAGCCTTGGTCTCTAGTGTCCCAGGAAAATGCGCTATGTCAGCACTGCTCTACTAGCTGGTCTTGTTCTTCATGTTCTTTACTAAGCCTTTCAGGAACTACTTAGGTGTGTCCTGATGTAAAAATTTTTCAAATTACAAAAATTCTGAAATGAAAGACATTTCCTACTCAATGTTACGTACTAGGGGTTTAAACATTGACATTTTTTCCTCTACTTTTAGAAAGTTTTATTTGTTACTTTCTGAGATTGTTTATTCCATTTCCTGAGAGAACTCAGGGGAAAAAATCTGACTTCTTAATAACTTGTCTGGGATGCGCTGCAATGTGAATTTTTTCCTTTAAATGTACTTGATGCCAGAGCTGTACTTGCCACTACAGAAGAGGAACACTATCAGACAGTCCAGAAGAGATTTGCAAGGATACCAAAATATTCCACCAATGCTTAACTCTCTTGCATACTCTGCTATCACAATCCATACCCTTTATCCCATCGTCTCCCTGACAAAAGCCCTGGAAGATCTGTCATGAAGCCCCCATTCAATTTCAACACTGAATTTTGTTTTCATACAATGAGCATGAATTAGGTAAGCATCAACATGGAAACTCAGAATACAATGCATTTGAGCTGTGAGTGGTGGCAGCTGTGTAGTCATTTTAAATGACAAAGTACAAAATTTCACATATTTGTCTTTTGTTTTCCCTCGGTATTGCTGTAGTACTAGGAGACATGGATTGCAGTGTTCTTTAGTGTCAAAGTTTCTGAAGTTGTTTCCAGAATGTGTGTTGTAGTTTCCGTACTTACTTTGTTCTGTTTTGTCCTCTGGCTCTTAATCTGTGTTGCATGTGAGCCACTGGAGTTTAACTAAACCCCTTGAAATCGGTAAGAGTAACATATGACAGCATTCTGGTGTGGTCTGTTCTCTTTCTGAACAGTTCTTGCATTCAGTACTCTTTCTATCCATTTTTATTGTGCAAAATCAACCTCAAGGCATCAATGATATAATCTGAGTATCCATTTTAATCAATAAATAATGGGGATACATGTTTGTTTAAATATTTTAAAGGAAAAGAACCTTGTGGCCCACCCAAGATTCTAGATATTAAAGTGGAAGAGAGTTCTGAAGTACCTATTTTAGAAGACATGTCATCACCAACAGATGTTCAACAGCATCTATGGCAGGTTTCCACAGATATTGAAAACACTGAAAGGTATGTGTGGCACTTCATTACTGAACAAAATAAAATTCCATCTAGGGTTTATTTAGTCTTTTTTAATTTGACAGACAGTGTTGCTACTATAAAAAGTATAAGTAAATCAAATAACCTCTTAACATTTCTGTTACATTTAACATAATTCAGAACAACTTCTAAAAGAAAGGCTAAGACGAGTGACATGCTTTATTAGGCTAATTACCAGAAGGTAACTGTCAAAAAAAGAGGGCAAAATTATATTGCTGGTGGGCCAGGCTCTCTAAAAGAAGCAGCTTTTGCCTCATCTTGAGTGGTTTCAGATTTTGTACCTGAAATCTGCTGGACTCCTGTTCTGCGTTCCTAATTCAAAAGCACTGAATCTAGTTCATTTTTGCCCATAATGTTGAGTGCAAAAGCCTTAGGAGGGGAGAGGAACATAATCCGTAGGTTACCCTCTTAACTATGCAGTTGAAAAACGAAAATGAGACCCTTTAGTAGAGAGTAACCTTGATGGCCAACATTTCTTTGCAAAAATTCCTATTTCGAGGGCTTTGCATATTAATCTGATGCTGAGATTTGAATGGTTATCATGCTTATTTACATAAAACAAAGTTCTTTTCTACTGAGAACATAACTTGGAGAATAGAACTGAGCAATTTTTTACTAGTCACATGGCTTCATTTCTAAGAACTATTTTATATGTAGATGAATGAAGCAAGACCACATTGGTTTTAAATCCTGAAAGCATTAAGACATTACAAGCTTGCACACAGAATTGCTGGTCTGCTGTCTACCAGTAAAACAAGAACCTTTTTGAAATGTCTGGCCACATTCAAAACATATCCTTATGTAGGTTGCTTTGGAGATAATATTTTGTTATCATATTTTCCATCATCTGCCTTTCAGAAAAACTAATGCCAGAGTCCTCCTAAGATAGGTGGGAGTGACAGCCCTGTTTTTTAAATTGCCATTTAATGTGCAGGGAACTGAAGTATCATGGATTAGCTACATATATTATAATTTTCTTCTAAACAGTGAAACACATTCATGGCATAAGCTACAAGATGTTGACAAGGAGTACAAAGTTGACATTAGTACTAGCTTGTGATAATTTTATGGAATATTGTGTATTTTGTCACTGGGATCACATCATGCCCACCAAGTCATTTAATAACTCAAGTGTCAGAATAGATCATAAATTTGAATCAGAAACAACTAGTTTAGTATCAGGGTAGTGTGAAAGTGCTCCCTTATTAAATCTATTGCCCTTTCTTTTGGTATACATCTTCTGATATATGTTTGGAAACCGAATGCTTGCCCAATTGATTGTTGTATTTCATCATCGTGGCTAGGCTTTGCGAACGAAGATTTAGGAAGGCTCTACCCACGTTTGTTATAAGACTGTTGTATTTATTGCTCCATTATTTCAGCATATATAAAGCTATACTGTGAGCCACTCCCCATTCAGTCTTCAACTGCCGTTCTATTGTCTCTCTTTTAACTGTTGTATCCACAGAGATATGAGAGAAATGAAAAACCTTTTAAGCAAACTCAGGGAGACTATGCCTTTACCACTGAAAAATCAAGGTAGGTTTTAATTTTCTTCATGTAAGGAAAATTACGATAATTAAAGGTTTTGACTTCTGTTAAATACAAAAAATCTAGGAGTTTTTCATAGCAATAACAAGAAGAAAAGTCTAGGCAAAGTCTCTTCCCTACTGATTCATTGGAGCCCAAATTTAGTATGTGGTCTTTGGCCTCTCGAGTTTCACATGCGTATTCTGGAATTTTATAGAAACAGCATCTATACATAAAATAATAGACATTTCCTGGTGACATGAAGGCAGAAGCACAACTAATTCCCTGTGTAAGGAGTTCTTCTTTTTCAAAGGCAATGAAGGTCTAAAGGGATCCTACTGAGTGATGGCATTTGCCTCACCCCTGCAAGGCTTGTATGTTCTGTGACATGCCACTGACTCTATGCAGAAAAGCTACTTGCTTTGAGATTGTTAACAGTTGCTTTTCCCAGTAGCCAGCTGTAAGGATCTCCAGCCTATGCATGTATTTAGCGATGGGCCTTTGTGTTGTTGTCCAGCAGTGTTAAATACTTCACATCTGCAGGAACTCTCTTTGTTCGTGAGAATGACATTAAAAAGATAATGGTTTCCCTTTTTGATTTCTTCTTGATAAATGGGTATTTCTTAAAGGCCATGTAGTTTTGCACAGTGGCAGCCAATGACGTATGCCTAATGTGTCCCAGATCTTGTCCCAAGTAACTAAACAGTCTTGCATTCATCGTAATACAGTAATAGATGAATATGAAATAATTGGGTTCATTATACAAATAGGAGTTCATGGCAGGATGGCTTGATGGAAAACCATGTGAAAGGAAAAAGGCAATTGCTTATCATACATGATACGTATTTACCACTGTAGAGCCTGGAAAAGTGACAAAAAGTCTATGCCTATCCTAGAAGAAAGGAGTGTGCTGGAAATAAGGAAGGAAAAGACAAATTGAGGGGATGTAAAGCATAGAGAACCTGAGTTCAGAACAGAGATAAAGGTGCACAGAATTCTTCTCTGCTGCCTGGTGTCCAGACTGCCCCTCAACACTGATCAGAATATCACTGACCACCTGTGCAGCAGGATAGGAAACATCCTAGAGTTTAAAAGCTCTGAGTCATGCTCCAGAATCAGGTAATCCTAAATGGTGTTTTTGCAGCTCTCACAGTCTCCAACTGTGATGATAGTTTACAGATGACCTCTGAGAATGGATGCCTCAGGAATGGACAGTCATACTCATTATTCATACAGTACTTAAAATTTTTGAAATAATCCAAGACCTGTAATTAATGAAAGCTACATAACAGTACAAGTAAATAGAAAAAACCAACATTACAGATAATTAATATGGTCTGGACTGCAATTTTGATATTTATATGAATCACAACTATTGATTATGAGATGAATGAATGCCATTTAATGTGTTGATCTTTGCAAATGACCAATCCTGCTCTCAGTAAATGAGTATTTTGCTGTTGGTTTCGGTGACAGCCAGAATGGAGTTAAGATGGCAAGCTCACAAAAGTTTTGCATAATGTTACTGACTGCTCACAGACCAGGTTTTTATGTATGAAATTCTCTGAAGTGACAGCAGGAAAATTACTGTTGTAGTTTGTAAGACTGAGTCACAGTATTAAATGATCTCTTAGCTATGTTCTTGTAGTGCAGTATTTGTGTTACAGTAGTGTCTATACTCTACAATCAAACCACATCACTGATGTAACCAGAATAGGAATATGATGAGGCATAGATCTTAGCCTGAAACCACACTTGAAGATGGCTCAAATTCAAAGTGAACTCTAAATTTGTGAGGTAGCTCACTGACACTGTGTGAGTTAATCTATAGGCACTAATACATACATTTTGTATTAATTTAGAAGGAATTAATATAAAAGGTAGAAAGCTAACAAGTGGTAACTTTCCTAGGCAAATGTTTTTGTATCTCGATGTGCCAAGAAGTTCCTGTGTTCCAGTTTTAAATGGAAATTCTCCCAGTATGCACAAATGGCCACTCAATAGTGGAGATTTTTATGTTTAAATTAAGCCAGAATTTTACTTTAGGATTGACATTTCCAAACTTGCATGTCTGCAAGATCTCAAGCTACTTATACATTATTAATCCAGGCAGGAATATTGTGGCTCAGGTATCCCAGCGGTGAAGGTGTGATTTCATTTAGGTTTCTTCACTGAACTAGTGTTCTTGCCAAAATGTCTGTTGTATTATTATTATGGAGATCCCGTTAATTAGCATTGTAAGACTTAAATACAAATATTGGATTATTATTATTTGCTCTATGCCTTGAACTATGGGACCTATTACATCATGGAAAGGGTTCTCAAGGATTAGAATAGGCTGCCTATAGAGGTGGTGAAGTCACCATCCCTAGAGGTGAAATGACTGTGCATGGCACTTAGGGCTAATTGACTAATTGACAAGGATTGATCAAAGGTTGGGCTCGATCTCAAAGGACTTTTCCAACCTAAATGGTTCTGTGATTCTGAGATATGTAGGTGCTGTTAGGACACATAAATGATATAATCTCTTTTGTGCATTTACATGCTTGTGTTATAATGTGGGATTTTTCATCACAGATGATAGCAGCCTCCTAAACTTGACTCCATATCCATTGGTAAGACGACGGAAGCGAAGATTCTTTGGATTGTGTTGTCTTGTCTCAAGTTAGAAGATTAAGCACAGAAGCACCAAGAAGATCATGACTTTAATTAAACCACTGTTATTTGACCACTGAAAAGATGAACATTGCTCCTCTTGATTATAAAGTACATTTTCTACACTACACTATTCATTTTGCTCTTCTGCTCCCTCCTCATCTTCAAATAAGGGATTTCACAGTGTAAAATTATGGTGATCAAAAACAGCTGTGGAATAGATCTAGCATATTTAAAACTTTTTAAAGTATGTTTTGCATGCTTACTTTCAATTGCTCAAAGAAGACACATGAATTATGGTTCATAGATAATTTTAAGAGGTTTTTTTAATTGTTTGAATTGCTGCTAAAAGTTTGTGCATAGTACAGTATTCTTAGTATCATAATGAAATATTTGGTCATACTCTTAACAGTCTTTAAGCATAGAAAACTATTTAACAGCAAAAGTATTAAAGTTCTAAAACATTCAAACCATATTGTAACAGAATTTGCCAAAATCTCCAGTTGCTTTTTGTGCTCACATTTATATTTAGTCTTCCAATATATCTCAATTTAAAAGCTTCATAGAAAAGTATCTTAATTTATGATACACAAATCATAAATGAAAATAGTTAGGACTGTAAATACAGAGGAATCATAATAACTGCATACTGTACAATGCATAGAAGCAACAGATTTCCTTTTAAGTCAATAGTATATCTACAAGCATTTGGAAAAAATAAATAATTTATTAAAAGGAGGTATTAAAATAAACAATGTAAAACACAACACCAACCCATTTTGTTTCCAATAGAATTCAAAGCATGGTGTCTGCATATCACTAAGTCTAAAACTTATAAGGCATGCCAGAATCATCTGAGACTGTAAGATATTAAACAATTTACATTGTTAATAAAGTTTTTTATTTAATTAAATATTGTTATGTTTCTAGTTGTATTGCTGGACTGTGTTTTGCTAATTTTGCTGTCAGAGTACTACACAAAGTTTTGATAATATTTCCATTTCAAGAAGTATGTTTAGAAAGATAAAAAATATGGAGCATATATAAATACTAAAATGACAGCTAGTAGAAGCAGTAGATATGAATAGGTAGACTCAATGTACTGATATTTCAAGATGATAGGCAAGACACCACAAATAAACTTGTGCTAGACTGCAACACTATGAAAGCCATAGCAATCTGTCATTACTGTGCACGTCAGCATACCCTTGTAGTCAATAATAGTGACTCATAGCCCTTTATTCCACCATGACCCAGCATGTCAAAAGAACAAAACAAAAGTTTAATGCTGGTAAGGAGGTTGTTGTGTCCTTGCCACAGGAAACACCCATACAGTTAAATTCATTGTCAGTTTTTTGGTGGGATATTAGTACACCCCCTAAAGCAGTTTGTTAGGGATAGCTGTTCACTGAACTGTATCTGGCAACTAAAAAGTTTGATCTGACCCATTTTTCTACCAAGTTTTTCTCCTGCTGTTTGCTGAGAAAGGGTGGAAAAGCCCACACTGTCAGAAATATTAACATACTGTTTATAGCAAAGACCAAAAATTCAGATCTAATTACCAGGAACAGAAGGCAGGACTTTTTCTTCCAGAAGAGCCACACCACTCCCAGATTAGACATTCATGTAACTGAGCTTCCAGCATTTCTCTGGAAGGATATTTTTCTTGTCAGTCAGATAAAGCAGAGTCTTTTAGTTTTTTCCAGGTTGGACTGGTCTGTTCACCTTTCACTCCCCCAGAGAGAAAATCCATTTTTGAATAATCAGGCCAAGAAATAAATATTTTAAATGCAATGAGGACAAATAAATTTAAAATGCCCTTATGGAACTTGTGAGTTTCCAAAATTAATTCCATCTGAATTTAGCATGGCTAAATTCTTTAAATAGCACAGAAACAGGTAACTGCAATGTGTTTGAAGATTTCAGGTCCTGAACTATTCTTAAGCATACATATTCTTAAGCACCTAAACTGGGGAGATCCCTACGCACTCACGAAACTGTGTGCTTGTGAGAACAAACGCATTTTTAAGAAGAATGGAATTAAAATCCATAGCACAGTATTTTTTCAAAGTTAATTCTTTGAAGTCTTCTCCACATTTCTCATTAACATTGTCCTCATTAATCAGAGCTGTTTTCTGTAATAGGCAGCACTGACATGTTTTCATTAGGAGTCTCAAACCAAGATATGCTCCATGACTCCATCCCCACAGGTACGCTAGGTTTTGCAAGTGTTAAAACTTTGGAAAAACAACTCCTGATGTCTAATGGATATTAAAAATATTGTCTAGGAATACAATCAGTAGTTACAATTAACCAATTAACTTTTGTTCATAAGTGAAAAAGACATTAATGCCAAAAATAAGGGGTATGAATGCAAGACTGAATATGCAGCGATACCATGAGAGAGGAAGGGAGAAAGAAACTTTTACACAAGACTTAGAAGTCTTGCAATATTGGTACACAGAGAGAAATACCCATAGGTGGTCAGAGTGATACCTTTTTTCAACAATTAATTTGAAAGGAAGATGGGCAGAGTAAGCAGTAATGTGTCTAGCTGAGTACCTGCTCACACATCATCACACAGAATTTAACATAACAAATTATGTGACAGCTTATATCTCTGTATTTTAACCATGCCTGTTGGAATGGAATATACATTAATTAGACAAATGTATAAACATTTTAATTCATTTTACAAATCTTGACATCAGTCATATCACAGTGAGTTGCACAACTTGATCAGATTCTGTGATGGATAGACTTGCATTGCAGTGTATTGAAGTGTACAGTAATATGTGCATCCTAGTACCTTTTGTTATTCTGGAAAATTCAGCAGTGTCTTTTCTTCCTGAATTAAAGACTATTAAAATTTCAGTCTTTACTCATTTTGAAGCCTTTCTATACTTCTAAGCAATTAAGCAGCTTATCTCAAGCCTTTCGTCTTTATTATACCTTCTACTAATCCTAATGGACACATGCTGTAATTCCCAAGCTTTATGGCCACTTAAGGAACACTGATGATCAAGGGTGAATGGAATGTCCTCAGTTACCTTTTAACAGATAGTGGCGTGAACCAAGGCCTGGTAAGTATCTGAATTGAAGAGGTGTTAAGGGATAAGTTGGTTTAGTTAGGAATGCAGAGCACTAAAATTCAAAAGGCAACAAACTCTTTTTAAGCCGCAGAACATCAGGTCGGTAAAAGAAAGTTAATGATATTACTACAATTTAGTTTAATGGAACAGGGCATCAAAGTTTAAATGCTCCCACAATAAAATGATATGCAAATCACTTAAGAGATGATTTACAACCATTCTTTTATTTGTTTATTTTCCAAGTATTACCAAAAAAAAAAAAAAAGACAACTTCACATTGGTGACCTCCTGAACGCATGGAAACAAGCAAGTTAGGGAGAATACAGAGGAAAGCAATAATTGCCTTCTAAAGGTTTGAACAGTTTAGTTGAAAATGTTATAGGTTAAAGGCACCATAATTCTTTTGCAGGGTAGGAAACAAGAAGCAAAAATTCCCGTACCTACCAAATATGACAAGTTCCACTAAGTCTTTTTTTACTAAAACCCTGTGCAGCTCCAGGTTTTCAGATATTTCATGTCATAAAAAATAACAGTCTGAGAAGTCAAATATATATATTCAGTGTAAAGTCTAAATTTTTCAGAGTAGAAGCAAAATACAAGCATACAGAAGTAGAGAGCAAATACATATTGCAGGCTGCATGCTAACCCAATATGAAAAATTAGCATGCAAAATCTGCATCTTAACTTATACAATACGTACAAGATTGTCCCTGTTAACTGTTCATCCCATAGCAGGCTTATTTTGGATGAGATACAATATAGAGCCATTCATTTTTCAATATAAGGTAAGCAGATGAGTATAAATTAAAGGACTTTGACAAGTTTGAAGAGCTGTTTAGACTGTGGCAATGGACTACTATAAGAGATGTTTACTACATAGCCCAAAATTTATTGTCTTTGAAGCAGGTATAGAGACTCCACAGACATCAAGACAGAAAATCAGTGGGAATACAGTAAACTAGACAAAAATATAAAGATATGAGAAATATAACAGAAAACACAACAAGCTTAATGGAATATTTTTGAGAGCACTGTGGTGGGTTGACCTTGGCTGCCCACCAGATGCCCACCAAAGTTGATATATCGCTCCCCCTCCTTAACTGGACAGGGGGAGAAAAGGATGATGAAAGGCTCGTGGGTTGAGGACACTGAGATCGCTCAACAATTTGGTTATCATCATGGGCAAAACCAAGTTGACTCAGGAAAATTAAGTTATTGCCAATTAACAGTGGAGTAGGATAAGAAGAAATAAGAACAGATCTAAATCCACCTTTCCCTCACCCCTCCCTTTTCCCCAGGCTCAACTTCACTCCTGGTTTCTCTAGCTTTTTCCCCCAAGCTGCACAGGGGGATGGAGAATGGAGGTTGTGGTCAGTTCATCAGGCATTCGTTGTCTGTGCCATCCCTTCCTCCTCACACTCCTTCCCTGCTCCAACGTGGGATCTTCCCGTGGGACACAGTCCTCCATGAAATTCTCTTACACGAGTCTTTCCCACAGCCTGCAGTTCTTCATGAACTGCTCCAGCTTGGGCTCCTCTCTCCATGGGGCCAAAAGTTCTACCAGGAGCCTGCTCCAGCACCATCTTTTCACAGGATCACAGCATCCTTTGGGCACATCCACCTGCTCTAACACAGGATCCTCCATGATCTGCAGGTGGACCTCTACTCCACTGTGGACCTCCATGGACCATAGGGGGCAGCTGCCTCACCATGGGACACCTTCTCCCCCTCCTTCTTCACTGACCTTGCTGTCTGCAATTTGTTACTCTTACATATTCTCAGTCCTCTCTCCTTGATGCCATTGTACAGCAGGCTTCACTCTTTCTTAAATATATTATCCCAGAGGTCCTACCACCATCACTGATGCTCTTGGCCTTGGCCAGTGGAGCGTCCATCTTGGAGCCAGCTGGAACTGGTGTTGTCCAACACAGGGGTAACTTCTGGCATCTTCTCACAGAATCCATCCCTGTAACCCCCCTGCTACCAAAACCCTTCCAAGTACACCTAATATAAGCACCCACATCATGCTTTTTTAGACCCCAGGTCTAATGCATCAATATTCAAACAAGAAAAATTAAACTTGCAATAAGGCACCAGCTTCTTTACACACGAACAAGTATCATGAATGTAAAAGGGTGAAGGTCTTGAATTTTCAGAATTAAAAGTTTTGGTCTGTGACACCTCAATTTGCCTAAGACCCACTAAATTTTATTTTGGATCTAGTCTAGACATCTGAGAATGGACCAAATGGTTTATGTTCGATTTGGGACTCCTAGTCACTTCTAAATTAGATATAATTTGCAAAGCAATGGCCAGAGTGACATCCCCTCTAAGCGGTGCTCAGCTGATTACCCAGTCAAGGTTGATCAAGATATTTAAAAAAAAAAGCCTCCAGAAGATAGCCTCTTAACCCATACTGAGCTTACTTGGGAAACGTGGCTGCAAAAGATTTGAGTTCTTTGACCAGTCCCAAGCAAAAGTATAACATCAGTCTTTCCTGGTCATGACAGACTGTGAAGCAGCACATTGAATTTTACTAAGTATTTGATTAACTGACTAGGAGAGACAGTTTAACTGTCTACTAATATTGCAGTAAGTACTGGACGCCAGAGTATGCTGTTGATGTATGATTTCATTACAAACAGAATACCACCCAAATGAATATCTCAGTATAGCTAAATTAAAAACAAAACAAAAAAGAGCAACATAATTTTACTCTCTTAGTCCTAAAGGTTCCCATCTGAACAGGATTATTCGTATTGGCATCACTCAATATTTTTCCAGTATTCCTGTGAAACATGAATGCTTCTGCCTTATAGAGATGGAAAGAGGGACTACCTAAAGGTTGCAGCTAGGTGTTTGTAGCACCTCACCATTTAATATGCCCTCTCAATCCAAGTGACTGTTTTTGAGTCCTGAAAACCTCTGAAGATAGAAACTCTTCAGCTTTCCTGAACAACCTGCCCTAGTGCTGTACTACTTTCCCAGTGAAGAAATGTCAAATATAACAGATTTCCAAGATCATGTCATTTATCAAGAGCAAAATCTAATGTTAAGTCTGCAGTAGTATTTTTCCATCAGTGTTTGCACAAAAAAATACCAAAAAACAGATGAATTCTCTTCTTTCAGTGCAAATGGATGGTGATATCTAGCCACAGCACAAAAGACCTCACCCAAACCGTAGTTGTTAATACCTGATACTATAATCCTTATTGCTGGTTTCCCATCTTTCATTTCTGTATTACAATTTAAGCATTTCTGTTATTGTGACTTAACCTTCATACAACTTCCAAAAGACAAAAGTATTGGAGAATTAAGGGATATTTCTGTTGCTACCAACTGATAGTTTTTTGGTAATTGCTGAGGAAGGCAATTCCCTGCTGATTTCCTGCAGATGAAATATTTTAACACCTTCTATTAAAAAACCTGCAGAAGTCATCTCTACCGAAGATTTTTACAAAATTTTGGTTCCTGCTGGAAGAGGAATTGTGACATTTGATGGAAATGCTGGTTGATGTGGCAAAGAGTAGTCATCTGCCATTTGAGTATTTCTGTTCCAAAGCCCCAGGATTTTCTATAAGGATTTTCTGTTCTAGCACTCTTTTCTTCTAATCAAAACCTAGAAAATCTCCATTGGAAAACAGAAAAAACATAAGACCCAACTTCTATCCCATTTCCATCCCAGAAATAACTGTACAATGATGCATTAAATACCGATTGGTCTTTTGTCAGTGTAAAGGTGAGATTCCTTATTATGTAAGAGGTATCCTATCCATTGTCCAGCTTCATGAACAAGAAGCAACAGAAGCTAATGAAAGATGTATTTCTGCTCACTTAGTCCCGAGTTACTTCAGTGAGGAGATTTGTAGCATTATTTTGGGAAGTAGTTCTAGAATCTTGAAGGCACTGACTGACAGGCAGCAAAACCTACCCTTTACCAGCAGAACCTTCCTTTTCTGCTTCAAAAAAACTGAGCTTGGCTAAATGCAAGTGAGCAGGAGATATCTTCTGTGGATCATAGTGTGGCAAGAGTTCTAACACTGACTTTAAATTGTTCCACAGCTGTTCCTAGCATATGCATAATCTGCTGTTCAGATCTAGCCTCATATTGCCAGTCTTAGATATTTTCCATTTTCCTGTCTGAACTTGTCTGGCTTTAAGCTATCAGTCTTCTCCTCAGTAGCACTTTGAGTCTTCACCTTATTTTGTATCATCTGTAAATTTTCTTGGTGTGATATTTATATTTTCTCCCTTCTTTTTAAATGTACTTAAGTACCAGTGTAATGCGAATTCTGGTGTCCAAGAGAGCATGTTTTTATTTGTAACCTGTTGCTGTCTCATGCAAGCATATCTTTGAGCCATTACATGTACTAAGCTCTTTCTTTCAGAAGTTTTATTTCTTGCTCTTTTAAGACTGCAGTTCTTTGATGTAAAGAAAGTTTCTGCCAATTTCCAGCCTAAATCTTCTCCTGGACAACTAGTACCATATACAATGTGTTTCTTAAAGCTCAACTTTATTCTTTGTTGAAATTCTCTGATGGTCAAAATTCTGCAAGGATATTTTACATACTATTACACTAGGTTAAAGCCTCATGAATACTTATATACAATACAGATAAATAAGGAGTAATCATTCTTGTTCATAGTATACTTTCTCAGTAGGACAAATATTTAGCTTACACAGAAAACTGTAAATAAGTCACATCTTAAGTACTATGCTGACATTTAAATTAACTCCACTAAATAGCCTGTTTCAGATGTCTTTATCACTTATAGAAGATAGCTGACAGGGAATGGCACTTCTTGTTTGTACTGGCATCACCCTCATACTGTAAGAGCTTTGGTGCTTGCTGAGTAGCTGACATACAATCAACATCTTGGGCCTGTACAACAGCAGCAGTTACGTCAGGGTTTACCCTTGAAAGTGCAATTCATGCAAACTGAAGCTAATAAGAATTGACAGGAATGAAGAAATAGCTAAAGTTTTAATATTAGAAATCTTGTTTTGAGATATATGTGTGTGTTTGTGCGCGCGCGTGCGCTGGTCTATGTGTCAAAGATGAAATGGTCATAATTGTGAAAGAACAAAACCCAAGCAGAAAGGACTTAGAAAAACTAATGGCTTTTGTTTGCTTGTTTGTTTTCAGCTTGCTTACAGTGATCCTGTCAAAAGAACATGTACATGTATTTCACAGTCTAAGACTAGATCAATTTTTGAAGATAATTTTGAAGGCTCAATCTTTTTTAGCTCCTCATTGCCCGTTCCTCCCTTCTCAGGACCTGTTTCATATTTGCACTTACTGATTAATGGATGGAAGCAGAAAGTGCTATGTAAAACATACATTTATTTAAAGGATAACAGAAAATCTCACTTGAATTTCCAGATTAGATTTAACCATTCTGACATTAAGCATATTTAAGTCTGTATCTTTCTACACATAAGTTTGCAAACTGAAGTTTACCATATCCTACTGTAAGGGATTACAAACACAATTACTCATAACTGAACTAAGAATAAGAGTGAAGAACTAGTTAAACTTACATGGTTTAGTACTAATAAACTTGAAATTTTTTCCTAAATGGTCCATCTAATAATTTGAAGCACTGATGTATGCAAATAGATTTCTCAAAAATATACATATATCCCCTTTTAAAACAGCACTGCAAAGCATAAATAAATTTGATATGAAAGGAAAATCACCTTCTCTGCAGAAGTGAACACAAAAATAGACCAGCATCTTAGTCACTACTTGAACTGTCTGAACTGTCAGAAGATGAAGTTTTCTCCTTTCGTCTCTTCTTTTTCTCCTTTTTATGATGCTTTTCTTTCTTAGATTTATGCTTTTTCCCCTTTTCCCTTTCTTTTTTATGTGATTTTTGTTTTTTTGACTTTGGCCCCTCCTCTTCAACTGAACTTGATGCGGAAGATCTAATGAAAAAAATAATATAGATTAATATTTAATAAAGAAGGAAAATGCCACGATAATTTTTTTTTAAAATGTCACTATTTATATGTTACAAATAAAATTTGGTGTAGAATTTGCACAGTAGCATCCACTGAAAAGCTTATGATATCTCAGTCTGCATGTTCAACTTCAATGATGACTTTCCTAATAAGACTTTTGTATGTTTATAATACAGATTAAAAAACTATGGAATAGGGAAGTTGTATGTTTTTTCAGTCTTCAAGAAGAAAAAGATTAGAAGTACAGATCAACAGAAAATAAAGTATGACAGCAAGATAGAGTTTCCAGCTTTTAAAATACCACATGATCAATAACAATGTAAGAGTAATGCCTTCAAAAAAATCTTAATTTATTCCTCCAATGCAAAAATCTAAGAGAAACTCGGTATGACAAATTTGGATGCTCTTGCAGCTGGTAGTATTGGTCTCTAACCAATGATGAGTGATTATACACATAAAATAGTCATGAAGTAATCATGAGTACTCAGAAGGGCAGTTTCGTGCTATTGTTTACATGATTAACTATTATTTACTTGCATGAAAACCGACAGCCAAACTGACTCTTTTCTATTCTTCTTTTTTGTAAGTGTAAATACTGTCTTCAAAAGTGGAAGTCAGAGCTACACGATGTAAATAAAGAAGGAAAAAAATGTCAGTACAACCAGAATTAAATCCTGTTTCTTTATTTCTGAAAAATATCTTATTGTGGTCTCCAAATACATTACACATTTTATAGCTCCCAGGGCAGTTCCTGGGATATTGTCTTATCAACAGTCCTAATGATTAACCATTACTTTCATCTTAAAAGACAAACCAATCAATCATCAGGTCAGAACTCAGATTCATAATAATACTTTTTTTAGGCTTCTACACTGACAGGTGCACTAAAACTCAACAGATGCCAAGTAAAACTACAGAAGTTTTCCTTTTGATAATTGCATGTTACTCAGAGCATGTGTGTGCCTGCATGTGTGTCTACATGTGAATGTGTGCACGCAAAGAATCTTAGGGTCTCTAAAGTGCAGGAAGCCTTCTCCAGTCAGAGGGAACATTGCTTTCTGCCATCTGCAGACCTCCAGCTTACTACAGTTTTCAAAACTTCCATGATCCTAACTACACAGCTAAAAGCCCATGACTTTACCATTAATCCAAGAACAAACAAGTTCTCACTGCAAAAGAGGAAACTTTTCAAACCAAAGATGTACTTGCAAATCAAGCTGCATAAAAAGAAGCAATACCTTCTGAGAGACAACCCACGCATCAGAAATATTTCTGAAGTTGTGTTTTGAAATGAAAACAGCTGTGTGATACGAGTTACCTTTTCCTTAGTCTTTTTGTCTTCTCTTTGTTTTTTCTTTTTTGTTTCTTTTTTTCTTCCTCTTCATTTAAATCTATGGGTAAAAAGTTACATTTTAAAAAGCACTTGTCTGAATTTAGATCAGAATTAAAAGAGTGGCTTCAATAGCAATGTAAAGTTACTACAAAATTCCTGTGAAAAGGTTATCTTTTCCTTCCTCCAAATTCTGCTCTAGTGCAACAATTTCAGAAACATTTTGCAGAGTGGCAAGATTTTTATACACAGCTTACATTGTAATGACCTTGATCTAAGTACTAAGAAGGAAGGAAGGCCTGTAAAACTTAGCAAGAAGTTGTAACTTTTCCTATACGTTGACATCAGCTTCAGGTTTTCATATCTGTTTTTCTGTATTTTAACAGTCTTAACACTTATCATATTATTGCCTAAGTCTGAAAGCAGGCCATTTAACTAGAACACACCAAAAAAAAGGATATTCCCTTAAGATATTCAGGAATGTAACCTGAATTACATTCACACATCTTCCTTTCACACTTCACAAATAGCAATGCTATAACTAAGATAAATGAATTAATTTTCCATGCACCATCTACAAAGGTTGACAGAAGCATTACCCCTCATATGGTTGTGTTTGTTTCCTGCCCCAATGCTGTATAGTACTGCATAGTAACTTCACATTTCACTTATAAAATATATTTTTATCACACTGGAGATGAAATTTCTGATCTTAGATTTTTCTATACCAGTTCAAAAAGTATTTTTTAATTCTCCAAATGCAAATTCACTAAATAAATATAAATTACAATGTCAGTTAACAGGAAAATACTGTCTTTATAATTTATTCTTAGAACAGTCAATTTTGAGCATTTCATCTTATTCCTATCATACTTTCTACAAAGTCTGCACGTTACTAGTGCAGTGATACATTTGCTACCACAAATACAAATTACTGGTCTGTATGTTCTGGAGCAAAATTTGAAAGAATTCAATATGAATTAAAAAAGCAAATTATCTTTGGAGCAATTAAAAAACATAAACAAGAATGGGCGAACAAACACTCAGTATTTTTTTAAGAAAATAGTGCAAAAACCTTGAGATGAGGCCACTTGAAAATGGCAAAATTCTGCCTAGATTATTGACAGTTAGAGATACATGTCTCCTTAGCAGCCACAGTTTGAGAAAGAAAATATAGTAAATATAATATATATATATATATATATAATATAATAAATATAGATATCAGAAGATCAGTTGCTTTCCCTGCAGGTATCCATCTTCAATCAGTTAGGGCTAAAAAACCCCCAATCCTTACATTCAGAAATACGTGAGTGGGAACTAGTTTTTTCAAAGAGACTTGTCCCAAGAAAGGACCGTTGCAGTACCAATTCAGCACTCTTGTCAAGCAGACTACCCGTTTCTTTTGAAGCGTACAGCAAACTACAAGGCTCTATCTTTCCCCTCTCCCTAAACAGCATCTTCAGTAGGAACTAAATGTCAGGTCTGGAATGAGAGAGCAACAGAACAGAACATGATGTTTTGGCAGAGAAAAAGAACATTCATTCACTTAAAACATGCTATGGTGTAGTAACCTCTCCTTCTTACTTAGGGGAACTACTTCTTTGAAGTCCAAATTCAAATGAACTCAAGCACCTGATAAATAGCCCATCTGTTCTCTCTGACAAACAATTCATACTCACACCTTCCAAACATAGAAGAGTAATTCTCCAAAGATAAATGTTTAAATTCCAATTTACTAGCTGTTTCAGTCAAAATCCTACTCAGAAGCTGGAGAGAAATTGTCATATTTGTCATTAGTTATAAGATGTTTAAACTACATGCCATAATCAAAAGATTAACTCAGAACATCCGTATCATTTTCTCCTAAGCAGCTTCTTAGTAACAGTCTGATAATCTTTTGCATTTAGGAGCCCTTTTTGAGATGTTCCAAATGGGTACATTAGTAATTTCCTATGACGGGAATTAATACTAATAAAAAAAGTGGGTGTATCACATCTCTAAGTCTGAACATAGGAAGGACAAGACCTACTATTAAATCACAAGCTAAAAGAACTAATAGTAGTTATCAAAAAGGATAAAATGAGAGTTCCTACACTTCAGAAGACCACTATTCAATGTATTCTATGACTGAAAAGAAAAAAACCACAAAAACATCTTACTCTTTTTTTCACGCATGGCCTGCAATCTCTGTAGTTCTTCTTCCTCACTGTCTTCACTGCTAGTGCTGCTAACATCTAAAACAATATCTCTTTGAGGATCTACTCGGAGGAAGTTTCGACATTCAAATGTCAAATGACCAGCTGGACAAAACAAATATAAAGAAAGAAAAATTACGGTTTAGCAAAAAATATCAGAAACTAAAGAACATCCACTTTTGTATTACTTGGTTTTGAGAACTGAAAAAAGGGTAGGCTGGAATCTGTGAATGAGGTAGGAGAGGGCTTACTTTGAAAAAACCTCCAAGAATTTTGACAGGTTGTGCAATGCTCTTCCATTTAACCGTGCTTTATGACCTCTTTCCTATTTCTGTTAAAGATTTTGTTCAACTTTTATTTTTCTATTTTTAATTGTCTTGGATACTGTCTAAGAAACTACCTAAAAGCATCAAGTGAAATATTTAAAAAACTAAAGCAAGTGTTATACTGCTCTTTTTAACTCCATCTAGTGAAATCACAGAATCCTATTTGCTTATGAGCTATAATCTTTACAACCAGTACTTACTACTGTCTAAGTTACTACTTGACTAGTATTTTTAATTTTCTTAGTTACATCTTGATAATCATGACCAGTTAGAAACCTTGTGCTGAACAAGCCTAATGGAATAATAAAGTGAAATAAAACAAATTGAAAAAATGGTTTGGGAGACGCATGAATTCAAGTAGTAATTGAAATAAACTCATGTTCTTCACATCAAAACACCTATATCTTGAAGACAGAGCTTTTAGGAACACAAAAAGGGATTGTTTGATTTGACTACAGGTTTCCCTCTCTTCCAGAAAGTTTCTGATACTTGCTGCATGTAGAAACAGAGCACTAAATCTATATTGATATCCATGGTCCTTTTGAAGAAGACATACACAAAACAATTCAGTGACAAATTTTCTTGCAAAGTCTGAAGTGGAAGAATGAAACAAGACTTTTTCCTGTCTCCCTATGTAACGCTCATAAAAAACCTCTAACAGCTTAGATCACTGTGTTAAAAGTTCAATATAACTCACTGCAAAACAGTGTCTACTCCTCCATTGTTCTAAATATAAGAGTTAGTGATTAACAAATTAAAATCTTCACTAGGACCTCTCTCCATTCATCAGGAAAGTAGCCACTGTATGATCAGTATATAATGCAAAGCATGAGCTAAATGCTAACTGCACAACTTGTAAATAATAAAAGTAACTGCCTCTTGAAATACACGATGCTCAAGGAAATATGTTTTCTTGGCTTAAAAGATCACACAGATTTTAAATTATTTTTTCTTGTAACATAGATTGGCCTTAATGTGAGCTGAAGTGCCTGCCTGTTTGCAGTGAGATTCAGAAGCACAAATGCTAATCTCAGTATGTATCAAAGACGATGCTTTCAATTCAAACTTTCTCAAGTAATTTACTACAGCAAATGTAATATATATGAATATTATAGCATAATTTTTTTTCTGAGAAACTCAAGAGTTTTCAAAAGCAGCAACAGGTGTGAGAAGCCAGAGAATGAAAATGAAATAAATAAATTTTAAAAATGTGGTATTTAAAACTGACAAAGGCAGTTCCAAAATCATAAATTGAACAGAACACTGTAACTTCATATTGTTTATTGTTGACTTACGGTAACCACACTTTTTGCATCCTGCTCTGATGTTATCCTTATTTCCGCCTGAAAGAGAAAATTTCACCAATGAGGTCTTGCTAAACAGAACCCTCAAGTTTCTTTCAAATCTGGCTTGATAATGTCAATACACAGACAAAAGTGATCACTCAGAGTATTAAGTACATATGAAAGTACATATCTGTTAAGAAAAACTTAAAGAAAGACAAACCAGTGCATTTCTACGGTCACTTTCCTGTGTAGTATAAACCACTCACATAACTTACTGCCAAATCCTAATTTGATTTATCATGACCTTTCCATTATAATTTTAATAATTATTCCACCTCTCTGAAAGCTTATAGATTTGTTTAGTTACAGTATGAGCACAGTAATAATAGTTACCTGACATTCCAGTAATCTGTAACTGCACACTAAGTGTACCTAAAAATTCTAGCAGTGTATGGATATTGACAGACATTCACTGGGAACTCTGAAGTGGTTTATATTTTAATTACAGGAATTGACTTTAAACGGCAATTAAAAAACAAAGCAAACAAAAAAATCAGTCCAGAAAAGACAGAAAAAAAGAAAAGTCCACAAATTGTTAAATGATTCTGAATCCAGGAAACATGGCACCAAATACAAAGAATTAAGAGGTGCAAGAAAGCAAATGTATAATAAAGTGAAGAGAGTAACAAAAAAGTCTGTAGTTGCTAAGCAGGAAGAAGGACCAGAATAATGCAAATTTTAGGTGTGGAAAGTGTGGAATTTTCTCACGTGAGACCACAGTTAAGTTAAACAGAAATAGTAGAACATGATTCAGAAGAAGAGAAACACCAGAGACTTTTCCCCTTTCAAAGAGATCAGTATGATTTTTAAACAGCTGAGCCTATTCATAATGAATGTCACAATCGAATTTCCAAAAGCAAAGGATGCCCTTCTATCTTCCAACAAAACTTCAGTGACTTAAATAGTTATAAAGTGTCTTCTGAATAGCTTGTTAATGTATTTAAATAAATAAATAATCAAACATAATAAGAAATCTATTACAGAAATTAGAGAACTAGAAAGGGAGTACATCAATGCCAGGAATTTAAACTATGATTTACTGAGACAAGCATTGTCTTTAGAAAATTCTACTCAAAATAACAGAGAAACCTTCAACCCAAGGTTGAAAAAACTAACTTGGAAATCTGGATGACTCACTGGTCTATGCCCTAAAGAGCACTGGAAAGCCAAGAAATAAAAACATACATTCCATTATAACACATGATTTTCTGCAGATCCCAAAACCTTAGTATTACATATCCCCTTAAAGGTCTATTAACTCAGTATTCAAGTGCCTGTTGCATGACTGCCTATTTCAAAGACACATGGAAGGAAGTGTCACAAAACAAAAACCAAAAGCACGCCTGTACCTTGAAATGTCACATCAGAAAACCACTCAAAACAGCGTTTGCTTGTTCATTACACTTTGGGACTAGAAAACCAGATCACCTGAGCTACCTAACTGGTCTCAACATTCCGAAATTACTACTTAGTAAACTTCAGCCCTACTACAGAGCTGACCTGTAGGCAAAGAAAGATTTAGTATTTCATCCAAAGGAGGTCAGTAAAGTCATGCACACACTATAAAATCTCCGGTGTAGGTCAAGATTTCCAAGAGAAACACCCAGCAGTTGACAAGAATATTGTCACCCAATACTCCCACCAAATTCTGACGACTGAAATTTTATTATTATTTTTGGTTTTAAATAATAATGTTAGAAGCTGAGGTTTAGACTAGATGAAATTTTAGACAATTAAAACAAATTGCTAGATGCTTCCCTTTGTAATTTCTTCTCCTTTCCATTCGTTAATCCTCAAGAAAATTAACCAACACAACACTAAGGACTTGGTCCACTCACCGGAGCGTAAAATTAAAAATAAAAGCTTTGCAAACCTTTGAATAGAAAGACGAGTCTTCCTCAAGAACTCCTTCTAAAATGGGAGCAAGCTTATTAAGCTTATACTTCACTAGAGAAGTAGCTTACCAAAGCCCAGGCTTGGTCAGCTGTTCTCCAACCATACACTCTTTTTTTTCTCAGGATCAAGACTGTGCAGCAATGGCACGAACACCCTGCTAACAGCGTAGGTGTTTCTCCCTGCCCTACCTCACCACCATTCCGAACCGGTCTGTTTGAACAACGATCTGCTGGAGCACCTACGTTAACCAAGAACAACAATCGAGAAGGAAAACCAAGGCTGACCACCAGCATTCTTCGGATCTGACTTTGGAGGAGGCGACGGGAACGCAGGGCTGGATCAGCCAAAACCGCGTGGGGAGGCCCAGAGGACGCTCCCGCAAGGCTGCACTGCCCCTGGCCTTGCCCGCCCCGCCACCTCCGTACCCCCTCCCGCCTTCCCTCCCAGAGCAGCCCCCACCACCCCCCTACGCAACTGTCCATCACCCGCCGCTCATTCCCCGTTTCCTCCTTCCTGGCCCCGATCCCGCCAGCCCTGCCCCTTCCCGCCCCCGGCCCCTCACCCGGCAGGGCCATCCCGCCGCTCCCGCCGCCTCGGCCCGCGTCTGCACCGACGTCTCTCCCTGCCGGAAGGCTTTGCACGGCGCACACCCGGACCGTGCCACTCACAGGGAAGGCGGGGGACCTTAGTGCCCCTCGGGCGGGAGGCTCGAGGAGGGACTGCAGGTGTATGGAGAAGCCCTCGTTTTTTTCCCAAAAGACGTCCTTTCTCAGTGACTCCCGTAGAGACTCCGGCCGGGGACTCATCTCTTCGTCCCTCCTCCTGGCTTGGGCAGCCTCACGCCCCCCTTCCCAGGGCTGTGTATAGGTGCCCAAAATGGCTGGCGGCTGTGCGCGGTAGGAAGCGCTGGATGAGCAGCGAAGTCCAGGGTCGGGAGCGGGCGGGTGTTCTGTAGTCCCACGGTCCTTTCACCATGAGCAACATCTACATCCAAGAGCCGCCCACCAACGGGAAGGTGAGGCAGCCGGGGCGAAGGTCGTGGAGAAGTTGTATGTTGCAGGGGTATGGGGGGGCGCGGGTTGTGTGCCTGTGTGGTGGTGCTTTTCATGCTGGGCTCGTTTGGTTAAAGTTACTCTGAGGTGATGTCGCCCTTAAGGACGTTACCAGAGTCGTAACACGAGGCGTGATATGTGGATACATAATACAGAGGAATCCCTGGAGCATTTAATTTCATTTCCTCTCTTCTCGATTATATCTTCACGCCCTTAATTTTGTTACGACCTCTCACTGAATGTAATGGTAATACTTGTAAGAGAGAAATATACCTTTGGGGATTTATGGCTTTTTTTCCCGCCCTGTTGTTTCATTATGAAGTGATAAAGAGTATCTAAGTTTCTGTCATGTGCCACGTACCAGCCACGTTATTGTATTATATTATATTATCGTGGCTAGGCTTCTCGAACAAAGATTTGGGAAGGACTCTACCCACTCTTGTTACAAGCGTGTTGGTGGCTAAAAAGGCCAATGCGAGATAGACAAGTCTGGTTGCAAAAGGCACAGCAGAAGGACTCCTTAAGTGGTATATTCTACAAGACACGATTCTTTCTGCGTTGTCTTTTCTCCTCAAGAGTGATCCTGCATGTGTTCTCAGAGGAAGCAGCAGCGTTATAGATGGTGTGTCTCCAGACCTCCCAATTGGAGGCCAGAGTAGATCAGTTATGTTGATCAATATGGCCAAAATGTTGTTTCAGGGAGTCCTTGTATCTTCTCTTCAGGGCTTCTCTCTTGCGGCAGCCGGTGGCAAGTTCACCATAAAGCAGGATCTTAGGGAGGCGGTGGTCCTTCATCCTGGAGACGTGTCCTGCCCAATGCAGCTGTGTTCTCAGCAACTTGTGATTGCTGCTTGTTCTAGAACAGACTTATTAGTCACATAATCTGACCAATCAATCCTAAACATCCACTGGTCAGATTATTTTATACATTCTTACTATACATATATGTTCAGAGTTGTATCTCAAGTTCTGGAAATGCTATCTAGAACTAACAATAGCTATACAACACATTTAAATGTATATCACTGTTACTAATATACTAAATTCAGATGTATTTTTAAAGTAAGCAATGATATTCTTTGATCACTGACTAACTTACAATAAAACTGATGATGCACTTATCTGTATTTTTGTAGGTTTTGCTGAGAACAACAGCAGGAGAGATAGATATAGAATTATGGTCAAAAGAAGCACCAAAAGCATGTAGAAACTTCATCCAGCTTTGTATGGAAGGTAATGAGGGGATAGCAGTTGTTGAAACTACTTCATATGAAATCTTCGTGCCTTTTTTGTAACATAGGGGTTATAAACATGTTTTAACCTTAATACTTCAATAAGTTTATTTCTATTTAAAAATTATTAACTAACACTCACACGATGTTTTTCAAGGTTACTAATGAACCTAGTGGAGAAAAAAAATTGGATAGTTTTCTCAACTTAAGCAGATGATGCAGTGTTACTGAAATGGTGCCTGTCAGAGGCTTGGAAAGGCTTACTTTCAACAAGTCTCTACACAGTATAACTTCTTTAGTGTGTGTATAAGATGGCACTGATGCAATATTGGATATCCTCCAAAATTCTCATTTCTGTGTCACCATATTTACTACCTTTTCTTTTTTTTTTTTCTGTGAGTGTTTCTGATTTTTTATTTGCTGTATTTTTTTGTTGACAGAAGCTCTGTAAAGCTCTCCACTGAAGCAGCGGGTACCAAAATAAGAAGCTCCCTCTTGGGAAACTGTAACAAAAATTTGTGAAGGACTTGATGCCTTTATGTTTTCTAACTGCTGCTATTATCCTGTTTTTGCATTTATAGAGTGGCTAAGAGTTCTTTTCGCCTTCATCTGTTAAGCAGAAATAGCAGCCTAGGATTTGTGCTCCAGCACAGATCCAGCCTGTTCTGTGTTATTACACCTATAGTTGAAATTTTTTGACATGGTAAATCAGTTTCTTAGCCCTTGGTAAGAATTCACTTATCCTCAGTGGACTTTTTTTCCTTTCTGATTTTTTTCTAACTGCTGTGTAGTATCCTATTCTTTGTATAGTACATTAGAGTATTTCTTGTGAGTCTCCTGGCATATAGCCACCCATGACTATATCTAGTTAGGCTGTGACATTTGCAGACCCTGCTTTGTCTTACAGCATGCTGCAGATTTATTTTTGTTCAAAAATAATAATAATAAAAAATAATAATAATTAAAAAATCAACCAGAAATATATGTCAAGTAAAGTTTTCATTCCTTTTGTTTTCTTATGATCATGTAACCTTTATCAGATAGATAGATAAGATAGATTAGATAGATAGATAAGAAGATAGATAAGAAGATAAGGAGAAAAATGTACCACTAATTTCATTTTGCGAAAATTATCAGTTTAGGCACAGTGTAAGTAGTGAAAGCGGACCATATGTGTTCTATACTGGTCCATGGAAGTGCTAATCATCTGATATATGAATATGGCTGATGTTGTATGTGAGACATTGTGTGAGGCAGAGCATAGTAGTTCTAGCTCTCCTTTTAAATGGATGCATTGTAATTGTAGTATCATTCCAGTAAAAAAACTTAAAAGCGGAAAAGAAAGTAGTTGATCAAGATCATCTTGGTAGTGATGAGTAGGGTCTTTTGCAACAGAAACATATGACAATGTAGGGGTTTTTTTGTAAGACTGTGTGGAATAGAAGGGAACCCAGTGGCATCAGCAAAATCTACTGACAGTACTTGCTTTCTGGGACTTCAGTCTCTGGACATCCCTGCATGATCTATATGAAAGTTTGATTTTGAGACCACTAACATGTATTTAATCTTTTATTCTTTTTTCCTCTTTATTTTAGAGTATTACAATAACACAATATTTCACAGAGTAGTGCCTGGCTTTATAGTGCAGGGAGGTGATCCTACTGGTACTGGATCAGGAGGAGAGTCAGTCTATGGAGCTCCCTTCAAGGTGTGTCCCTGTATATCTCATGCATTAATTTTTGGTTATTTGCTATCTGTTGTTCTTTCTGCCATGTTATGTTCTGAAAAAGCAAATGTTGTATGAAACATGTGCAGTATTTTATTTCACATGCTGCTTCAGTGTGTTTGAATATGTCTTTTTGAACTGAGAGTTCTTAAATCTAGCTATTCTGATATTATGATAAATGTATAACCATATTAGCAGGAGCTTCACGAAAGAAAATTGGGGAGACGAAGAATGAAGAGTAAGTCTTGATATATGACAACTCAGAAGTGTTTGTGCACGTTATATCTCATTTAGCAAAGGTCTCTGAAGGCTGTATATGTGTCCGTTGGTATTATTGTTATCATCATGGTTCATCACTTAGCCAGGAGGGTCAAATCCTGAGTGAAGCTAGGCGGGCTCAGCGGCTGTGTTCTGTCCTGCCTGATATTTTATTTCAGATGTGGGAGGCTCATGACTGAAGGTGCATAACCTGACGCTGGGCCTTGCATCATCTTGCCCCTTGTACATTTGGCATGAATGTGAAGTTTTGGGAGGGAATTTTAACTAAGCAGAGAACAAAACAAGTATTACCCATACTGTAGTAGCATTGCTGCTTAAAATTAATACTATCTCAATATAGCAGTGTTTAGAATTGTGATGTTATCATGGTATTCATGTATTACTCAACACTTTCTCTTTGCTTTGAAAGGAGTCCTATTTTGCCTTCTTATGGTAAAGAAAATGTTCTTCCTATGGATTTTTGCATTAATGTATTATTACAACCTCTTATTGTGGTTACTTTCAGTTACTTTACATGAATTATGATTTTTCGCATAAATACAGTGATTCACAAGAATGGTACTTTTAGATGAAATGTATGAAATGCAGTTACTTTTTAAAACACTTCTGATTTTCTTAATGTTGGGGGGTAATGAAAGCAAATAGAAATAATGAATAACAGTTGATTTTTAGGGAACAATTGGAAAAATAAAATTAACAAGACAGAAATTTGAGGATTTTTATTAAATAATATGTCTTTCTGTTATTGATTTGTCAATAAACTTATTTTGTCAATTAGTTTCTAATTTTTTGTTTGGTGTTCATTGGTTATGTGTTTGTGGTTTCTTTTGAAGGTTGTTCACTTGCTTGCATTATTGTAGGCACACAGGATTAAAAATATTGACTAAAATAATTTTTGCTGCTCAAAATAGAAACTTTTAAATATAATTGTGGCACTAAGTTTGAAAATACTTTGGATTTATTACTGTCTGAATTTTAAAAAAAAATTTAACAGCGTATTTTCTGTGTGTGCATGTTGATGTATATAAGCCATAGCTAAAGAAGTGAAAAAAATAATTACAGACTTAAATGGTACTGTTTTCTCTTCTGTTTTGACAGGATGAGTTCCACTCACGACTGCGATTTAATCGAAGAGGACTTGTTGCTATGGCAAATGCTGGGCCCCATGATAACGGGAGTCAGTTTTTCTTTACACTGGGTCGTGCAGATGAGCTTAACAACAAGCACACAATCTTTGGAAAGGTCTGCTATGTGAACTAGAGTCCCAGTTTAAATTTGACAGAAGCTACTATAAGTTTCTCTGAAGGCTAATTTAGTGTTGTTTGCTGCTACGTACATTTGAAATTTATTTCACTGCTTTCTCAGCTGTCTCCTTTCTCTTTGTTTCCCATATCTGACAGAAATGTTTCTATGGGTTGTTCCCATTATTCTGTACTTGGCTGTTGTTATTCTTCTAAGTTGTATTTTCATGTTGTGCTGCCTCTAAATATTCTTATTAATATTATTATGCCTCTGTTTTATTAATTAGTTCATCTAATCCTAATGACATTTAATTGTGTGCTTAGATTCTAATTACTCAAGAAGAATCAGGAAAATGTAAAACATAGAATGAATTTACCACTCTTGTGATTTACTTAGAAGAAAATAAACCAAATATTTTTTATTGGTTTTTGTTTTCCTGTTTCATAGCTCAAGAATAAGAACTTGACATCTTCCCCTGCGTACATTCTCAAAACTACCTATATTCCTTCAAGTTTTGCCATGAAATTTAGAAACCCCAAACCTTTGTACATTGTACTTGCTTTCTTTTATAAGTCTTACATGCTTACAGTATTTCCTACATAATTTGTATTTTCAAAATTTCTTACATAATAATTGCCTTGCATTTTGAGGAATAAATAACAAATATTACAGGCAAGGATTTTCAAGCCTTTTTTATAAATTTGCCAGGTTACAGGGGATACAATATATAACATGTTGCGCCTTGCTGAAGTAGAAGTTGACAAGGAAGAGAGACCTCTCAGCCCACACAAAATAAGAAGTAGTGAGGTGAGTACATTCTGGTTTGAAAAGTGATGCTTTAAAATTCAGTGTTCAGAAAACTTGGCATATTGTTTTAAAATACTGTATCATTAAATTACAACAAAATACTTACTAAAGATGTGTCTAAAATTCTGGTTTTTTCACAGGTTTTGTTTAATCCTTTTGATGACATTGTCCCAAGACCAAATAGAAGACTGAAGAAGGAAAAACCAGAAGAAGAAACTAAAAAGTCCAAAGTAAAAGGCACAAAGTAAATATATGCAACATAAGCAATGGTTTTCTTTCACCTTTAGTTTGCAGCTTGGCAATTTTTTTGTTTCTATTTCTGCTTTTGAAGCACAAGGCTCTACCAAAATGCAGAGTAATCTTACATAATCTTAGCAAAATTTACTTCCCTGTTTCCAAGGTGGATCTAGTGTCTCTCTTTGAAGTGGTTCCTGTGCATCAGCTGAGCTGTGACTGTTTCATGCATGGCGATAGTTGCAAAAGTAAAAGTTAGCTTGAGTCTTTCCTACCACTTCTTTTGCACTGAAATACTTAGCAAAAGGCAGGCATTTTGACATGGCAGATTTCAGTGTCTGTGAATGAAGATTCATAGTCACAAACAGGCAATGAAAAATAACAGGAAATCTGAAGTGTGCCTGCTGTCAGTTCTGCTGCACAAAAATAATACATGTTGCAACTACCTGGTTCCAACGTCACATAAGCAATTAACTCTTGAAAAAAAAAATTAAAGATCATTATTTCTTCTGATTACATTCTGTGGATGTGTACACATTTGATGCCTTTCCGAGCCATCATATCTTGAACATTTTGTATCTGTTACTTGAGTGCTGCTCTGTTGAGGAAAAAAAATTAAAAATGCAACAGAGCTGTCATCATATAAGAGTCAGTGGAAGTTACTTGAGTCAGAATTTTTTAAATTGTGTCTTAACATTGTCCAGGTGGTGCTTCATTGTCCTTTTTTGTCTCAGGAATTCAATGGAACATGCTTTGCTAAATATTTACAGCTTGTAGCAAAGCAGCATGTTGTAGTTGTTTGGAATTGGTATATTTAACAGGACAAGAAGTTTTTTGAAATCGTACAGAACATGAAAATAAGATGTTTAAAGATAATGGAATATTACTAAGACTGTATTTAAAGTTTTACTAGAAAATTATTTTTCTCTCTTAAAGAAACTTTAACCTGCTTTCCTTTGGGGAAGAAGCTGAAGAAGAAGAGGAAGAAGTCATTAGAGTTAGTCAGGTACTGTATCAAATTATCCTCATTTTTCTTTTCAACTTAATTACCTTTCTGCATGTTTGTGAAAAGCTTTAAAGTTCTTAGTCTTGTTCTTTTCTATGAGTTTTGAACAATACTAGAAATTGCTTCGGTTTTTAGGATTCTACTGTTTTAACATTTTGATAAAAACAGAGGTTTTTATGACTTTAAAGGTGCCTTCAGTTACTGCAGGGAATTCCTACATTTCCATGAACATATCGTTTTATAGTATAGTTCTGTGTCTCCTGTTTAAAATTCATGTAGGTGATAGGTACTTCATTCCTCTTCAGCTCCTTAATTTAAATTGTGGGATTTTATGGTAAAATACTTGAGTTTTGAAGATCATCTTGTGCATTACCAGTGCATTCTTAGTTCTTATGTGTATTCATTATTCTGTGTGCAAAATGAAGTGGGGGTACTGTGGAGAAAATAGTCCATTATCATAATTTAATGTTGCACTCTTGCGAATTGTTCACCTTCACAGAACTAGGGCTGCATAGGTAGTCTTTGATCGAACACTTCCTTCCCTGACTTTGCAACTTAAATAAAGTTAATTTAAAAACTTTTCAGTAAGTTGTTACTCTTGTTTCTACCGCCGACCAAATAATTTCACTAGAGCCCTAGGCTTTCTACAGTTCAGGTACCTCTCTGCTTCAGATAGTGAACAGGGTACATGATCCTGAGTCCTGTACCACATAAGTGAAAAATGGTGGTCAGTCCTCAGGAATTAGTTAAAATACAAAAGAAAAACAGTGACTAATGATGGACAATATTACAGTGAAATGATGTCAGTCAGGATGACAGCAGAGTAGTTTTAAGTATTTTTCTCTTTTTCAAGTTGCCAGTCAGACTAACTATACTTGTTTTTCTTAATATGCTCATCTGCGGTTCTACTCTTGATATATGTCTGGCTTTTAATACTGCATTTAATTCAGTTGCTTTGATGTTCTTTCTTTCTATGCCAAATACTTGCTTTTCAGTTTAAAATTATCTAAATAGAATGTGGCTTTCATGATAAGCCTAATTTCAGTGTTGTCATGCTGTCTTTCAACTCAGCCTTAAAATCTCATTCTCCTGTTTGTCATGACTAAATTATGGACTAGCTGTAGCTGGATAAGTAACCACATCAACTGTTTATGAAAAAATTCTGTTCATTCTTTACAACAAAATAAAACCTTCTTTTCTAAACCTCACTGCTTGTTCCTAAAAGGTCTAGATCAGTATCTTTGTAGTTCTGGATGTTACCTTAATGTCGATTGAGTTAAAGTACATGAACGTCAGCACTAACTTTCATTCTCTTGATATGACAAATGGAAGGTCAAAGTTAATAATGAGATCCTCTGACATTTACAAACTCAAAATCCTTCTATGAATTGCAGTAAGTCTTGCTTGTTTCGGTGTAAAAAGGGTGTACTTTGAAGGAGAGAGTTTGAGGAAAGTCTGCAAGTAACTGAGGAATCCTCTAATAGATCTGGGAAAAGGGAACATTTTCTGTTAATTTTTAGTGTAGTGAGGCTGAGCCTAAAATTTTTCGAGGAGCAAATGAAAACTCAATTTCAGGTGTTTCAGGGTATCTACACTTAGTCTACACTAGGGAATTTATTTTGCCTTTGCTGCAATGCGTTATCAGCCTCTTATTTCTGAGGCTGTACAAAGAAGGGCAAGAAGAATAACTAGGGATATGGATCACAGTAGCTTTAAAATTTAGAAAAAGGAGAAAAGAAGGAAATTACGAGAACAATTTTTTCGTATTTCCTGCAGTATGGTGATTGAGACACAAAAATAAATTAACAAATAAACATACAATTAAAAATGTATTTCTCCCTCTTGTAATTTAGGTTGTGAGCATTTATGCCACAAAACATGATTAAAATTATAAACGCTTTCAAAAAGAAATTAAATGAGGGATTAGGGCCATTGGTGTCATTTAAGTGTTACAGGTCAAATTGTGTCTTCTGTAACAGGGGAGTCTCTAAATTGATATATTATAGAGAGTATGAATCTTAAGAGAGAAAATTTGTGTACCTCAGGTGGTTATAGGAGGCAGAGATGGCAGGGTTAGAGAAGACTGTGTCAAGGAGGGGCAAGAGCAGAACACCTACATGAGGGAGGGTAAGCGAAAAAGTAAAAGTGATTCCAGCACAGGCAGTGTGCTTACCAAGAGGGGTACAATCCCACAGCATCTGGATATAGCAGACAGAGTTGGTTCCTCGTAACAGGGTCCATCAGCAGTCCTGAAAATGACAAGCAAGAACCAAGGCTGAGGTCCCCAACCACAGAGTCCAGTCAGGAGCAGCAAGAGATGGGAACAGAACAGAGGACTGGAGACAAGTTTACAATGTGGGTCCAACAGGCTTATCTAGAATAGACACATGTATACTTTCAACATTGTTCAGGTGGTGAGTATATTCTTAGGCCTGAGCTGGAATGGTGCTCATGGGCACAGGAGCTCCCGGTAAAACCCTTCAAGGCCACAAACCCTGTTAGTTCACTCAGGGATCTGACAGTGGGCCCCCCACTGGTTGTTGATTAGTGTTTGAACTGAAGCTTTTGATGTCCAAACTGCTGATTGTCTGTACTTGTTTGGAGCACTTTACAATACACCCGCCCCCACTCCAAACACACACACCACTCTGTTGCTGAATGTGTTAGTCTTTGTTTTCTACATAATAAAAAGTTGAAGTTGTGTTTAAATGGGTAAGATCTGTCCACACAATTACTGTCCTCCTGGAAGAATTATGCAGTGCATCTGCAATGGAGACATTCGGGTAACAATACAGACTGTTTCTATAGTAGAGATTTTCACTCTGATTTCAATCTGAAATTGAAGTATATTTTTCTTTTTTTTTGGATTATCATGGGGAATGCTTTTATACTGTAGTCTTTCTGCCAGAAGAACTAATGTATTGTTAGATTTATTTGACTCCTTGTGTCAGTAGATGATTCCTGCAGGATGTATTCCAGGTTGATATATTGCAGTTTGTTAATTTCTTTTTTTTTTCTCCTAAGGATCTAATTAGTGTTCTTCCAGTTAATAAGTACTGTCTTGTGCATGGTAGTTCTTTGAGTTGTCATGTGCCATTCTTGGAAAGTCAGGGTCTTACCTCTTCATTCACTCAAGTGTATATGTGCTAGACTGTATCTTTATGATATGTGATTATTGGCATGACTAAACAATCTCTTTCTTATTTTTTTCCTCTCTTTGCTTTAAAACTAAGTGCACTGGTATTGCAAAAATAGTTTTTAAATCCATGGAGTCAATTTGATGCTTCTCTTTCTGGAACACTTTCTCTGTTCTTCTGCTCATAAAAATGTTTATGCTTACTAGTTAGATGAAAACTAATAAGAAACAAGTTGCCTTTTTCTTACCATAACCGTTTTTCACTATCTATCCTCTTAAACACTGAAATAAATATTTTTCCTTTTTTTTTTCTTTTAACAGAGCATGAAGGGAAAAAGTAAAAGTAGTCATGATCTACTGAAGGATGATCCACATCTGAGCTCAGTTCCTGCTGTCAAAAGGTTAACATATGATTTCCAGTTTCCAGAACAGATTTACTTTCAAGTTGTTACACCCGATTAACATCATGTGTACTCATTGTTTGTCTGTCACTCTTTAAGGATTTAAGAATACCAGTGCTGGATCTAAGAAAAAATTTCTCTAACCCACTGTCACCAACACTGGCTATCAGTGGATGCCCAACAAAGAATTAAAGCAGAGCAAGTGTCATGTTTATCAGAGTGGTTTCCCAGCCTCCATCAACTTTCATCTCAAGGGACTGTCAGAGTTTGATGTGGTTCATCTATTTAGTAATCTTAAATAGAGCTCTCTTCAAAATATGTGTTAAGTCCCTTGTAAAATTATTTCTGTTCACACCATCCGGTCTGGTACAGGAAGAAGTATCTCCCCTTTTTGTTCTGAACCTGGCTGCTGCCAGCATCATTTGATAAATTCTAACTCTCATTCTGGAAGAGACAGTGAGCAGTCAGTCCCTTTATACCTCTCTTTACCACAATACTTTCTTAAACCATCTCTTTTCTAGCCTAAAATTTTGAAAGTTTACTCAAATTTTCTTCATGCAGAAGTTTTTCTCCACCATGGTTATTCTTGTTGCTCTTCCCAACCCTCTGACCCTGCTTATGCTCAAAAGTATCTTTTTTTTTTTTTTCAAATCTAAAAAAACACATCAAAAATGAGGTGAATCATAAATCTGTATGCTTGGATAAAGCTGGGTTTCTTCTCTATTTCTTTTTAATATTTGTTAAATTCTGATTCTAACCACAGTCCATATATTTTCTTTCAATTTTCTCATCTTAACACTTAACTCCAAGAATTTGCTTATCATAAAATTGTGGAGTAGTTTACTTTGGAAGGGACTATTAAAATTTACTGCATCCAAACCCCATGCAACGGGCAGGGACATCTTCAAGTAGATCAAGTTGCTCAGAGCCCCATCCAACCTGGCCTCAAATGTTTCCAGGGATGGGACATCTACCACCTTTCTGGGCAGCCTGTTCCAGTGTCACCACCCTCATTGTAAAAAATATCTTCCTTATATCTAGACTGAATTTACCTTCTTTTAATTTAAAACCACTACCCCCTGTCATACCACAACAGGGCCTGCTAAAATGTCTGTCTCAGTTTTTCTTGTAGAGCCCCTTTAAGTAGTGAAAGGCTGCAGTAAGTATTCGAGTCTTCTCCAGGCTGAATAACCCTGACTTTCTAAGCCTTTCGTCATTGAAGAGGTGGTCATCTTCATGGCCCACCTCTGGAGTCCTTCCATCAGGTTTCTGTTTTTTTCTGGGCTGAGTATCCCAGAGCTGGATTCAGCAGTCCAGATGGGATCTCATGAGAGCAGAGCAGAGGGGGAGAACCCCCTCCCTTGGCCTGATGTCCATACTGCTTTTGATGCAGCCCAAGATACAGTTGGTTTTCTGGGCTTCAGTCATGTATTGCCAACTCATGTCCAGCTTTTCATCCACCAGCACCCCATGTCCTTCTTGCAGGGCTGCTCTCAGTCCATTCATCCCCCTGTCTGTATGGATACCAGCAGTTGCCTTGACCCAGGTGCAGCACCTTATTAATGTAATTTATTACAACACATTTAGAGTTTCTGTGATGGCCTTGGTTACTTATTGATTGCCTAGAGCACACTTCAAAGCCTTGACTTTTGTGACCCATTTGATATTCCTTGCTTTTTCTCTAATGTAACTTCTTCTTTTAATTGTGGGACAGAAGAAGTTTCAAGGCTTTTTGTTATTAATTTGTGTTAATTAACAGTGGCTATGTTAGCTTTAGTATATTCAAATAGATTTCTTTTTTAATTCACTAAACTGTAACTGTATAACAAATTAAAATTTTGTTGTTAAGCTAAATTTGAGAATGCCTGTATAAGGAAGACTTTCCAAAAATAAGCTATTTGGAATTAAATGCTTTTATTGTTTGATATATGAAATCAAAACCATCTTAAGTGAGTTTTGGTGGGTTTTTTCTTTTAACTGTATACATTATTGTTTTGCTTGGATAGCTCAAGATATGGTTAGACTTCATCCATTGTATGAAAGTCCATAGTTTTAAACATTTCTAACTAGGAAAAATTGTGATAGTCAAATGATAGAAGATTATATTAATTGATACTTTTAAGATGAATGTGATGATGACACAAATGACTAAGTTGACTAAAATTTCAGGTAGCTAACCAAACAAAATTTTTTATTTAAGAAATGGGTTTTTTAAATGGTATTTTAAATCTCCTCTAGAACTTCAAAGTAATTACATTTTTTTCTTTTTTTAGTGGAACAGCAAGTGAGGAAAAGGATTTGAGTGAGGTAAGTAACACTTTTTTACAAATAAGTCTGTTTTTTACTGTGTGCAAATTAGATTTTCTTGGGAGAACAAATGCTACTTTAGAGATTTTTGAGAACTAGGTCAAGTCAGATTTCCAGCAAAAGCTGGAGGCTCTTTCAGAGCTCTGAGGTTTGGCCATTTTGAACATTCACAGCAAGATAGAGTTAGCACACTACCTACTGTATTTTATAGAAACTGCTTCTTCTGTATTTCAGTCAGTAAAGTAAGTGTATGGGATTATGGTATATGGGTTATGTACCACAGAGTGGCAAACCACCAGCATGATAAAAACCTTGAAATTGCTTCTAAAAAAAAGTTACAATTAAGTTTGTCATGAATAATGATATAACTGCAATATTTGAGGGTGAGTCTGCTTATGAGCGAGAATCCTGTTGGAAAGGTTTCTTCCAAGAAAACAAAATTTCAATGCATACTTATCACTTAAATTGTATTGATGAAGACTGCCACCTCTGAAAGACATGAAATCTGAATAATCAAGCAGTAACATTCAACTAAACATGGAGGGTATTCTAAATACAAGAAAATTGTCATGGTTCAGAGCAAGCTCTCTAGCTGTCTCTGTCTCTAATCATAGGTCATGGGAGTGCGCCTTGGAGTTGCTGTTGAGACAAGGATAAAATATTTGACTAGGAATATAATCTCCCGTTCCCCAGACTGAATCCTGAAAAGTGCTGTTTTATATATCTATCCATCATGCACAAGTACTAACTATACTGTTCCCTGACACACTGTGGAAGTAAAGGAAGACCATAATCTGTCCAGTTCTTCTGCCTAAAAAAAAAATCTGCTTGCACCCTGTTCCCTCCTGCTTTTTCCAGAAGGCATAGTATGAGTTCAGTTTTTTTGACTCTTCTCCATTGTAATTCCTTCTGTGCAGGAGCATTTAAGCGTTAGAAGTTTTTGGAGAATGCTATTTAATTAATAATTCCTCAGATGTTCAAATAGCCCTTTGTTAAGTGAACTGGATTCAGGGAGTACAGAACGTGGACGTGTTAGGCTGAAGAATAAAAATTTAAATAAATATACCTGATTAATCTGAAGTAGGAAATAGGAAGACTTTTTTTTTTTTCCTGGATAGGTATTCTCCTTAGATTTCATTTCATTGAAAGATTTTAGTTAGGATCTAGCATTTCAGGCAGTTACTGGAGTCTTGTGAAGTGGTACTAGTATTTTATCATCTCTCTTAGAGTTATTTCAATTAACATGTCACAGGATCACTTTCGCATTTACACGGCTGCGACATGTTGGTAGTTTTATAGCCAATCATATGGTCACATAATTCTTCCAGATCTCCCTGCATTCCCCAACAATCCCTAGCATATAAGAGAAACTTATTAATATTCCCTAAGCACCTGGCCTTGCTGTTCATGCTATTAAATATCATCCTGTTTCTCTTACTGCAGTCCTCAAAGTCATACATTTCATTCTCTGAGAGTCAGACCCTTTGTATTAACAACACCGTATAGCTATTTCTTAAGATGCTTTTTGTACCCAAAGCATTATGTGAAATGTGTTCACAAGATTGAAAATTTTTTCCCCAACAGTATAATTTCTCCTTTTTGCACAATTTGTTTTCCTCTCCCTATTTGTCAATGAGTTGCTGAACAGTAAGGTTTGTGCAGTATTATGTACAAATAAAACTTGATATCCATCCCCAAATTCAATAACCTTTTTAAACAGGAAAATCATATTTCATACAATAGCCATTAGTCCTTCTGTCACAAAGTATCTCATTACATTTTAATTTTCATAGTAAAGAGGAGAATAGGGCAACTCCACCCAGATAATAACAGCAGCAAAAAGTAGTACAGCTTTCAGGCAGGCAGTTTTCCATTTCTGTGTCACATGGGGAACACCCATCATCCAACAGAACAGCCCTTTTGAGGTGTCAAATAGTTCAGTCTGGGTGGAAATGTGTTAATTCTATTAGTTGATAATGAGACTTCTGAAAAAGAGGAGTCTAAAAGATAGAAGGTCAGGTGGAGTTAATGAGACAGAAGAGGGACTGAAAGAGAAGACTAGGCAGAAGAAAAGAGTTGAGTTGCAGAAGGGAAGAGATTGAGGAAGAAGGTTATATCCTATTTTCTCAGTTTTCTAGAAGAAAACCAGTAAAATCCTGTGCAAAGTGAGGGTAATATTAGGTTTGGGAAGTAGGGGATTTAGCTCAGTAGGAAAAGTTGAACTATTTTGTCTCTCCCATTTTAAAATACAATCCATGGAACTCCTCTCCTGTTACTCAGATTTCTGTAATTTTTACTAGCTTACTAATTAGCAGTTGCAATCTGTCCAGAGATTGCTGGTTTTATTCCAGAAGTTCTCCTATCCAACTGTTTCAGTGAAATACTCTTACCTAAGCCCTAGCCAAATCTCCACCTCAAATACAGTCCTGTCGCTTTCTTTTCTGGATTCTGCTCCCTGCCTTTTAGGGCTGTAGTCACCCATCTCCCTTACAATTTGTCAAGTAAGCACATCCTTCAGAAATTTTCATTATCTCCTTTGTCAAACAATACCTTTCTGGTAAATTAAGGGAAATGCTCATCCTGTTCCACTTTTCTCTTTGTCTGTTTAAAAAGAGCAGACAAAACACCCAGAACAACCTTTCAGTTATTTCACTGGAAAATATTCAGCTCTTTTACTGTGCTAAATATTCAGAGATTTCTTTTTGTATTCCTGACTGGTCTTCTCTTGCCTAAATCTCAAATCTAAGTATGGTCATCTGAAGATTCCTAAATAGTGACTTAAGTACAGCATCTGAAATCCAGCTCTTGATTTTTCTCTTCTGTTCCCAAAATTGTGCCCCTTGCTGCTTTTACTTTTCTACCCTCTCTCCCTCCATGTTTATGGACATGGTCTTCATGGTGCTCTTCCTCCTAACTGTCCATCACACCCAGGACATACACATGGTCTTCAGAGTGTTCCTTTCCAAGAGCTTACATCCTGGCTGTCTCCTGGATACAGTTCCCAGGAACACCATTTTTAAGTATCCTTTCTCTGTGTGGTTAAAATTAGTCATGTAGTATCTTACACTTTTCTTTTGCTGATTAGCATCACACCAAAGTAAAAGTAAAAAGATATACTATGTAATCTTTGAGCTGGCATTCTTCCATTAAGGTTCATGCAGACTTCCTTCTTCAAGGAAGAAAGTAATCAAACTTAGATCCCTTCATCTGATCAGGCCCCATTTTCATTCTACAATTATTTCTACCTCCAAATGTCTTCGAACAAGGTAGTTTATCTCCTTTTGCCCTCTGCTAGGACCTGTGTAGCAAGTTGGGATGATTGATTCCACACGTTTTCCTGACTGGAGCCTGTTTTGATCAACTTAGTATTTGTAAATTTCCTCAGAGAGACTGATGGGCTAACCTCTTCCATCCCATCATGACTGTAGTATAGCCCTGTTGCAGGCAGTTCTTGAATTTTGTTTTTCTTTTAGTGGAAAATGAAAGTTTAGTGTATTGCCTTGTTCAAATTTTTGATTTGTGAACAGTGACCAGAGTAATATCACATTGCTATGATGTCATCTGTAGACCTGTAAGAGTTGATAGTCTACAATAGATTGGTTTTAATTTTTTTAACCATACAAAAAAGATGTAATTCGTGTATGAAAAACTATTATATTTCATTTTTGTTTGTTCCCTTTGAAGCAAATTTTTTCAATATGTTTGAAAAGTTTGATTTGAAATGAAGTATTTTTCTTTGGAAGAGATTACATTTATAAGAAAAAATTTCCATATTCAACATTTTGTAGTAAAAAATCTAAAGGAGTTTTACCATTTCAAATCAATAAAGGAGGAAGAAGAACATGATGAAGATGCTGATAGTGTAGACAATGAAACTGCTAGTCATGAGAGATCTCAAATAAAGGAACGCATTGCCAAGAAGTTGAAAATTGATACAAGTGAAAATGCTAAACAGCAATCTGAAGAGGAAGAAAATAAGCCAGAAAAGAAAACAACTAGTCGCAGGTAAGGGTTGTTTTATTTGTTTTGGTCTTTTTTCTTTATGTTATTTACAGGTAAAGGTTTTCTTCTCAATTCCAGTTTTGCAGTTATAATGTTGATAGGGTAAGTGTTACTTAAAAGTACTGCCCCCTGCCCACCTCGAACTGTGGAAGATGAGCTTGCCTATTGCTTTCTCATTTCTTAGTTTTGTTTGGCAGTTTGAACCAAGCAGGTAAGTTACATTTTGTTACACTCAGCACTTATTGATACCTTCTATGGGAGTTTTATTTTTCCCTGTGAGTCAGAAATGAAGAGCATTTGTCTTTGTCATGCCTTACTTTGTCTTTCTGCTCAGTTGTAAGATGGAGTTTTGTAGCTTTATCTGTGATAACACATAGTAGTTGTCCATCACTGAGACTTGCAGAAAACAAAGGCTTCCTAGCCATCTGGTGAAGTCTGGTTTAACAGAGTAATCATTCTTGCAGTGTACCGGCTTTTCCACACTGTAGTTGGTTTTTCTTTACGGATATAAAAGCGTTGGGTTCCTGTCTCGTAGTTTAGTTGTGCCAGTCTTTGTGAATGTCTGTACTGATTAGCACTCAATTTTCAGTGAGTGAATTTGTTTTCTTGGAGTCTTGTGTCTTCACAGTCTTTCTTGCAGAGTGGGTTTGGGAATTTCTGCCAAATAATGTTGAAATTGCATAAAAACACTCATCACGTATGCAACTGATGAGTAGTGGCTCTGATGTCAAACTTACTAGGAATTATTATCCAGTATTTCAATAAATATGGATTCCAGAAGTTACTGAAAAATTAAGACCTTGCAGTTAAAAAGTTAAATGTATAAGTTTACTTATTCAGTGAAGACTTACGGGGGAAACATCAGAAAGGTGGTTTAGCTTTTGTGCTCTTAACTCTGCGCAATAGCTCTAGAAACTAAAATGTTCGTGGGATTTAAGTGGGAAATTGTGTCCTTTTCTACGTCTTCCCCACTATTGATTTGCATCTCAGAGTCACGTCAGGTACAGTCAAGAAACCTTTGTAATTTGAGCAAATCCAAATTGGTTCCACTTACTTTTTCTCAGGCCTAGATGGTGTTACTTCTGAAGTTCCTCATAATTTTATGTTTGCTGAAGAGAGGACTCAGTACACTTAATAGCTGGAGATATACAAGCAAGAGCATTTGACATCAAAGACCCAGCACAATAACAAAAATAAAGATACAGTAAACAAAACCTGTAATTTAAATGTATATTAGATATTTCTGTCATGTGATTTCCTTTTAGTTAGAGGCAAGGCAACCAACTTTCATACTTAGTCAGACTTTATGAAGTCAGCAAGATCTGTATGGTCAGTTCTGTAAACTGATGTTAATCCATTTCTTTTGGAACAGCACGTAAATCTGATCTTTTGTAGTCATGTGACGATATTGTGCTGGTTTAAAGGTAAACCAGCAGGGGAAATGAACTCAACTCAAAAGAGAGATTATAAGTCAGAATAACAATTTAATAAAATAATACAATAAGTATGATTATACAGACAAACAATTGGTTTTAACCCACAAAACTCAAATGTATAACCCAGCACCCTGGGGCATGAACAGAGTGGTGTTCTTTGGCCCCCTTGAGTCCAAAGTAAAAGGAGAGGGGAAAACCTGTTGCAGTCTGGTTGAAAAGTGGTGGTTGCAGTCCAGTCAAGAGCGGTGGTCTGCAGTCTGGTTGGGAATGGTGGTCTGCAGTTTGGTTGAGAGCAGTGATCTGCAGTCTTTCTCTGGATCCCACGAGTGGTTAAAAAAGTCCCAAGACTCCAAGATTATATATCCTCCAGTTCAGGCAGGAATGCTCAGTACCTCCCTCAGGGCGGGGGGTTCTTTAATGGGTGTGAGGACAAGAGTACCCTCCTATCTCACAGGCCTCTTAACACCTAGTTTATAGCCTGAGGAGTCAGGCTCTATGTGCAGATGGTGTAAATGGTTCATTGATACCAGTTTCTGGGAAATGGCATGGAAGGCTATAGAATACACAGTTTTGGGTTACACCCATCCAGTGATGAACTAGTCCCAGTTGTTCTAACTAGGACAGATATGTACACCATGATAAAACTCTAATTCATGAACATTGGTTTTTAGTTTTCATTGTTTCTTTCTCTCTACAAAAGCATGTGAGTCGCAGTACATGAAATATAGTGTCGTGATTTTATGGCTATGTTAGATATAGCTAGGTACTTTTACAAAGAACATATACAAGACATCTTATAAAAACCTGTTGCCTTGTTTTCCTTTCTGATGTCTTTGAAGTTGTGCTGTTTGCTGCTTTGGCAATTGGTGGCTGTACTATCTTTGCTGTAGACAGTTGGTCCACAGGAAATATACTGATGTATACTGATATTGATGAGTATGATAGATAACTTTGATCCCAAAATCTGTTTTCTAGTCCTGTGGTTGAGATTGACACATAATCCCACTGATAAGTTACATAAATATTTATCTAGTGTCGGTTAAAATGGCTTTATATTAGTATGTTGGACAAGACTACATGGTGGTAGTTTTCTTTCTCAAATCTTGCAAACACTGGGCTGACGGTTTTCTGACTGCAGAAAGTAGTTGTTCCTAGTTTTCAATACTCTTGCCTTCAGTGATTGATTAGTGTTGCACCCTAATAATGTTTGTGATAATGCCCATAATATTCTCCAATACAGAATAAGTTTAAGCTTCTCAGATTGAATGAACTGTTCTTGATCATGGAGACTGAACAAATACAGATTAGTGTTAAATAGCTGTATCAGATAGTAGAGGCAAGGATTCAGAAATTTGAAAGGACTCCAAGAAGCTCTGTGAAAAAGAACCTTGAAGTATATGCCAGCAAAATAACATCCTAAGAATACCAAGAAACTTTGGAATCTGTTTGTATTTACTACCTACCTGTACTACCTACCTGCCCACTAATCATTTTAACTATCTCGGGGGCTTTATAGGGGTGGCTACTGGAAATAAAATGGTCTAAGGTGTAATAGCAAGTTTGTAGCATGAAGGAAACACAAAGCTAGAGGATACCCTTAGGAATGAGATAGTCAGTGCCCAAGCTTGCATGATGTTTTGTCCTATTTTCAGAGACGTGCATAGTAAGTCTGTAAGCTGCTGGCTCTGATTGTGGTTATTCCATTCTTTCAAGGTAACAGTAGTAGTATTATAGCCAAATGGGTTGTCTTAACTCAGAAGAGGCTTTTATGGGTTGTATTTTTAGCAGTTGGGAGTTATAGCCTTGGGTGACACTGCTTAGCATCACAAGTAACATAAATTTCTAGACTTACTGTTTTCCAAATAATTGTCTGACATCCTCTGGCATGAAAGTCAAAGCCATTACTGTTTGTAATAAAGTGTTATTAAATTAGAGGTCTGATGAGATAAAGTAAGATAAACAACATCAAGTTTCATTGTCTGAAATAGTGACTATTTTCTAATGTACTGGAGATGGTAGATAATATACTCATGGGTGTTCACCACCCACTGTAGTCGAAGTCTGTGCTGATCAGAGGCAGAGATGTGGGAGGTGCAAACATCAAGCAAAAAGTTGGATGGACCATACATAGCTTGAGGGTAATGTCTACTAACATATCAGTTGGCCAAGAAACATCTGATACCTATCAAAATTGCTCATCTTATCAGATATTTAAATGTGCTAATAGAATAATTGAACTAAGAATATTTTTTCAATGTACTGTCTTTAACGTGCGTAATTTTTTTTGCAAATCTGTATTCATTTGGATCGGTCCTGTTTCTTTCAATACAAACGCATGTGTGAAATCTGAAGGTTGCACATCTGTTTCAGAGAATCAATATGGAAATAATAGACACCATCTCAAATTCATAGTACTGAGATCCAGTACCACTTCTAAATGCAATCATATTGAAATGCTCAAATGGTGAAAGTAATTTTAGTCATTTCAGTATGCATTTTAACCTTCTGTGTATGTTTTAAAAAATAATTGCTATACTTTAAAATTGTATATTAGATAAGAAACCTCAGGAAAAAGAGTTTCCCTCTAATTCTGGCAAGTTGTTAGAGAAATTCCACAGGTCTGTTGTTTTTTTTATACAGAGCTTAAACCTAGACTTCAAAGTATAGAACAGCTGCTTACATGAAAGAATGTATGGAGATAGAAGTGTTTTGCCATCACTGCAAGAGTAATCAACTTTATCAGCATTGCATTGAGTTTGTAAAATGGCAGTGGCTTAAGATGACCATCTGAAGGCTTCAGAGTAAATAGTCCTCTTCTAGTTTGGTAATTAAAAATATTTTTTTTACAGTTCTTTGTATCCTGTAGGTGGAGCTCGGGCGCTACACATTTCTCATTACCAACTTTAAAAATTTTCAGTGCTTCTTGTTTGCAAGACATGCAGTATGTAAATTTGTAGAGAGTGTAGTTCGGTCAGTATTTAGCTAGGAAGTGTAGTCTATTCCAGTATTGAGATACATTGCTCCTAACAGTACCTCATCCAGTTTTACATTTTAATTTGTCTGCATTTAGGTTGTAGCAAATTAATTTTTTTCCTGTGGCTTTTTCTGAAATTCACTGCAGTATGCTGTATTTTTTCTTACTTCAACTACTTAAATTCTAATTGAGTCCTTTTGATAAGCTGTACATGTTGAGTTCTTTCAGTCTTTCACTGCAAGACATTTTTTCCAGTCCTCACATCACTTTATGGCTTGGGGTTTTTTTTCTTCTTTAATTTTTCAACCTTCTTTAAAGCACTTTAATCATTAATCTCTTATTAGCCTTGGTAGTGCTGTGTACAGCGAGCAGCAACTCTTTTTTTTTTCTTACTTCCACCTCCCTGTTCATTCATAGATTGACCATATCAGTCCTTGCTGGTATTCCACTGATACAATTATGTTGCTAGGTCTTTCTGGATTCTTTTCAGTCATCACTCTCTGAGAACTAGTTTCTCATTTTGTACATTTATTCTGTTTTTTACTTCCTAGATTGTGGCAAATAGCTGTCTTTGGCTTTTGTTTTGTTTAGCAAGCCTAGGTTGCCCAGTAGTTCTGATATGAGAATTTGCTACTCTGACAATTTGTGTAATTTGCTACTAATGAATTTAGTATGAGTTCCCTGGAGTCAATAGATATATTTCTAGTCAGTGGTTAATGTGTCACTGACAACTGTTTTAAGCAGTAACTTTGTAACCCAATTCTTGAAGATGGTCTTTCCGCATGCTTTTTTTTAGAGACTTCCTTACCTGTAAGTACTAGGATACATATTTTCTTGTTTCACATAGTAAGAGGGTTTATTTAGGCTGACTCTCAAATTAGCCAAGTTAGTTACCAGTCAAGAACTCATGCTGAATTCTACTAAGAAACTCCCCAATGTTACAATCAATACTCTGAAGCCTTTTGGGTTTTGACTAGTGATTTTTCTGTGGGAGGTTTTATTGAATTATTATATTCTAACTTGCTTCAAGAAGTACCTTTTTGTGTGTAGGTAATACAGTACAAGATTTTTTTAGAAAAGGTAAATTTAATAAAATTTAATAAAATGGATGTAAAATTCATTTAACTGTTTAGATGAGCACATGTAAACTGATTAGTTTTCATTTTTGAATGTGTAATGAAACTCATAACTTTAGCTGCAGTTCATTATAATACAGACAAACCTATTGCCCTTTTATCATTACCCTTTAAGTTGAGATTCAAAAGTCTTTGCTGAAGTCCATAAAGTGCCTGCTTTTAGAATAATGAAAAATATCTCTTAGATGCTAAAATGATAGAAGAAAAAAAATCTGTCAAGTTTATATCACTAGATATACTGTACTGCTGTAAAAGATTATTGCATGAGATTGCCTTGACAGTTGCAATTTCTCCTGCTCTTGTATTTTTTAATTTTTTTTGTATGTTACTGTGCTGCCTACAATTTGAATTTAATTTTCCTAGAAATTTTGGATTCTTACGTGTGAGTGGTGCAGCTGGAGGGAGGGGGTGCCATACAGTGGGACCTTGACAGGTTTAAGAGGTGGACCTGTATGAACCTCATAGAGTGTTATGGGTTGGCAGGGACCTTAAAGATCATCTAGTCCCTGACCCCCGTGCCATGAGCAAGGATACCTCCCACTAGACCAACCTGCTCAAGGCCTTGAATGCTGCCAGGGTTGGGGCATCCACAACCTCCTTGGGCAGCCTCTTCCAGTATCTCAGCCCCAGTAAAGAGGTAGAGTTTGGATTATTATATGTGACAAAGTAGTGAAATTATCCAATTATTTATGAATTGACTTTGCAGCATAGAATATAGAAAGCTGCTGCCTACTTGTGAAGATCAACACATTCTCCAGGATCAACACATTCTCTGTAGTTTTAAGTGCTTCTGTATACAGTCCTTGCCACACATATGCCAAACTCAGCTTGAACTCAAGAGTTCAAGGGACATGCTTGAAGTGGTGGGCTACCTTTGAAGAATTTTGGAGATTATGTCAGAAATTAAATAGACAAAATAATGGTCTGAGAATTACTATCATACAGCACAATACCTAGTTGACATTGTAAGTGCATTGTAATGGTTCTGATTTACGCATACCTCCAGTGGTTTGTGGGTAAAACTCTCCTGCATTCTAAATACGCAGTTTAAAACTGTGTTATCCAAGAGAACGTGTCTTGTATTTTATTGCCGCAGCTATGATATGCAGAAGTGTGTGAGCTAGAGCTACCTGAAAATTTTTTATTTTTTTTTGCCTGTGGTGTTGAGAAGAAACATAGACACAAATTGGTGGGAATTCATTGTCTAGGTGGGAATGAAAGTAATCTGAAAAAGGAACTTATTGTGATGTATTCTTTTAAATTTAAAATAATTAATTCTTTTAAAACACGACTTGGTTGATTGTGTGTCTAATAATTGTAGTAGCTCTTCTAAGTTTCTACCTCAAAACTATAAACATTTAACTTCCATATACTTGTAATTTATAAACTGAAGGTTTTGTTTGTTTTTGTTTGGAAGTTTTTGAGGTTCTGTGAAGGTGTCTTTATACACTAGATCCTCAGAACAAGAATGTTAGATATTTTTAAGGTGCCTTGCTGGATCTGGACCATGGGTGATGTTAAACTAGAAAATCTCACACACACAAATGCACTATAGAAGTAAGAGGAGAAATGAAGAGAATTAGTGCTATATATTTCAAGAGCGTCTGAAAGAAGGGAGATGGTTTCAGAGTATTTTGGTTGGTATTGGTATCCTAATTTTATAATTCTGTCATACACAGAGTCACCCACAGGCCATATATTGTCTTATAGTCATACCTACCTACCTACACGTCCGATGTTCATTTTGGTAGGCTTCCACATTAATTTATGTGTATTTTGTATGCTTTGAGTGACTCGTCTTAGCATACAAATTAAATAAGGACTTGAAACCAAATTGCTGATTTATAAATTGCCATTTGTCCACCATCATGTGGAAATTGCTCACTCCTCCAAATGTTCACATGACTGAATGATTCCAGTAAAATTCACATATAAGCCTGAGAACCAATGAAGTTCCTTTGGAATTTTACAATCATTGTATGGCATGAAGGATAAAGGGAAGGAAGGAATATTTTGGCTAAAAAGACAGAAGAAGTCCTTACCCTTGGGATTGAGTAACTTTTTTTTTCTGTAAGGCTGTCTCAAGAGATTGCCATCTTGTGTTCCTGTCCACTTGGCCCCATTTTCTAGCCAGTTTTTACTCAACTAGAGTGTTACAGTTGTGGAGTTCCTCGTAAAATAGATTGCTTATACATTAAATTACATTAAAAAAAAAAAGCTACCAAATCTGAGCCAGAAGTAAACTGTCATAGACAAGAGACTTTTAAGCAAGTTTTAGTGCTGCAGAAAGTGTGTGTGACCTTCTGTTCACAGTACTCTATAAAAGATATCAGTCTTACAGTGCAATGGGAACGGCCTCTTGATGGGACTAGAACATTGAATGATACTTTTGTTTTAATCCTTTTATGTTTTATCAAGTCATTAGGTTGTTAGTTTTTTTCTCATCTTCTCCACTTATAGCACTAATGCTTTGAAAGTACACTTAATTGATATTTTCTTACATACTTCTTTTACTCAATGCATGAGGGATCACTCACTTCATCCTGACTATTTTTCTTGAAAGATAGGAATAATATTTGATTTAGCTAGCTGTAATGTTTTATATTTTATCCATTTTTCTTTAATACTATTTATAAGTTACTTTTTCACTGATGAGGTTCTCTGTTTAATTATCTCAGAAAATGAAAATAATTGTCTACTTTTCCTTTGGTAAAAATGAATTCTTGACTTAACTGTTTAAGTTTAAGAAGCTAGTGTAATTCTTTTTGCCTTTTTTTTTATTTTGTTCAAGGAATTCAGTATTCCAGACGTATTACATATAGAAAAGAAAGATTACTTCAGAATTGTTTTTAGAAATACTTTAATTTTCTGAATAAGACTAGTAGTGTTATCCTTAGTGCTAAGGATTGCATGATTCTATTATTCTTTTCAAAATAATGTAGATTTTTCTGCCTTCTTTACCTTAATAACATTCATTCTAAAGAAAAAAATAATCCCAGACTTACTCTTTGTAGAGTTAATGATTGGCAGTAACTTAAAAGCAGACTATAGTATGTTAAACACAAACCCAGATTGTTTGGGCACAAAACTCAGAATCCCAGCGCTAAGATTTTTCTTGGCTGAGCATCAAAGCATGTTAATAGGTATAGTGTTAGCCTAGGACAAAGACAGAATTGTTACTGTGGTATATTTCATCCTGCTGCTACTTGGCAAGACTGTATTTTTAGGTGAAGTCTGTGTGTGCGTTTGTCTAGTCACCTGGAAAAAAAGGATGCGTAGATGACCCGTAAAAATGCAGTTAGCATGATGGAAGGTGAGAATGTATAATCCTTATTATACAGTGAATTGTTAGCACTATATTGTGGGTAAGATACCATTTCAAAGAACTAGAGCGTTCTCAGTTGTTTAGCTGCATATGTGATTTATTTTTTTTCTGGTAATGAAACAAGACGGATTTAGCAGTGGTATAGCCATGTATTTTTTAATTGCAAAATGTTCATGCTCCGTTTGCTTTCTTTGTTTCAATAGAGTTCAGTAGTATGGGAAGAGACATTTTGAGGTTTTTCTTTCTATTATAGAATACATATTTTGTAAATACATTTTAAAGCAGTACTGCAGTGAAGGATGACTGTACTGTCTTCAAACATATTCTTTAAATATCACATCTGCTGTTTGACTCTAGATAGTCAATCTATATTATAATTCAATATTTAGTTATTTTTGCATGCCTTACTATGCAGCAAAATATGTAATAACTATTTTTAATATAGTGTAGGACAAATTATATTTTTTATCAGACTCTGGTTGTGGAATCTGGTTGTGAAATTCGATTATTGCCTAAAAAGTTGGTGTGTTATATTTTTGGTAGTTATTGGTTAATAGTAGCAGTTGATAGATAGGTAGTAATGAAACCAAATAAATTCCAAACTTTGTGAGCTGAATCACAGAATGGGTAAGGTTGGAGGAGAGAACAGTGAGTCACCTGGTCCAATTAAGCAGGGTCATCCTAGAGCACTTCCATCAAATGTCTCCTCACTACAGTTTTCTAATAGTTGTAAGCGTGAAAAGCAATTTATTAGATGTTTTAACAGAAATGTGTTACCTGAATATTATCACCACAAGTAATTGTATTGATTATTTCTGCAAAAGTTCTAAGATTAATCAAGATTATGAATAGAATTTGTGTCAGCAGAAATAAAGAAAACCCAACTGGAATCCGTATAAGGGTATGTCTGCTTTTAATGAGAAGAAGCTGTTTATCTAATGAAAATGGAAAACATCCAAAAAGCCTGGACTTTGAGAGGATAAGGCAAAAAAGGCTACTAGAATCATTTAATCCATTGTTTTACCTAATAGAGCACACAAGATTCTCTTAAATTCTTTTATCTCACTCATCTTTTGGTGGAAAAGAAATCCCATTTTAATGTAGAGATTTTTGCTGAAATACACCCTACTAAAATTTCTTTGGTAAGTCCCTTTCTTCTTAAATAAGTAAAAATGCTGCTCCTTTCCAGTCTTTCTTTTGACTCCTCTTAGAGCCATTAGACCCTTTTTCACTCATCTGCTAGCCTTTTTTTAGCATGTCTTCATTTGGGAATTGTACCAAATCTCTCTTGGACTTTGATGCATCAAGTAGACTGAGCATTAATCTTCTTTTGTGGCAGTTTACTGTTTTCCCTAGTCTTTGTTGTGTGTATACTTGGTCAGAAATTATGCTATGTTCTCTTCCTTCATGTGGGAGGCAATTGAGCTGTGGACAGCTTGGGCCCTGAATTTGAGTGGTTGCAGCTGTGAAGTTGTGAAGGTATGTAAACAATGAAGATGAGAAGGTGGACAGGGAGGACAGAGCTGCAGGGCAGCTGTGATAGCCAGAGAGCCTGGACTGTTTGCTGAGTCACCCTGAGTTGCAGAAGCTATAGAGCAACCAGTCTGAAGATGTGTATGTAGTAAGGACCCCAGTGGTGGTGAAACACGCTACCTAGGGGAGGCTATAAATTGGCCTTGTTTGTATAAAATAAAGGCTTTCACTGCGTGAAATCCCAGTGTGGTGCCCATCCCAACAGCGACACCTTCACACAAGATAGTTTGATGTCTCTATATTCATAAGTTGTAGAAATAATTTTTTCATAGTCCTAAGTTACTGGCTTTGTTGTATTTGCTCAAGAACACTTTATCAGTGTCAGGCATATAATTATCTGATATATATTTTCTCATTATAAATAATGATATAACGCTACAGTTTCCCCTTCTTTCATCCCCTGCACCTCTAGATTTTTTCCTCCCATTTTATTCAAAACCAGTGTTTGCCATTTTTCAAAATTCTCTTTAAATATGTTTTAAGAAACACTTGAAAGCAAATTGCCCTGTTACTTTTTTTCTTTCTGCTGCTTATTTTTAGTGGATTTTCTTTCCTGTTTGGGATAACTCAGGAAGACAGAAAAATGTCGTCTTCAGATGTCATATCTGCTTTCTCAGAGAATAGGAAGAGCTATTGAATTTTTTTTCCCCTCTACATTTTAGGTACTTTTCCTTTTTTTAGGCTTTAATCCCTAACATAAAAAAAGATTTAGAATTGTAAGGGGTTTTCTGTATATGCTCAAAGATGAATGTCTGTATAACTTTACCTGTGTTTGTTGTCATAAATAAATGGACAATGGTTATTTAACAATCAGTTTTCTGTGTAAAAATACTTTTACCTCAGTGAAATAATATCTGAGGCCAAGTTAAGATTTTTTTTTCTTGTTTTGTACCATCTTTTAATTCAGGGCTTTGGCAGCAAATTACAAATAACCAGCTTCACCCTCTATTCTGTACAGCTGTTTACTCTTTGTATTTTCCTGAAGCTTGAATATAAAATTAAAGCTACTGGTAAAATCAAAGTATCAAAGCCAACTATCCTATGTTTAAGGCATCTTTTTAAATAAAATTTTTATTAGAAAGTAGTGTGAGGGGGGTTTTGTATTCTAGTATGTTAAAAGTTTGAAAATAGGCCTGTCTATGAATGAGCACCTGACAGAAAACTGATTTGGTGAATTCATGTAGTTTCTTCTTCTGGAGAATGCCATGATAAAATGGTCTTTGTTCCAAGCTACCTTTACTAATAGCTAGACCAGGTACTGCCATTTTCTGTACAGCATGGCATTTTGTAGAGACTGCCTTTGTTACCAAGGAGGTGTAAAAGGTTTAGACTAATGCTATAGGATGGCTATCCAGTCAGCTTGTTACTCTCAGGGATATTAGCATATTAAAGCACCTGACATGAGGGAAGAACTCCAATAAAACAGGTAATAGTATTAACAGCAGTGGGACCAGCAGTTCAAAATACTCAATTTCGTGGAGTTGGGCTCTAGCATATGAATTTTCATTTTACAATTTGCTGCTTTCCCTGTGGAGAGGGAAAGTTTTCCTCATCCCAGAGCTCAATTAGTGGCACTGCCTTTTCACTCTCCAATAAATTAGGGGGATTCCTTTGAGGCATCAAAGAGAGAGGGGTCATAAAACTGAGCAGAAGAGAATTATATAGAATGCTGCCATGCTGCATTATTCTTGTCTGCCCATTTCTAGCTAAGGGACATTACAAAAGAAAGACTTACCACTGCAAGAGTGGATGAGAAGCCAGTCTGACTTCTAGTGGATTTTGTGCCTTGATACAGAAATGTGGCTTATCTATCAGCAAAGAGAACTCAATTTTCAAAGCTGTATAAACCTTGTTACTGCAATGTAGAATGAAAACTTTAAAATCCTGCCCAGCCTATCAGCTCACACATGGAGACAGCTTGTGTGTTCTTGCACATGTTTCTAGAGAGTTTGAGTTGACCATTTTGGACCACATGGTGGTGTGTGGAGTCAGCATGGCTTACTGAGTCTTCTGCAAAAGCTAGTCTGCACCCAGCTATTTCTCCATAGTGCTTGGAACCCTCCAGAATATGGAAGGTTTACTGGAACATACTGAGACAAAATGGGATTTATATACTTACCTGGGGGAAGGAGGGTGGAGAGGCAATCAACAAAACCAACCAACCAAACAAAAAATTAATTCCTTATTAGAAAGAGAAAAGAAAAACACAATAAACATAACAATGCAATTCTTATCACCATTTTCATTTGTTCTTATTTTGTCTCACTGTGTACTTGAAAATCTGTGATCCTCTCAATAAAAGGGTTAATGCACATTGTTTGACAACTTCCCAAGTTGGAGAACAGCAAAGCATACCGTAGTCACAGTTGGATAATTTCACAGTAAAATAACTGTTTAATGAGAAGTATATCAGCAGTACAGACCTTTTGAAGTTCTTATTAAGTCTGGCCATACTGAGCTCATTGATAGAAGAGCATTATTTGCTGAACAAGCTTTATGCTTAAGACTGGAAGTCACTGTTACGTCATTTCTTGGTTAATTGGCTGCACCTGTCACTTGTTAACAGCTCTAATCCAGTGGTCTCTGAACCACGTGTGGAAAGGTCAGCAGGAGCAGGAGCGAATCTGGTGCACTGCAAAACATTGTTAGAGGTAATGGTAGTTTGGCAACTTGTAGTGCTTGTTAAATTCAAATTGTCACTTTTCAACTCATGACATGAGCTTCTCAAAATGAGAATGTTGCAGATAACTAGAAGATAAAGTCCATAGTTCTTTTCCTTCAAGGCAATGCTTAGTTAAGAACACAGGGGGCTTTTTAAGAATGTATTAGTTTGTGGGTTTCTCTTTTGTAATGAAAAATTCTTTACAACTTTGTTCTTAGAGTTGGAATTTCTTGTGGGTTTTAAAATATGAGTATAAAATTAATATGAAGCCAGTGAAAATATATCCAGATATCTATATGTATACATGCACACAAATGCATTCGTTGGTATTTAGGTGCCCTTTCCATATCATAGAGTTTGGGCCCTCAGCAGTCTCAGATGCTTGTTATTGTCATGAACTCATATCTGGGGAGATTGAATTTTCAGTATAGTTATTATATATGAGTAATTATATTGGTGCTATTTATATACATAAGCCATGTTTATCTCTGTGTGTTTTTTCAGCTAGTTAAATAGTTTGAGTTCTGCAATACATCTGGAAAATTCTCACTTTCAGCATATGTTGATATTGTACCTGAATTTTGAAAGTATATCTGAGTATCTTGGGCAGTAGAAATTGAGATAACTTGTACTTTGCTTTTGGGTTTTTTATTGGAATAGACTTTTAAAGGCTGTCTAGTCTAACACCCCTGCAGTGGATAGGGATATCTTCCACTAGATCATTTGCTCAGAGCCCTGACTAAGTTGACCTTCAACTGGGGAATGGGACATCCTCCACTTTTTCTGGGCAACCTGTTTTAGTGTTTCACAACCCCCATTGTAAAAAATATCTTCCTTATACCTGGTCTGAATCTGCTTTTAGTTTAAAACCATTACCTCTATCACAACATGTCCTGCTGAAAAGACTGTCCCCGTCTTTTTTATAGGCCCCCATTTAGTATTGAAAGGTGGCAGTAAGGTCACCCCAGAGCCTTCTCTTTTCTAGGCTGAACAACACCAACTCTCTCAGCCTTTTCTTATTGGAGAGGTGTTTCAATCCTCTTACCATCTTTATGTGTCTCTTCTGGACCCATTCCAGAAGTTTCCTGTGTTTCCTGTGCTGAGGACTCCGGAGCTGGGTGCAGCATTCCACGTGGGGTGTCACCAGAGCAGAGGAGCAGAATCCCATCACTCAACCTCCTGGCCTACTGCTTTTGGTGCAGCCCAGGGTACAATTGGCCTTCTGGGCTGCCAGTGCACATTGCTAGGTCGCATCCAGCTTTTCATACACCAGAACCCCAAGTCCTTCTTGGCAGGGCTGTTCTCAATCTCTTCTTTCCCTGCCTGTATTGATACTGGGGGTTGCCCTGACCCAGGTGCAAGAGATGGACCCACTTCTCGAGCTTGTCCAGATCCATCTGGATGGCATCCTTTTTCCCTCAGGCATGTCAACTGCACCACTCATCTTGGTGTCAGCTGCGAATTTGCTGAAGGTGCACTTGATCTCATAGTATATTTCATTGATGAAATTATTAAACATTACTGGTCCCAATATAGACTGCTGAGGGAAACCACATGTCACCAATCTCCCCCGGACATTAAACCATTGACCACAACTTTCTGGATGCAACCATCCAATTAATTCCTCGTACACTGCGCAGTCCACTCGTCAAATCTCTAAATCTCCAGTTTACAGAGAGTGATGTAGTAAGGCACTGTGTCAAAGGCCTTGCCCATGGTGAAGCTGTGCTGGCTGCCTTGAAACACCATGTGCCTTAGCATAGCTTCTGGGAGGATCTGTTCCATGGTCTTATCAGGCTCAGAAGTGAGGCTGACAGGTTGGTAGTTATCAAGGTTCTCCTTTCTACCCTTTTCAAAGGGTGTTTGTGTCCCTTACCAAGTTTAGCTTCAGCCATGCCTTGACCTTTCTGACTCCATCCCTACACAACTGGGCTGCATCCCTGTATTTTCCAGGATACCAGTCCTGCTTCCACTGCCTGTGCACTTATTCATTGTACTTAAGTTTGACCAGCAGGACTCAACTCATCCATGCCAGACTTTTGCCTTCCTTTCCTGGTTTCTTAAACCAGCTTTGAGAGCTCATGTGCTCAATGGAAAGTGTCTTTAAAGATCTGCCACGTCTGCTCTGCTCTCAGTCCTTGAGGGCAGTTTCCGGGGGGGCCCGATTGAATTATGCCCTGAACAGCTGGGATTTTGCTTTCCTAAAATTCAGGGTTCGATTTTCCTCAGGACTGCAAACTACAGCAGCGCATGATCACTGCAGCTCAGGCTGCTTCCATTCTGGATGTTGCATTGATGACCATCAAATCAAGTATCGCATCCCCTCTTATAACAACAGTTTAATATAGATGGCCTACAGTAGATCATTATGTTTAAATAATGTATTTAAATTGAATAGAGTACTCTTCAAATATTGTGCCTTGGCCACCTGTCTTAAAAATTTCATACAGTGCAGTTAAGCCAGTAAGTAAAGAGTCCTACCTGGATGAACAGGTGAAACTGTAACTTTTTAGAGGATAGAACATGATTTGTTCTTTCTATAGGCCCTTTATAGAATCTGAATTTCCTTGAGCTTTTCAGTGGGAATTTAAGTGGTTTTTGTTCAAATTTGTGAAGCTTTATGGGACAAGATTAGCTGCTACGTCCTGTCACTGGAATTAATATTGAAACTGTAACCTGATCTGACAAAAATGACCCCTGTTTTCCTTTAGTATATGTGGATGGTCCAAATGAAGATGCTTTAAGTAAAAATGTCACCTCTCTATCTTTCCTGTGAGTTTGAAATTAATTCATCTCCAAAAACAGGAAAAGAGGATGAGTGAGAACAAGGGATGAGGGATATCAATAGTAAAAGGCAGGGAAGGAAGAGTCATAAAAATATGAGAGACAAAACCAAAGAGATTGAAGACATGAAAAGAATATGAGCACCAGGTCAGCGAGGAGCGTATGAAAATGTGTGGTGGGTAGGGCCTTAGGAGGGAATGAAAAAGGAAATGCAAATGACTGGCAGGATAAAGTGAAAATAGGTAGATAGTGGAGAATCTGATTGCAGTTTGTTCTCATTCTCACATATATGATTCTGAATGAGTCCCATGGCCCCTTGGGGCACAGGAATCGTATTTCTTCAGAGGAAAGTATAAATTGGTAGGGTTTTCATGATTAAATTAACATTTGAATAACATTTGAATATTAATTGTGAGATTGTAACATCTATTTTGGAAGTTGTTAGTTGTGTATAGAATGGAGAATATTTCTGAATGCATGTGGATTAAATACTAATCTAGTACAGTGTTCATGTTTCATTATTTCCAAAAAACTTCATCAAGAAATAGCAGTGACTTTATATACAGCATGTCGTCGTCACAGAAATGGCATTGTGTTAGTATTTTCTTTTCAAGTATATGCATACCATAATTCGCTGTAGATGGAATAGATGATAGGGAGTGAAACATTTAGGCCACTTTTGTTGTGGTAGAAGATGCAATCCATGCTGATTTTATGAATAAATTTTTCTTCTGTAAGATAGCATTCTAAAACAAGTTGCACTATGTGGTTTCAGCAACTAGAGCACAAAATGGAAAAAACCCCAACTTTTATTATGAATTGAAGTCAGCAGTTACATAATCATCTGCAGGAAAAGAGGATGGACTAATATGTCCACCTTATTCTGACCTGCAATTTTTTATTTTTATTTTTTTAAATTTTATTTTTAATGCATATTATCTGTGAAATGCTCAACCTGACAGTTTTTTCATTACTTACGTGTGGATATTAATTGCAGTATACTTTGGAGTATTCTGATATAATATTCTATTTTTATAATCATCCAGATTTCAGATTGTTTCATAGATGCTTTATGTGCTCATTTTTTCCTTACAATTCAACACTGAGCAATTTACTATTCAGTCACAGTAGCCTGAGACAAGTAGATACCAAACTATTTCTTAGGTATGTTCAGTTTGCTAGCTGTTTTAATTACAAAATAAGGTATCTGAAACTATACATTTTGTTAAAATGCCTGAAGAAAAACAGATCATGTCAGTCATCTAAAATGTGAATTTTCTATCATGGTTATATGTTTGAAGTTAAAGTTACCTTTCATCAACAAAGTATGTTCTCTTCTGCAAAAATAAGTGCTTAAACAAAAAATAAACCTTTATTTACTAAAAATAACTGGTTTTTTTATGTCATGGTATTTCTTCTATTTCATAGTAAGTATAATATGTTTATGATAATTATTTTTAGTGGGAAAAGTAGTTGATTTAAATTTGACACTAATCTTCAATTGCTTTAAAAGAGTGAAAATTGAATTAAAAACACATTTTTATTTTTAAAAACAAGTGCATGATCCAGTGGAAACAGTCCTTTTAATTAAAGCTGTTGGGTTTTTTAATACCACTTCTGCTCAGAAAAAAGAATTGTAGTTGGTGGAATGTTATCAGAATTTTAAAGCATTTTTAAGACATTGTCTTATACCCTTCATGTATAACTGAATTCAAACCTCTTTGAGAAGAAGACTTATACCTACTAAGAAAACAGTATTTATATTGCTTTTTGTATTAATCAAAATCCAGTGATACTTTTAAAGGATTATTATTAATATTACAATTGTTATAATTTGATTTTTATTTGGTAAATCTGTAAGAAAAACGATCCAAATAAAATGACTGTCCTTAATCAGAGATAATTTTTTAGTCACATAATATATATTCGTCTCCAGGTCAGTTTTATGGGCTGTCCTTCAAATCCTGTCTGTAATTTGTATGATCAGAAGTTTCTGCTGTGAAATTTCCAATGGCCAGACAAAAGTAAATAGTTTAACTTGTTCAAAGGCATAAAAGTACTTTTATTTTGCATCTGCAAAATTTTATCTACAGTCTGTCCATTGCAAAATTATTATTACAAGGTTATAGCAAGGCTTTAGACTTGTTGTATTCATTTTCTGATGGGAAGTTTAAAGGATTAAGCAACTGTTTTCAAAACTGTGTCATCAGTAAGACTGTAGAATATTGGTGAGGGAAAAATGCATTCATGGATGTTTGTTTTCATTCAAGCACTTCCTCCACAAATTCACTGCCCAGTAATCTTTAGGCTCACTGTTGTTTTTTTCATTGACTGCTGAAATGGTAGTTGCAGGCTGTTGGCAGAAAAGGATGGTTTTGAATGGTGGCTATTGTTCTATTAACATTAGAACCCTCTGGCTAGAGGCTCAGCAACAATGCCTGCGAAGATAAAGTGACAATATTGTCTCCTGTTCATGAGAATAACTTGCTGATAAACTATGACAGTACAAAAAAGCCTTGAGAGCTCAGAGTGGGAAAAGCTGTATTAAATTTCATATATTGCTCAGAAGAATTCTAAGTAACCAGTTCAGGAAGCAGGAATGCTAAGTGCATCTTTCACAATAAACCTTACTTATTTGTACTGGTTTTGTTTATAAAATAATTCTTAAAACAGTTACAGATCATGAAGTTCTGTTTCTGTCTCTTTATTTCCATGTAATTTATTGATGCCAAAACATTCAGGGCATTAATTAATTGTTACAGGGCAAGGAGTTATGTAATGTTTATTAAATAAATGTATTTCCAGTGCTCTTACTCAAATTCAGATGCTAAAAGGCTAAATAATAAGTTCCTATTTCATACCTCCAAAACTTAGAGTAATTCTTACTTTCAGGCAAACTGTAGATAAGCATTAATGCTGTAATCGTTTGATCAGGCTCTGCTAGCCTACTCCAAAAGATACTCAGCTGTGTTTAAATACCTTTATAACAAGTATTATTTTTGATTCATATAATGTTTTAGAAAAAAGGCATGCTCAGAAGTACCTTGGAATTGAAATATTCTGTTTTTCTTGAAACGTTTTAATATGTACACGTCCACCAGTACACCATGTCTCTAAGGGGCATATCTACCCCCACTGGTGAAGGGTCTGGACCACAAGTCTTATGAGGAGCAGCTGAAGGAGCTAGAGTGTTTAACCTGGAGAAAGGATGGCTCAGGGAGACTTTATTGCTCTCTGTGACCACCTAAAAGGGGGTTGTAGTAAGGTGGGTGTCAGTTTTTTCTCGCACGTAAAAAGGAATAAGATGAGCAAATGGCCCCAAGTTGCACCAAGGGAGGTTTAGATTGGCTGTTAGAAAAACCTCCTTCACCAGTACAGTTGTAAAGCATTCGACCAGACTGCCCAGGAAGTGCTGGAATCAGCATCCCTGGCAGTATTTAAAAGACATGTAGACGTGGTGCTTAGGAACATAGTGTAGTGGTGAAGTTGGCAGTTACTGGGTTAACAGTTGGACTCAATGATCTTGAAGGTCCATTGCAACCTAAACAATTCTATAATTATATTATCTGCCCAGAGCATCTCTCAAAAACAGCAGTTATGGGTGCTCGAATCTGTTTTCCACAAATCTGTAGGTTCTTGCATCAATGGAGGAGAAGACTTAAGAGTTACGAAAACCTTTGCATATCAGCTGAGATTCTTTGGATGAATTATCATCTGCAAGGGCAGGTTCAATCATTTTAAACTTTACTCAATAGTGCATGCTGTTTACCCCAGTCAAAATCTTTGTCATAGATAGACTCCGTTCCCCTCTAGGGAAAAAGACCCAGTGTCATACCATAGGGTCATTCTGGTACTAGACAAGAGATTTTGTCCTATCATTTCCAAGTCCTTTTCTCCTGTTTCTGAGTATGTTCCCTTGCAGCTTCTTTTCATGCTTAATTTCAGTCATGGTTATATTAGTTTACTGTTTGAAGACAGGGAAATAAAAAGCTCGTATTCAATATGGGTACTTAAAAGGAGTTATGGAGGACTGTTGTTGCAAGTGCATGTTAAGGAGCTCTCAACAGAAGTAAAAGTTTTAGCTGCTGTGGTTCATATTTCACAGTATAACAAATGTATTTCATATCTTAAGGTCTCTTCCTACAGCCTGTCCTTTTTCTCATAAATCAGCCAAGAAATATATATTTTGTGGCAGCATTGGCAGTAAAGAGTGAAAAATTCTTACCCTTCCATTCTGAGGAATCTAAAATTTCAGGAAATAGGTTTTCTGTTGTTCAAGAAGTGCTTGGACAACACTGTCAGGCGATGGTGTGATTCTTGGGGTTGTCCTGTGCAGGGCCAGGAGTTAGACTTTGACGAGCCTTGTGGATCCCTTCCAATTCAGAATATTCTATGATTTTATTATTCTATTGCCAGAAGAGGTCATCTATATTTAATGAAAAAGAAAAGAGAGGATTTTTTGAAGAATAAACTTTTTTTTCGCCATTAAAATGAAGGTACAGAAGATATCCAGTTAAGGGGTCTTCCCAATAGCACAAATTCATTCTATTAAGTAATTATCGCATGTATTTCTTAGCTCTGAGTCTTGTGGCTGCATGCTGAAGTGTATGTTCTCTCAATGTAGGTACACAGAAGCAGAACAGATAACAAATCTGGCAAATGCCGTAAACTAGCTTAGTGATGATGAGGAACAGAAGTGCAGTACCTTCTGTTTTCAGTGTCAGCGGACTATCAGCTGGGCTGTTCATGAGAACTTCGTCTGTGCTAGTGGTAAATCTCAAACAGTTTCTGTAGAATTTCACAGCGTTACTTTCCAGCTGTCAAACTGTATCAAAGCACATTTGGTATTTTCCTAATTTTTGATCTTTGCCTTTCCATTCTCTGTTAGTTACAGGTAGACTTGTTATTTAACTGTTGATGAGCAAAGTGGACTGTTGTGATGTCATGGTAGATTATATTTTTTGGAAAAAAAAGTATGAAATAATGTGATTTATGTAGAATAGGTACTATTGCAGCACTGACCCTAGAAAAGAAAGGCCAGGTTATTTTGGTGCAGGAACCCCCAACTTAAGATCATATGTATAATTTTCTTTCCCTGCTCTGTCTACCAGTCTTGTAGTAGTCCTGCAGTAGTAAGAGATAATAGTATTAAATTATTTAAAAACTTATTTCTTTATTGCCATTAGAATTTGAGGGACATACTTGTAAGAATCTGAGGCCTTATATTCTCTTGCAGCATGCTGCCAATAAGTTTTCTACTTCAATATGGATGAAAAAGTACAACAGTGAAGATTGTATGGTCAGTGTTTATCACTTCTTCCACTAGTACTGTTTTTTCAGTTGTGAGGAGGCTAGCCTGATGCAGAACAACAGGTTTCTTTTTTTTGGAACTTACTGTAATTGATGAATCTAACATGCTGAATTCAAATACATCATCAGATGCTTCCTCTTCTTGGAATGTGTTTTCAGGGACTTACATGCTACTGTTTCTGCTTACATTTTTGGGTTCAGATGGACTCAAAATGAATGGAAAAAGGAATTTTTTTTTTAAGTTGATTTCCCTCTCTCCCTGAAAGTTTTTTAACAGAAAGCTAGAGAAATTACTGATTACTTTAAAGTTATGGTTTCTTTTCTGTAGCATACCTACTGCTGTAGTAATCTGCCACTGTATTATCCTGTTTTTCACATCTGCATTCTTCATTTCTCTCCCAGTTTTTTCTCTCTCCTATATAATTCTTTTGTCTGATCTACTTTGATCTCATGTTGAGCATTGTCACAAATTAGGTTGTCTTTTTTTTTTGTATGTCCTCTCCAGTTGGTGATAAGTTATATTATCCATAGTCTAGACTGATTTAAGATTTGAAATGTATACTACCACAAATTCTAAATATTTCCACTGGTTTGATTTTAAAGCTTCATTTTTTTAATATAGCAGGACATTTTAAAACCTGATTTATTTCATATTGATTTCTTGCAAAATATGCCAGAATGGAATTCATGTGCACCCAATACTCTTTTCAGGCTTAAGTGTTTCTAACTACATAAAACAGGAAAAAAATTCCATAATGTGAAATGAACCATATTATGCCCTCCATCCAACTCACTCTCCACGAGAGTAGTCTAGAGTTACATAAAGTTTTTGCCAACCCATCAATAAAACTGCATTTTTGTCATAGCTGTCATAAGAGTGATGGATTCCATGATTTTCATGTTTTAAAGGAAATATCTATGACTTTTAACATTATGGTTTTTTGCATATGTGTGGGAGGACATGATGGTAAACAGTTTGAACCATTAACCATTTGCACTGAGAACTTTCAGGGCTGCCAAGTTAAGCTTTGAGCTCCATGGGAAGCAAGTATAGAACAGGAGCTCAGCAGCAGTTCTGCAGTGACACACAGGATTAGGCATGCAAACTGTCAGTGAGAACTTCTGGTTCTTCCAGAGAAGAGCTAGTTACACATCCAGTTCCTCAGGAGGGTAGGGGCTTTTTATACTGTTATTTAAAAAGGTCAATAACTATATAGTGGTTGCTGCTTAGGATCATGCTGTGGTTCTCAGAGCAAACTCCACTCTGCTTTTTGAAGGGTTTTTGCCTTTTTTGGTGGAGTAGAGTACTTGAGTTTCTTAGTGTAAAAAAACCATGGCTTATGACAGTTTGCACTACATTGCTGTAGTCTTTAACTGCGTCTCATGCTCTTAGCTTTTAAAGGGCTCAACATGTGGTTGTTGATTATAAACAATTGACTCAATTTCAATAAATGCTATTTTATGTTTTACTTTGAAAAGATGATAAATTAAAATAGCATAATTACTCAGTTTATGGGTTTTTGGTTCCTGAGTTTGGCTGAGACTACAGTTTGCAAATAACTTCAGGGACATAAATTTAAACTGCATTGGATTAAGTAATAGTTTAGAAATTCACTATTTTTACCTTAAATGTGTTTCTTTTTCACTTGTCTATATACATGTGCCAGTGCCTCACTATTTGATATCTAACAGATTTTTGGATGACAGATTGACTTTCAAATGCGCACAAAAAATAATATGCAATTAAGCTTTGTACTACAAAGTAGACAGATTGGTCTTGTATGAAGAGAAGTATTTGACATTTATGTGTGAAATGCTTATATTAAATACCGCTGCTGATAACCTGTGACACTTCATAATCTGTCTCAAATAATTTGACTGAAAAGAGATGCAAAACTAGTTATGCTTAATTAAGAAGTATTTCAACTCATGCATGTTTTTTCTTAATGAAGGGGGGTCCATTTTGGGTTTTTGTCTGTCTAGGTAAACTGACTTTTGCAGCTGTGTTGCACAGCAGAGTACAGGGAACCTAGGCCAGGCAAGCTCCTACTTAAAGTCCCAATGTCATTGCGGCATCGGGTCCTTTCAGAGATGTCCAGAAGTCCTCTTCGACTCAGAGTTACAGTTACACACAGGTATATATCACGTACCTCAGATTTGTACAGAAGAGGATAGAAGGTGTTTTATCTGTTTATTAAGAAAGATTGTATCAGTCTTTTAAAAAAGGTTTACTGTGCATTCATGAAATGTGTAGGTCAGGAGTGAGATGTAACCATCTAATTTAAGAAAATTAAATTTTCTTGCAGTCATAATTATAAAGACAAATATTTTTCATGTATTTTCATAGATTATGCAGAGCCTGTAAGAGACTGGGAAGAGAATATTTCCTTATTGGTCTGCATGTTTCTGACATTAACTCAAGTAGCTGTGGTGTTTATTAAATTTGCCAGAATATTTGAGCTTAAATATTCTAAAACAGCTTTGGAAAGTACAGCATATCCAAAGGATTTTCACTATATTTTCTTTTCAGTTTTTTGTAGATAAATGTCCAAAATTACAATGTTAGAGCAGACCATGCTGTCTCCATATGTGAGTAAATGCTGCTTGATTATGTTACCTTCATGCTAATGATTGTCCCAAGAGAATAGTATATGATGGAAGCTTTGGTCAGATATCTATCTATATTTTATATATAAAAGTCTGTGTTCTGGTCTATATACAAATCTTAGTTAACTTTGGGCACTATAGATCTTTGAATGCTTGTTAAGGAAATGTGTTTATTTTGGCTAAGGGTATGGAAACGTGAATATTTCCTTTTTCCCATCATGTAAACTAGTAATGGAAAAAAGTAGCATGGATTTTTGGACCTATCAGATCATTTAGTCTGACCTTCATTATACCATGGTTTGTCCCACTTATCCTTTTTGTAAACCCAGTAATCCGCATGTTTTGAAGGCAGAATTTGTGTTCAGTTCCAGAATATATTTTGAGGAAGTGGCTATTATGATGTGAAGACAAGAAAATGTGGAGAATGCACTGCATCTTTTGGCAGTTGAGTGGGTATACCTCCTGTGAAACATTTGTGCCCAATTTGCTACCAACAAATACATATTTTTGCTTTTCTCTGCTGAGGTTAGTCCTTCTCAGTTCTCAGCATTACGTCTTCAGTTTTCAATTGTACACTTATGCTGTCTGTCTTCTCAATTTTTTTTCTTGGAAAGACAGAATAGGCAGTCTTGCACTCTTTGAAGTCCCTGATGGCTGGAAAAAGGGAAATATAACCCCATTTTTAAAAAGGGATAGGAGAAGACCCAGGGAACTATAGACCAGTCTATCTCATCTCTGTGCCAGGCAAGATTATGGAGCAGATTCTCCTGGAAACTATGCTAAGGCACCTTGATAGCAAAGAGGTGACTTGTAGCAGCCAACATGGCTTTACTAAGGGGAAGTCATGCCTGACAAGTGTGGTGACCTGCTATGATGGGGCTGCAGCATTGGTGGACAGGGGCAGAGCAACTGATATCCTCTACATGGGCTTATGCAAAGCGTTTGACACTGTCCCGCGTGACATCCTTGTCTCTAAACTGGAGAGACGTGGATTTGATGAATGGACTGATTGGTGGATAAAGAACTAGCTGGATGGCCACACAAAGAGTTGTGGTCAGTGGTTCATTGTCCATATGGAGTCCAGTGACAAGAGGTGTCCCTCTTGTCAGTCCTGGGGCCAATCCTGTTCAGCATCTTTATCGGTGACAGGGACAGTGGGATTGACAGCACCGTCATCAAGTTGACTGATGACACCAAGCTGTGTGGTGCAGTCACACGCTGGAGGGAAGGGATGCCACCCAGAGGGACCTTGACAGGCTTGAGAGGTGGGCCAATGGAAACCTCATGAGGTTCAACAAAGTGGAGTGCAAGGTCCTGCACTTGGGTCAGGGCAATCCCAGGCACAGCTACAGGTTGGGGGGAAAAGTGATTGAGAGCAACCCTTTGGAGAAGGACTTGGGGGTGATGGTAGATGAAAAACTCAACATGAGCTGGCAGTGTGAGGTCACAGCCCAGAAAGCCAACGAAATCCTGGGCTGCATCAAAAGGAGTGTGGCCAGCAGGTCAAGGGAGGTGATTCTCCCCCTCTATTCTGCTCTTTTGAGACCCTACCTGGAGTACTGTGTACATTTCTGGTGTTTCCAGCATAAGAAGGACATGGAACTGTTGGCACAAGTCCATAGGAGGGCCATGACGTTGATAAGAAGACTGGAGCACCTCCTCTGTGAAGACAGGCTGAGGAAGTTGGGGCTGTTCGGCCTGGAGGAGGTTTTGTGAAGACCTCATAGCAACCTTCCAGTATCTGAATCGGGTCTACAGGAAGGCTGGAGAGGGACCCTTCATCAGGAACTGTACTGATAGCACCAGTAATAATGGGTGCAAATTGAAAGAAGAGAAATTTAGGTTTGATATTAGGAGGGTGCAAGAGTGGTGAGACAGTGGAACAGGTTGTCCATGGAGGTTGTGGATGCCCCAAACCTGACAGTGTTGAAGGCCAGGTCAGATGAGACCTTGAGTGACCTGATCTAGTGGGAGTTGTTCCTCCCCCAGGAGGGGTTGGGACTGGATGATCTTTAAAGTCCATTCCAACTCCTTAACATTCTACGATTTTTTGATTCTTTGTACAAAGTATTTTCTCCAGTAGGTAAGCAGTTTTTTGGCTTGCTTCTGCGCTAACTATGAAGTTGCACTTGTTACATAAAACTTGTTTTCCTTAAACATCTTTAATAATTGAAAATTTACCACTTACTATTTACGAAATACCTTGTTTTTTCCTTGCCATTTTTTCTCGTATATAGTAGTTTGTTGTCAGCAAGCTAGTTGACCAGTAAAACTGCTGGATAATCCTAGATCACTTTACAAAGATTGGCATATTCTCAATCTTCTAATTTTCATATGATAAATCCAAAAGATGAGGAGACTGAGAGTCACTCAACTAAGCCTTCTGGAAATTTAAATAGAAGTTGACATATTAAAATGTACTTATTATTCCTTTAAATGAATTATAACACCTTCCTTTACAACTGAAGGCCTGAACAATTATGTACCATTTTTGTGTAGCATGATTTTGGGTTTTCCCAAACAGAGGGAGGTATTTATTTATGTGTTCATATCCCTTACTGTTATATGTAGCATTTTTCAATTCAACTTGCTGCCTTCCCTTTGACAATAAACCATACTGTGGCTTCTACCAGCATTATTGTTTTTCTGTGTTGCAGAGTAGTGACTTGGGGGCAGCTAAATTGATGAAGCCTTTCAAATGCAGTCACAATTTCAATGCATCTTAGTATTCTCAATTTTGTAATAAATGTACAATCCTGTAATTTTTGTCAGTATTGGAAAACTAGCTCAAATGTCACACTGTTTTCCTATGCTTGTGAGCCAGTTTGCTCTTATTTTCTGTCTTATTTTGGCTTGTAATTGCTTGTCTCTAGGCAGTTGCTCAGAGTTTGGTAACTGGCTAACCTTCATCTCTCATAGTGAAGTCCAAAATACTTCGTGTTGGATGCAATATCAGTGATTAAAAGGTCATATGATACTCCTTAAACTATTTTCTTTAGAACTTCCAATACAATTTCTGATTTTTCTCTCTGTGTCTTATTAACAGATAATTTTATTGTCCTTTTTTGTTTGGGTGTTTGTTTCAGTTTTGGTTTTGTTTTGTAGACATTTATAAATATTCTGTTTTCAGGATGTTCATTTTTTATTAGTTATCAGACTGGTCTGTATGCCTGAAGATTTCTTCAGCTCCAGAAGTATTTTAAACTAATTTCACCTTCCTAACCTTCTTTTGCTCTATACTATCTCTCTTAACTAGAATTCTGGTCACTGATTTCCACCTAGAGTTTTCAACACTCCAGCCATGTGTGTTGACCTTGTAGGTTTCAGTAATGTCAATTATATCAGTTAGCCAATTATAACAATTAGTATCATCTTAATACTTGAAATGTGGCATCATTCCTACTAGAAGTAAGAGCATTGCAGTAAATTCATGTAATCTAAATGCAGAAGAGGTATATTAGGTCATCTAGTCTGTCATATCATCAGAGGGGGATTATACTCTCATACTTTTCTAAAATTGTGTTGACAGTAAAATGCTCAGAGTAATGGTACTTCCATTGTGTCTTTAATTACTACACAAGTATGTTTTCCAGCAGCAAAATACCTTTGTGTGTGTGTGTATGTTTTCTATTGAATTATTAAGTAACTGAACTTTAAGGTATTAGCAATTGTCTTCATCAAACAGAACTGTTTCAGCAGTGTAGTTGTGTATTTTTGTTATTTTTGTGTCTTGTTCTTCTTTTGGCTGATGTGCCTTTTCCTAAAATCCAGTTTATGTGGATGCTTCTAAACAGGAATCTTCTGTGCAACTCTGATAGCTTTTTCTGTTTTTATGAACACCGCTTCCATAAGTGAGTTCACATGTCCTAGCCCGTGGTATTTTCCACTTGAATGTCAAACTGTACTAATTTCATTGTCTTACTCACTGTTGATCCATTATTCTTCTTAGTGTACTGACTTTTTACATCAATATATAATCATATGCCTGGAGAGGAAGAAGAGGGTCATGTACTATCAGAATACCATTTTATTAAAAAGTTGGGAGTTTATGGTGGTATGGGTCCTTTTAATATTTTTTTTAATCCTTGTGTGTGTGTAGATAAAAGTTGTTTCATATATGTGTATTGATAATGTTCTTATCTCACTCTTTTCCATGAAATCAAATTATAATTTCTTCATTTAGTTGTTGACCCAAATTGTTTTCATATATATAAAATAGCTAAAAAGTTACTTTTTTTTTTAATTAAAAATTATTATGGATTAATCATGAATGGTTCAGTGCAAGTCCTTGACATCATGGAACGAGAAGTTACATAGTTGGTCCATATCTCTCTCTCCTTTGGTGCTAGGCATTGAGTTCTCTTGAAGTTGGCAGTTTCTGTGCATGGTTTATCACTAGCTTATACCCCGGCAGCAAGTAAAAGATTGCAACAATTAGTAGTGTGAGTTCTAAAACATAGGACAAGGTTCACAAAATTGTTTTAAATATTAAGCGAGCTTAAATTGAAATAGATAACAGCTCTATTTGCCTTTTTTACCCTTAATTTTAATAGTTATTTCTACATGCAGTGTATAGAGTTGACCTTTTGGTGGAGACCTAGAATGGTCTGCAAACATTTTGGTCATTTTGGTAAAAGCTGCTGACTCATTGAATTCAAGAGGTTAGGCTCCGGGTTGTGTGGTAAGAGGAGAGGCTTGTTAAGACTGTGAAATAGAAGACAGACAAAATACTGTCCAAGTCTTAGAACTTCTTACGAAATACATAAACATGTAGCACAGAATGGAGGTGAGAGAAGTTTGGAGGTATCTCAAGGAAATGACATTATAGGAAAAGGATGCATTTTAATGAAAACTCACTATGTGTGCTGGAAGTGGTTTTTGTATGCCCCCCAAGTAGATGAAAGGGTGCTTTTTTCTTTTCATGATTTGAGACTAGAACATAACATCACTACTCCACTGGAGACTCCTGTGGGACAGGTGTGGTCAGAAAAAGACTGCTAATGCCGTTTGAAGAAAGAGAGTCTGAGTGAGCAATGCTTTGAGACAGTTAACATTCACTGTTTAGTCATAAGATTTTGCACACATTTCCAACCCATTTTTTAATAAAACTTAGCTTGCTATGTTTTAGGTTATTGACTTGAAGTTCTTTGTATATAATTCCTCCTTATCTGTGTTGAAAGCTAGCATGAAAAGCTATGTGATATTGAGTTCATCTACCAGTGTCATGAAAATGAGTATGGGCAAGCCAGAAGTTTCCAATTACAAGAACAACAGAATAACAAGTTATTTCTTTTGTTGTTTCTGTACTTTAAAATATTAAATATGTAATACCAATTTAATTCAGTGCAAGTTTTAGTTTCTGAGTTCAAAACAGAGAAGACACCAAGCAGTGAAAATTGCCTGCAAGTGGGCAATTGTGAATTTTTCTTGAACAAATATGTGATACCTATACCCACCCAAAACCAAAACAAGATAAAACCCACCCAAACAAAGCCCTGAAACACAAGTAAAAATGCAATAATCTCAAAATACTTTATGGAATCTGTGTTCCATGCATCTAAAACTCAAGACTATTCAGTTAGGAAGTACTGTTTAGTGAATTTCTGCTTTTCTCTTTTATTTACTTCTGTCCATCACTTAATATGTAAACATTTACAAGTGTTGAGTATATATGAGAGAACATATATGCCGTCTCTTGTTATTCTCCTGGCTACTAGCCTTTCTGATCGGATATCAAGCTGTTCACTAAAAGCCATTACAACTGTTTCTCAAACAAAATTATTACTTTATTTCTCAACATCGAAAGTGTATCTCCACCCCTACTGCAACTTATACATTCCATATGTATTTACCAATATCTAAAATGTAGTGACTTCATTCTTAAAAGTAGTAAGTTTAATAATCTGCTAAACAAATTTTTTCGAAATCCCCTTTTTCCCACCCTCAAAAAAATTTCCTTGTAGCAAATGAAGGCACAGACTCCCTTGATGTGATGCAAGAGAATCATTTATTATTTATTTCAGGCCTCTATTTATAGAAGAACTAGTTTCATCTTTAACCTATCAACAAGCAATATGTGGCCCTATAAAATTACAGTATGCATATGTCTACCTATCAGCAACTACTATCTATCTTTACACCTGTCAGCTTTCAACATGCTTTCTTCTTTTCTTCAATCATCTTCTTATTCTGGGTCACGTGACCTTTGGCTCCATGCACGTTGTAGACACTTCCTCCCACCTTCTGCCACATTCTCTTCCGTTCTGGCAATGTCCTCTGCTTCGGTAACCCTTTGTGTGCTCGCTCTGGTCACAATCCTCCACATCTCCTCTTATTAATTTTATGGGACTCCTAAGGCCAATCCTTAACTGCATAAACCAGTTTGGTTTGCACTGACATGGAATGCAAGATTGCCAGTTATCTCAGAAGTAGCTTCATGCAGACTAACACCATGAACTGTATTCAGCTAGTGTTCCCACATTAACTTGGTTAAATATGATCACTGCAATGAATTTAGTCCCTGTAATATTCTTATTTTGTGATGTGCATTTGAACTACAGGATTGTTTTTTTCCACTTACATAGTCAACTCTGTAGAATAAGTCATTTTATTTGTATTCGTATATGAAAGTATTTGGCAGTGAAATATTAAAGAGGAAAAAAAGGTTACTTTTTGTATGTGTATGTAAATAAATCCAATTTGGTGACAGATCATGCTTATTTTTAACAATAAAACTGTAAATTGCTATTCTTTCTTTGTTGCCACTGGATGATGTTGCTTTGGAAGATGGTCTCATGACAGTGATTTTTAAAATAATGTTTAAATATTTCTGCTGATCTTGAAGCAGTCAGCAAAGTTGCTTTTTAAAAAGAAAAGAATTTATTCTCCATTACTTTTGATGGCCCTGAGGATTACCGACAGTGAGTGAATTGATGACACCATATGTAACTAGATTTTAAACCATTTCAGACTGGAAAGGATACAATCTTTGCTACCGTATTCCCAAGTTGGAGGCAAACAGAAAAGTGGGGTTTGGGGGAATAGATGCAGCATACAAATACTGAGCAGCAAATCATAAGAGTGTCTGTAGAAAGTAATGTAATTCCACTCTTCTTGTTTACTATTTTGATAAGTGGGAGTAGGGAAAGACAGTGGGAAAAATGAAAGAGGACAGAAGGTGGCTATAGGCTGAAATCTGCTTATGCATGGTATTGGTTGGGATTTTGTTGATATTATGGCTGAGGATGAGTAACACAGGAGGCTTTTAAGGACTAAGTGTTAGTTTCTCTCTGGATTTTATCACAGAATTTCAATGCAGACAAAAGAGGCAGCAAAATAGAAAGCAAAATTATATAAATATAGGGTAGGAACTGACAACTATTTATGTACAAAGCTAGACACAGCTGTTTTGGGAACCCCGTGGGAAATGGATTTACACTGCAGTAAATACATGAAAGGTTGCCTGAATTCTTTTGACTTCCTGTAGTAAACCCAAATTTTCATATTCCTTGTGATCATAGAGTCTGATTGGAGTCAAAACACAGCAGTTGTAATATTGATCTCCCATTGTACAAATGTAATCAGCAGTGGGCATGTTGTGTTATCATATTCAATTTATGAGTACTGGAAAAATGCCAGGGTAACATTTTTGACCTAGTAGTTTCTGTTATCTATACCTGAGGCAGATTCTATATTTTTCTATAATACCAGTTAGTACATCCTTAGGAAGAAAATAATCAAGAACTGACATTATTTTCTAATTTCTTATGTTGTCCTTTCTAATGCAAAGGAAGACAAGATTTTAATCATCACTTAGGATAAACTTCATTTTGTATTTCTTTTTCTTCTCTCAAATCTAATATGTTTCTGTTATACCTCTGTAACTTCAAGGCATCAGTCCTCTCCAGAAGCAGTAAATTGCATTACTTTGAAAATACGATTATAATCTATTGTCTCTTTTAAGGAGGCATCTCTGAAACTTAGGTTTAAAAATTATATATCTGCTCATGTTTTCTTTCCTCAGTACTCCACGATGTATTTCTGGAGAGCCATGAACCAAACCTGCAGCAGATTATAAATAGTCTATTGAGCTTGAAGATAACACCTTACCATATACTGTCAGAGGTGTGATGCAGTTAATACTTATGCCTCTTTCCAAATGCATTAATTTTCTAGTTTGTTTGGGTTTTGATAGATCTGATGCTGTATTTTAGTAGTATTTTTATGACATCTTTTCTTGGTTAAGCCTTCACTACCTTCCTTTGCTTTCTAGAGAAGCTTACCACCAAAATTTTCAAGGCAGTGTTCTCTGTTAGTGTGCAATCCTTTGTCTAGGAAATGCTGAAAACATAAGATTTTCATAAGGAAGTGAAGTAATTAGAAGACTGCTTCTTCTTCTAATCCTATACTTCAGGAAATGTAGTTAAGAAGTTACATATTCCTCTATAAAAAGTATTTCTTAATTTTCCCCTAGCTACTTAAACAGTTTTACTGCTTTCTCCAGAATGTTAAAGAAATTATGTTCATTTGTCATAGGATTCTGGCATATCTGCTTAGTGTCAAGAATGGGTAGGAAGGGCATATGTAAAGCCTGGAAAGACATGGCTGTACTTAGTAGGAGTCACTACTGATGCTGCTGGTTTCACTCTTTTGCATACCTTAAACTAGTTGTGGAAAAAATTGTTCTTAATGAATTAATCCTTCTTTTTAACCTTTAAAGTAGTTTTAGTAAAGCCTTTCATAAAAATATAAGCAATATGGCTCTTTAGTATCTCATATACCAGTCAGAAATGTTAAATGAATGCATTCTCTTTTTTTCTTATATTTTATACCAGACCAAAAATTGTGCAATAACATGTAATTTGAGTGTTGCTCCATTCTTTGTAACAAGTGCCTAATCTTTTGCAAGAATGATAATGCAAATATACAAGAGACAGTATTTAGCAACAGTTTTCATAAGGGTGAATTGTTAAAGGGAAAAAGGAGATGGTAGAACTGTCTGAAAACAAAAATAGCTGATAGAAAGGCAGGAGAAACTGTTGCAAGAATATCTACTGGAAAACTTATGAGCCGTGAGCCAAAACTGATGTCAAAAGCAGTAATGCCTCACTATGATGAATAACCAAGTACGTATCAAGCACTTTTGTACCTAAAATAAAAGCTAGACTTAATATCAAGTCAATTTTTTCAGGCTCTTAAGTATTAATGTCAAAAATCATCTGGTTGATATTTTTCTTACCTGGTAACACAAAGAAATAGAAGAGTCTGGTGGATTCTTGCAGCTGCACTGGTGCAGAAAGCAAGCCATTAAAGACAAGACAATCAATGGTACTCTTGTGAGGAAAACATGATAGTTCTTTTCCTGCATCCAAGCTAGACAAGTACCTACAGAAAGAGTGCATAAAAGTAGCTGGCTAGGTGCCAGCCTAGTGCAGGTTTCATCATTGGGAAAAAAAATAGGTTTTTGAGGGAGGAAAGCCTGCAAAAGAAGGTATGAACTGTCTTTAAAAAAAAATCCTGAAAGCAGGTAGAGACAACCTTCATTAAAGATGTGTTTATGTAGCTGTGAGACATAAACACAACAGCTTCCATGTAAGTGTGGAGATCACTTTTTTATTTGCAATGTACACTTTTTAAATGGAATGTACTTTAAAAATGCTTTGAACATGCAATTCGTAGTTCCATGTTTTTATGGTTTAAGGAACACTGTGATCGTGTTACACCTACCAAAATCCAATAAACTGTTGCTGGGTTTTAAGGGCTTGTGATATATACACAGTTTAAAAAAAGTACTTGCCAGGTTTGAACTTGGCAATTTCCTATTAGTGCTTTCTTTTCTAGTCATCACTTTAATGGATCACTTGAAAAAGATACTCTGGTTGAGGAAGATTCAGAAGTAGGGAAATTCCTTAAAAAGTAGTGAGTTGCAAGAAAATTGCTCCATTTTGCTTTACTATTAAAATTTTGTTTAACAGAGTTTGGGTTTACTAATTGTGAAATGTTTGGCAATATATATGTCAGTACTAGAAATCATTGTTTATCTTTTCTTTCTGTGTTTTGTTCTTGTAAGATTTGTTTTAAACAGAATGTGCTGTGGTTCATGACTTTGATCATTTCTGAGAACAGGTATGCAAGTGAGATTATTCTTTTATACAGGACACTTAAAAAATATGTATAATAGTTTACTAGAGAAACAATTACAGGCCTGTAGTCTGTCTGTTATTATATTACTTCATAATACCATGAATACTGTTTCCTCGCCCAAATTATGTGAAATAGGAACACCAGCCTTCTCTTGGAAGTCAGAATTTCAAGGATGTGGTGGCATAAATAGTAAACTCATTTGGGAATATGTTTTGGAAGGCATTTGTATAGAATATTAATCAGCTACTCACAGAGTACTAGACTTAAAGTTATGTAATACTGTTTTGGTACTGGTTTTGTCTTCCAGTGGCCACAACCCCCCAACACTGTAGAACTCTAGATCATGAAACTTCTTGTATTCACTAGAAATATTAATTGGTTATAACCTTGTGAAAATAGCTGTCTGGCTTTTTCTTTACAGATAACTTTTTTGGTTTATTCTTTGAAAGGTACAGTACCTACTAAATCATAAGGAAACCTTAGAAGAAACCAGTTACCTATTCTAATTTTTTAATGCATTTGGAGTACTAATCTGTCTAAAAATGTATTTCTAAAGTACCTGTGATGCTTTCATTATCTCTTGAATTCCATTCAGTTTATAAATACAACTGAATATAATCTTAACCAAGTAACTTCTGGCTTGGCTTACCAAAAATGTTGAGTTGAATTGACATGGTGCAAGATTAATTACCTTGAGAAACTGTAATTGACATTTTGATTTCATTTGGAGCTAATATGCTTTATTTTGTATTTGTGATTTCCTGAGTGTATATACAGTTACAACTGGTAAGTGGACACAAGGTCACTTCTAAAGCTTTAGTGTCTACTCATGTCTGAAGATGTAAAATAGCATATTTCTTATGGGAGTTTTCAAAGAAAGGAAGGGAGAATCAGAATATTTGAACTGGATATCAGAAATATTTTCCAGATTATGAAACATAATGAAATTATTGTTTCAGATATTTAAACTGAGAGTACCAAAAAGTGGTATGTGTCTTGTAGAAATGAGGAGGCAGATAAACTAAGTAACGTAGTAGATCTTTTGCATTTTCTTCCACAGTTTTAAAAATAATTTGCTACAAATTTTGAACTATCCTTTTTTAGCTCTTCCAAAAATCAGTTTAACATTTGTCATGTCATTCTGTGCAGTGGAATTTCAGCCAGGACTGTTATGATCGGAATATTAATTCCACAAAAGTTTTTAAAGATAACTGTGAATATTGCCACAATGTTGGCTTTAATTGGTTTTGTTTGCATTGTCTGTGGGTTTCATGTTACTACTTAGTTCCTCCTATTGAGTATCTGCACTTTTCACTATTTTTCCCAGATTTTTTTCTTGCACTTTTCAAGACAGAGTTCATATTTTAATTTTTATAAGTCTGTTAATGCATTTTTATTTTCTTCCTGGAGATAACAATTATTTAGTGTCCACAGGTTTTATTAATGTGCTGTTTACTGTCTGATTCGTAGTTTAGCCAAGTCAGTTCATCCATCTCTATTAGCTAGTGAAGAAGCACAGAGTATTGAGCCATACCAACAAATTCAAAACACAGATGATCACTGAAAGTAAGATTTATGGTACTGAAAGCAAGACAGACTACGTAAAAATCAGAAGAGCAAGTGCAAATATTTCTGAATAATCTGACCACATGGAGCATGCTTATCTCATATGTATTGCATCAGTATAACTCCAACTCAGTCATTGTGAAATTAAACACTTTTTTACATGAATAGTATTTAGTCTGACCATAAATGTAGTTCCACTTTTGTGGAAGTGCAGTGCATCTATATTAGCAGACACACAATGATTTAAAAAAAAAACCTGCTAGCAGATGGTGTCCAACAAAGACCACTATTGTTTCAGTATGAGATGCTTCGAATGTTCTGGGCATTTAGCCCAGACACAGCCATTTTTCCTGTAGTATGTGATCAGGCAATAACAAAAAGAATTAAAATAGAGGTGTCAGTACATATAAAAATATTTTTATAACTTAATATATCTAACTAGTCAGTGGCAATTATTAAACCAAGTTAAATTAACAAAACTGATAGGATCATTCTTTTTACATTTTCTTGTCTCTCCAAACAATTCTGCCTTCCAGGAAAAATGAGTTTGGAAAGTTAAGCTACCTGCTGGTACTGTTTAAATGCCCACAGATAACATAACTCAAGCTGCCTGGTGCCCGAAAATAACTCAAGCTGCCTGGTGCCCGAGTGTTAGGGCAATCAACAGGAACAATAAAAATCTGTTCAAACAGAAAATCCACAAATCCCAAGGATTTGGAACCTCACTATGGATTTTCCACAAATTTTACTGTTTTCATCAGAATCACAGCTTTTATTTTAAAGGTGAACTGCAAAGCTGAAAAGAAAATTGAGTTAATAAAATATGTACTAAATCCCCTGCTCTCCTTTTGCAGCCTCCTAACTGGAGCCGTCTGCCACATATGTTTTAAGTTTTTCTTTTTATTAAAAAAAAAGGCAACAACAAACTCTGTGTTTGAATATCATCTAATACTTACTTACTGATTTCAAGAATAAATTTCCATTCATCTCAGTATTGTCTACTAACTTTGAAGAATTCCTTAAATCCATTAATTTGTTCTCTTCAAGTGAAATGTCGACCATCCCTCAACTTAGTCTTACCCACTTTCTTTTTTCTGCATTTAACTTTTTAGGATATGAACTCTTGAGAATACAGTACTTTTAGGATAAATATTTGGTACAGCAAGCTTGAACAAGGAGTTACTGTCAATTTTAGTTTACAACCATGAAAGTATTTTTAGATTTCAAATTGAAATAATCAGATGGACTCTCACAACTGTTGTGAAAATGTGATTTTTGGTAACTTAAGTGACATGAGAGAATTTCATACAAACATTTCAACTGACATTCCTTATTTGAGAATATTTAGTGATAATCATTAGTAGTTCAGTGAAAACAGGAATAGGAATTTACTGACTATCAGTAAATGAAAACCAGATACCAAAATGCTAATAATGATAAAAGAGAAGTAACTAATACTCCAGTATAAATTTTGAAGTAAAAAATTATAAATATGTATTATTTTTTATGTTGTTATGCATTGACTTTATGATAGAAAGGAGATTTTTTTTTAATATAAGGGAAAAGCATCATTGAAGAACTATGAGACACATTCTCTGTGTCCCAGTGATCTTTGTTATTTTACCAGTGAATAACAGGAGCAATGCAAAAAATGAAACAGGAGATGCACCCTAGTAAAAAGAATATTGGTAATTTTTTTTATTTTACATTATTCTGGTAAGACTACTTCTTTCTATGATCTTTATCTTTTTCTTTATAATATTCTTTTTCTTCACTGACTGTCAATAAATGTTCTTTGCCATTAATTTTAGTAAGAAAGTGAAAACTTTTAAAAGGAGAGGGCATCCTTTGATTTCTAAGTGCAGATATCATCATTATTTTAACCATCTGTCTGACTTTATAAGCACTGAGTTATATTGGTTTTCTAGTAGACTTTAGTATTTTTAGCTTCTTCTATGATTGTAAATTCAAAACAGCTTAGAGAACATATTATTTAATCCTGAGAGCCTTTGGGACAAATAGACTCCTATCAACTCTGAGGCTTTTTCACAAAACAAAGTTCACCCTTAATGTTTCTATACTTAATTAAAACTGCTGTTGAAAGCATTGTTATGATGCCAAGTGACTGTTGTGTTCCACGGGTAGGGATGAACTAGACCAGTTACTAACTTTTTATTTTTTAACCCAAATGAGCACTATGCAGGTCATAGAAATACTTCATTAGTGTTACAGCTGAACTGGTTTTCTTGTCTATTTAATGGAACTCCTCTCTACTAAGAATAACTTGCATTACTTTATAGAGTGTAAAACACTATACATTGATAGTATGTGAGGTATATTATATAGTATATTATTTAAGCAATAGTAAAACAGTTGCATTATTCAGAAGTATTTTTAAATCAAGTACTATATTTACACAATAAAAATATTATCTTACCTAACAAAGTGTTTTTATTTTACAAATAAGTGCCCTCTATAGCCCTCTACTGATCAAATTAATGTCAGTGGTGGCATTGTTGCAAGAACTGAACTGTTCTTGGGATACTAAATGTAAAAATTCAGCTGGTAAGGACAAAAACTTAATTGACTGAAGCCTAAAAGGATGAAAATTGCAGGATACTTCTTGACTGAAGCACTTATACATGAGATAAGCTGCATAGTAACTTGCACCTATCTTACAAATGCTTAAATATAAGGTTAGCTTTTCTTATATGCTTACAAATAGTTATTTGGAAATGTTTCAGCCTCAACATTTAAGTCTATGTGATACAGTTAATAAATAGTCTTGCCAATTTATTTTTTTTTAGCATTTTGTTTTGTTTCATTTTGAGATACAGATATAATACATTAAACTGTACTTAGAATAATTCAGTAGAATTATTTATATATAAAGCAGAGTATAAAACTGGAGGATTGGAGATTGCACTTATAACAGAAATAATAACTTGGTTGCTTATGCCAATCTGTTATCATTGTGCGATGGCTACTAGAATAAATCTAATGTTGATCATCATTAGATAGATTTGATACAAATAATTATTATTATTAGTCAATTAGACCTTTCCTTTTTAAAATCAGATTAAAAGTTGTCAATTACACCTAGGACTGAAATGATCATCTGAAGTAGACTTTTATTATGCCATATGATTCAGGTCCAGTTTGAGATCTACTGCAAAAATGAAACATCTTTGCTTATTTGATTTCATTTTTGAGATGTGCTTTAGCTCAACTTAGAAATACTCTTTATTCAGTGTAAAGAGGTATCAAAATGTTTTTTCTGGCTCATATGTAGTCCATGCTTAATTGCTATATAGATGTGGGATACTAATGTGAGAAGTATTTTGGAGGTATTCTTTTTTCACGTGAGAAGGCAATGAGTAATAGGAAGAGATTAGAGATTAAGCTACTTCGTAAGAATATGAAATCAGTCTGGAGTATGGAGCAGATCAACTCAAATATTCTTCTGTAAAATAACCTAGAGCTGAGATGGTCCTTGTAGAACTCTAAATAATGGACCTCACTTTTTGTTATAATAATAATAATAATGCTATAGAAACTATCACTCTAATTTTATTAATTCTTTTGTTGTAGTCTTAACGTGAAGCTAATTTGTTGCTGATTTTTGTAACTCATATAGTTGAAATAAAAAGATCAGATGTATAGAATATACTAAACACTGAAATAAAAGTTTGATCACACTGTGGGAAGCTGGGGGAGTGTTTCTGCTTTTGTATACATTGGTGTAATTAATTCTGTAGTCTTCAGGCATTTTCTGGATAACTGCGTCAGCTGTGGCGTGAGTATATTAACTGTTCAGAATGGAAGAAGTTCACATGGGTCCTAAATGATGAGTCAGGCTTTAACTTATTTCAAAATCAATCTATTAATTATTAATCTCCTTCATTATTTAACCATTCATGAATTACATAAAAATTAGAATGCTTTTCCTTTTTGTTTTTTGTTTTACCATTTTATATCTCACAGTTGTTCCTTTCAAAGTTATATCAAGCTTTTACAGTTAAATAAAAAAGAGGAGGATGTTTCTTGGAGCTGCAAAAAAACCCCTCCATTAAGAAACAGAAAATGACAGGTCACTTTTTGTGAGGAATGTTTTTATATAGGAGATATTTAATCAAAAAATTAATTTAAAAAACAAATACATTTATGCACCCTTAGACATGGACCTCTCCAGTACTGAAAATAGCACTCCTTGCTAATGTTCTACTAAGTCAAAGTAATAAATGTCAGATTTCTAGAAGTCATAACTGATTTAAGAATAAACTATGCTGGATTAGATCAAAGATCAGTTTAGCCAAATGTCCTGTCTCTGACAGTGGCCAGAAGCAGGTCAGGTGTAATTTACTACTGGGGAACTTTTCCTGTTTCCCACAATCTGAAGTTTGAGACTTATTTAGTCAGAAAGTTCATTTGACCTGTTCTGTTTAGTACTTCTGGTGTATTTTTCTTCTGTGACTAGATCTAGCTGCTTTGAACCTGTTGGTCAGTGTGGTGTCTTGTAGCAGTACATTCCTCAATTTAATTGTAAGCAGTGTGGACAATTTCCTTTTACTTATTTTAAATCTTGCAGTTTCATTTTATACCAACAAGTCCTTGTCATGAGAAAATAGCAAATAACATCCATAGCTTATGTTCTGCTGAAGATACTTCTGTTCTGTGTTTGTTTGGATATCAGGTCTCCATTTACATTCTAATTCACCTTCCATACAAAATGTCCATATCCAGTATCTCTAAATCACATCCTCTCTCTAATATCTAGATTCAGATTCATGAACAAACTTCAGAAGGGGTGAGACATGAGGGATCTCTTCTTTCACTGGACAGCCAGAGGGACTTGATGGCCCATTCTCTCCAAAATCCCAGTTGAAAGTGATCTGCTCCTTCTGCCAGCTTATTTAGATAGAGGGGATCATGAAATTAAGGCAAGGGGTTCTTAAAAAGTCCTCTTAACCACCCTGTTCTAATACAGAAGCAGGTGTAGACTGAGCAAGCGTTCCTTGACTGGTGAGTGAGCTAGATAGTTTTTCAAGAGACAGAGAATTCCCAAAATGTTACTTGGCTTATTGTGACTGCATTCTACCAAGCATCTCTGAAGATTAATTCTCTGAAGTGCTGTGTTTACTGTGTATGTCTGAGTTTTCTGTCTTAAACAGGAAAAGAGAAGCAAGGAGCAGGGTGCTGCTACCAGAGCGTCTCATCCAGCCCTTACCTAGTACTCTCTGTCTTTAGAAGTCCCTCAGGAATATGATGTAAGCCCGAGAAATTGTTCTGAAATGGAAATCCTGGCTTTTTACTTTCCCAGAGTGTCCTACATCTCTACCCTGTCACATCATGCACATGTGGTCCCTTCATGTGACAAAAGAGGGCTTGGGAAAAGCAGAGCTCCAGCTAGTTTCTTTTCTTGCTGCCAGAAAAATTTATTCCAGTCTGCTGTCTCTTGTTGGGATCAGAGGAGCCCCCAGAAGAGGGGGCAGCCAGGAAGGATCCTCAGGCAGGATGAATCACCCTGTTGGATCCTTCGGAAAGGGTACGGGTTTGTTAGTTTTGAGTGAGGCTCAGTGATTGCTTCTAGACTTGAAACATTCTGCAAAACAGTCTTTAAACTGACATTAAGTTGATGACATTTTTATGTATAAAAAAGCAGCTTTCTGTAAAGTTGAGGTTCGAGAAAAATTATTTTCTCTTCAGCGATCTGCTCATTTCAAGTCTTAGTAAAAAGAGAAAATCTGTAATTGCTTGTGCAGGAACACACTAGGTAGATTCTGTAGAATATTTAGCTGATTTTTCAGACATTTTGGATTAATCCTGCATGCACCTCAGGATATACTTAACTTCAAGCCTTATTTTATGTTATTAGAGCTACTAACTACTGTGTAGTTGTAGTAACAACTGTCAGTTGTAGTTTGCAGTAGCAAATCATTTGAATATGATTTGTTTGTTTAAAATATCTATTGTATAGAGAGTGCAGAGCAGACTCACTTTGGAATAATGTTCCCATTTCATAATAGGGGAGAATGCTAAAATCTAGAAATGTCTAGGCCAAGTAATTCTATGAAAGATTTTTTTTCAAGATTGTCTTTTTCTAATGTGGCTCTTCACTATAATTACAAATAAAATGAAGTTGACTGTTTTATTTAAGGTTGTTTCTATGACAGAATATACTGTTTTGCATAGACAGGTGATATGGCAGGTCAGAAAACAGTGCTGTATGTCTGTGGTGAGTAAATTTTCAGTGTCTGATAGGTTTTTATGGAAGCCATTTGGTGATCTCATCAACAAGTCTGTTGTTTCATTACTATCAAATTCAGTGTTTGTGATTAAATCAGCAGAATGGAGAACATGAAGGGAGTGCTGTTCACTTTGCAATCATTTCCATCTGTTATAAATTTTTGTCAGATGTTGGGAAACAGCAGGCAAAACTCAGAGCAAGTGTTTTATCCAATTTCCAAGAAATTGTGATATGTAGTTGGTGTATACTATGGTCTTAGTTTAATCTGTCCATTTAGTTGTTGAATATCTTATGGCACACCTGTGTTAATAGAGTACATAGAAAGCTATTTCTGTCATTCCTCACATTATTTTCCTTTGAAGACTCTGATGCTGATATAAATATTTTGGTACTTAGTAGTTATAAGCACTGATGACACTTTTCATAAAATAGAGAGTCAGGGTGAGACTTACAGAGGAAAATCTCCATTAGGCATATGCTGTTACCTGAAGTGTGTTTGCCTCCATTGATGATGTAGGAATCTGCAATTGGAATTGGCTGGCCAATGGCCAGTACCATTTGCCTCAGAGAAGTGGGAGAGCAATCCATCAGCTGACTTATACTTCAGGGCATGAAGTATTCTGTTTCTTCTGAAATTTGATTTTCATGTTAACTGTTCTACATAGATGTCTCAAGTTTTCATGTAAGCATCTGAGATACTTTTAATAATGTAAAGGTTTTTGTTACAAAGAAATTGTCTGAAAAAAATTCTGTGATCTCATCTGAAAAGTGAAAAATATTTTATCTTTTTTTTTCTAAATTACTGAAGTTTTACTGAGTGTCTCCTTGACCTAGAAATTAGAAGTCTGCAGTATTTGTGGTTTTACTACCCTTTTCCATGTTTCTTCTGTCTCATTTTCTTCTGAAATGAATAATTCCGTTTTTCTCTATATTCATGTCAGGGGTCATTTTTCATGATGGGAATAATCTTTGTCATCCTTTCTGAAGTTTCCTCTATTACTTTGTTGGCTGTTTTGACGTGGAATATCCAATTTTATTTATAGTGTTCTAAAGTGAGCAATACTGGCTGTCTGTTGTAGAGCCACTATAATACTTTTTTATGTATTCTCCTTAATAAATGTGCATTTTGTGTTATTGTTTTCCACAACTACATAATATTAGACATTTTCATTGAGTTGTCAATAGTAAAGTTCAGAGGCTTTTCATGAACTCATTCTGTTACTTTATAGCTGTGTAAAGTGTACCAGGACTTCATTCTGCAGAGTCTCCTTCAATTTTCTCATATAATTTAATTAGATTTTCTGAGAACCTGACTGTGGATTTTTGTTCAATTTTCCATTCCTGAGTTAAAACCATGAGAAATCACCATGTTTTGTCTGGTTTTAGCTGAGTTCCTGATTTTGGATCTTCCGGAAATCCATCTCACTCTATTTTTTCAGATTTATTTAACCTGAAGTATTAACTTTGCTGTACTGAAAGGTAATTGCTTATTCTTGTCTTAGTTTGGCTAATTTTTTTCACTGTGTACTTTGTTTTCATCCACTTCTCACCATTTGCTCAGTCTTTTTAAAATGCTCGTCATAAAGGTTTTTCGAATATCTAAAGCTGCTCATCTTGTTGTCCTTTACTTTGTTCATCCACACCTTCACCAACACATAGGAATGAAACTTCTAGATTAGTGAGAAAACAGAGACTCGCTGTTCAAGATGATGTTTATTTTATTTGTTACTGAAAACAGCTCACCAGAAGCTGTCATGACGTTTACTGTGCAGTCCTTAGTCATCCCTCTTGTGCTTAAGGTACCATGTTTGTTGCTACCTGTTCACCTGATACGACATTGTTTTTAAGGTGAGTTAGTGGAACAGCCATTCCTGAGTTCCTTCCCAGGGTTGAATTCTGGAGCTTTATCATGATTTAGTTGGTTGTTATCTCCCCTTGTGACACCTCTGTCTCTGGTCTTGTCTCATTTTAATGTCCAAATTGAATCAGGTCCTTAGAGAGTTGTCTCCCTAGAATCTTCTTTTGAGAAAGCTGACACAAATCAGTAATTTATCTTATCAGCAGTAATTTTGTTTTACTTTATTAGTCCCTTTAATCCCATGTGACCTCTTTCTCCTTCTATGTTTTCTTGTTTTACTTAATCACTTTAGCATTAAACCTTCAGCTATTTCCTTTTTAAAATTCATCATAACCCCTTTTATGCATCCTCTAACATATGATCTTCTACAGTCTATTCTAACAGACCTAGCTGAAGTATACAGATAGAAAATTATCTAGTTTAATAAAATTTTAAAACTTGTTAGTCACACTATTTAATTCTTTGTCTTTCTGGTCTCTTTTTTTTTTTGTGCGCTTTGCATTGCAGCCAATACTTTTGTTCTGTTTTCCTTTACACCCATGCTACTTCTAAAGCATTTAGTATTTTTATCTAAGATATTAGAACTTGTTTGACTTTTCAGGTGAACGTACACTTCTACACTTCATGAAGTTATGGATTTGATTTGCTTCCCCTAAGATAGTAGAACAATGTAAAACAGTGATGTAGATAAGAATTTATGAATAATAAAGACAATTAGTGGCTAAGAGAAAAATATGTTGAATTGTTTTACTAAGAGATTCTGATGAAGTAACCTGTCTTTAGGTATTTCCTTTTTTCTAGGCTAAATGTTAATGATAAAATTTATTCTGGATTAATCTGAAGGAAATGGTTAAAACTAAGGAGAGGAAAATATAGAACAAGAACTGAAAAATAGGTAAGCAGTTGATTAAAAGAGAACATATGCTTATTTTCGAAAGCTATTGTTTTGGGTCAAATTGATAGGATAGTTCTAATTTCAGGTTTTCAGTAATACTTTAAATATTAAAAAAAAGCCCACCACAGTTTCTCAAAAGAAGCTTGTAAATAGTATGAAGTTGGAAAGTTATGTTAACGCAATGGGAACATCCTCATAAAAAATTGGATAATCTCAAAAGCTCTAATGATAGAAATAGGGTGAAAGAGTCATAGGATCATGCAGTAAGGAACAAAACCAAGAATTCATCCCTCAGGCTGTCACTCAGAAGTGACAGAGGAGGAGGAAAACCTCTTAATTACAACAGCTGTGAGTGACCAATGTGGTGTGTTATTACAAAAACCAAAAAAAGAAAACATGTTTTTATCAGTCATTGAGCTAGGCATTTCCAATCCAGGTAGATTTAGCATGGATCTAGATGAGAGATACTGTCAGTCTCCTCCACTCTTTCTGTTTTTGTTTAACAGTTGTTGACTATCTTCCATTAAGCAAAGTTAGGTTTTTCTCTTAAACTGGGAAAATTTAGGGTCTCCTATCTGTTCCAGAATCTGCTGTGAACATAGAAGGTTCAGATAGTGCATAAAATCAGCCTTAATATATGATATGTGATATATGATACATGTCTTTATATATCCCTAGTGCATACATCTGCATTTTCTGGCAGTGTAGCTGGTGGCTGAACAATGTAAGCAAAGAAAGTTTGTAGCGAAAGCTAATACTTTTATTAAGCAAACTATGAAAGAAAAATAAACTAGCTGAAGAAGAGCACGTGTCCTGAAACCTGTGGCGGTTTTTTCCCCCCCTACATCTGTCTTAGATACCGTAATAAGATGTATTGCTTCTCCTTTAATATCATCTTGTACAAGTTTATACTTCATGCTTAGCCTATGGGCCCTGCTGTTTTACTGAGCTTCTCCCAGTAAAATGGCAATATTCTTCAGTCTCAGCCTGAGAATTTGTTGCACAGTACTGACACTGTTGACACACCATGTAGCTTATAGTCCGGTATGCATAATTACATTAAAATATAGTACCAGTTCTCTGAAGCTTTTATAATGTGATGCACCTATTCACACTCAGGTTTATGGAAATTAAAAGACAGTAGTGATTGCCCATATAGTCTTTAATAAATATGCCAGTCCTATTAGATTTCATCATTGAAATCTTTCCATAATCCTAAGAAAAGGAGCAGTTTTGAGCTTTTGCATAGCAAAGCAAGTATGATCATATGGTGACTTACCTCAAAGTCAGAGTTACTGTTTATTTCTGTAATCAATTCTCTTTTCTTTTGCCAGAGTGAAGTGAATAGAATATAAAACATCTCCTTTTTGAATTAAATTACTTTGTCAGTTTCGAAGACTCTTAGTTATTTTCAGAAAGACACCTTTAGTACATGGCACTTAGAAAAATTGCATTCATTTAACTTAAAGTATTTGACTAAATTTCCAAGTGATTTTATTCTTTATTAATTAAGTATTAGTTCCTGATCAAAAATACAAAGTAAAAAATATTAGAAAGCTGAAGCATGGAATATATGTCATTAAGAAAAGAACTGCAGAAGACCCCAATATTAAGATAAAAGTATATTGAAATATAAAGCTTTATTTCTGGTACAAATAAAACCTGACAGATGGAAGAGCTCCTTTAGTAAACAAGCACTACTAAGTGCGTTTTGCCAGCACTTTATTCAAGTCAAAAATCAACTGAGCTTGAATCAGTAAAATGGCTAAGGTACCAAAACTGTAACAACACTGTAACGAGTTTTTGGATCTACACTTGCTCACAGCTCATCAGCTGAGGACACAGTGTAGCAATTGTGTGTGCGCTCACTTATGAGTTAGACCCTTAGTGACAAATGAAGACAAGAGTTTTGTTATTAACCTTTAGTCTTGTGTGCAAGCCACTTCTTCCTATTGCGTTTCATAGGGATGGAATCTTGATCCACCAAAGTCTGCTTTCAGTAGGAAGATTAAGGTCAAGCAGTCTTCATCAGATTGTGTGTGGAGTTTGTCTAGCCATATGCATATGTCTAGGTTCTTAGGGTGTTCGAGCTTTGTATGACTTGTGACATTAATCTCTGAAACAGTCATAGGCTTGGAGTTAAGAAACTTTTGCAGTTTATGTATTGAAATAATTAATTAATATAATCTTTTAACCTTGAGATCATAGAAAATGGAAGAAGGTTTTTCAGACCAATACTTCTGTGTTGTCTGAGGCCTGCTTCACCATGAAGTACATAAAACTGCAAATAAGTCATGAAGATACTTTTGCTGTGTTGGAGTTAAGAAAAGGTACTGTTCAGCCATTAGGTGCAAGCAAAATTGTTTTTTTATTCACTTTATTGCTGACTTAGAGATTACTAGTAAAATAGTTCCTGTCAGTCCTATCAAACTGTTCACAGCCCTATCAAACTAAGCCACTACTGAAACAGAAATTCAAATGGAATCCTAGATTTGATTTCACTGTAAATTTTCTACATAAAATAATTTTATTCTTCTGAGTAGAATCTGAAAATTCTGGACTTATGAACCATTTAGCTAGATCTTTTTCAGTCTTCTACAGAGGAAGGTTACACCTGCTCTGGAAGTACCTCTCTGTGTTGAGGGAGGGAGAGCAGCTCCCAGGTGGCAGGAAGTGTCAAGAGGAGGAAGAAGCAGGAAGCAAGAGGAAGAGGAGAGCCTTCAGTGTAGCACTGGAACCGAGGAATCAGTGGGACAAGGATGGAGCAGAGAGAGCTAAGCCTTTGTAGCAACAGAAACTTTCCAAGGACAGCAGGCAACTACCTAATTGATTACAAACCAACAGCTATATTATATGAAACCTGAATGCAAATTTACAACATGCAAAAGGGCAGGTACAGACTTGGTACTTGGTACAGATTCTTACTTGGACTCTGCTCTGCCTTATCAGTTTGACATTTTCCTGTTTACCAAGTCAGGAACCATTTCTACTTCTGTTCCAGTAAATGACTGTAGTATGGCTTTCCTATCAGCCAGTTTTTATGGCTTCCTCTTAAGCATGAAGCGTTTTTGGATTGCCTTTCTTATCAACCTAAATTGGCAAAATGTGCCTAGGAATAAAAAGTTTCAGAAGTGTAGAGCCTATATAAAGAACCAAGTCCTTTATTTGCCTAGTACTGATCATACAGGGGCTTGAAAAAAACATTTTGGAATTAGTCTTTCTAGGAATTAAGACCTGTGTTCTGTACAAAAACCTGTTTCCATTGGGAAAAACAAGGAGGTGGGGAGCTGAGTAGTTGTCATTAGCTAGTTCATTGTTAATGCTGCAGTAGTGTTTGGATAACTAAGCATAAGAGTAAATGGGTCCCTGTTACAGGAAAACTGGTATGCTAGGCTCTGTTACTAAGTATCATTTGTAACTCCCTCTCACTGTGTTGCTATCACTGTCTGACACTCTAAATATTTTAAACATACTTTCATTGGCCTGTGTTGTTCCTACCATGCAACTTCCGTAAGAAAATGTTGCAGTATACTAGATTTGTATTGTAATACAGCTTGCTTACCATACTATTCCCAATTTCTAGAAAAGCAGTCAAGTTACCTCGATTAAAAATGTCTCTTTATCTTCCCCTATGATTTTCTTCTTGGGATAGAAAAGTAGAACTGTAGTCTTACGAAAAAGCTGTTAATGTAGCTTAGTGTAGTTTCCGCCATTCTGTTGAAAATGAAGACCTACTGCTGTGGTTGACTGTTTGAATAAATTTACAGTGACAGTCTTCTTTTGCTAGTGCTTTTCACAGACTCTGTATTTGTGCGTACATACAAATGAAAATGAAATGAAAGAGGGGTCATCACCCCCCAGTTCCAAGTCTTTCCTTAAAAAGGGCTGTTATGTTGTAAATATTACAGATGAGAATTGAGGTACATAAAACAACTGCAGGGACATGTTTGCATGTCATGTTCCTGCATTGTAATAATTTCTGCTGTTCACTGACTGTGGTGAATACTAAATCAACCAGACCTTAATTGAAAATAAAATTTTTTTTAAAAGTGCAAAATATATATTCTAACACCAGAAAATTTGAAGCAGTTATCAATTCTTTTACATAGGATAACCATTAGATGGGCACAAATAGATATGAGCTGAAATTCAGTTTAAATTGAATTTACAGAAGAGCTTTTTTTGCATTGAGTAAGGACAAGAAGTAGTTGCCTGGAGACATGGAGTCTCCATTTCTGGATATTCAAAACCTTAACAGCCAGTGCTCTCAGCAATCTACTCTGTTTGGCCATGCTTTGAACAAGGAAGCTGGACTGGCTTATCTTGCAGGGATACCTTACAATTCTGTGAAGACAAATATTTCATTTGATATTGGCACAGTGACTTGCAAATTTTATTTTCTTCTTTCTGGTGTTATCACTTGAGATTTTTGTAAAATTTGTAACATGAAATTAATTTTCATTTCTAGTAATATATGATTACATACATTTCATGTCTTTGTCACGTAACACTACATTGCTTCTCCAATCCAGGATGCTAAGATTTATTACTTCAGTAAACAGAGTTTTATAACATATGTAATATTTATTTGGCAATGCCTCTGTTTCAAATTCTCCTTGTGTGGTTCTCATGGTTAAATATTAAAATGTTTAAAGTAAATTTCAGATAGGGATTCCTCATTTTATTATTCATTTCTTTGACATATTTCTTAATTTCTTAGGGGGTCTTAAAATAAGACATCTGTTAATGTTCTTCTGTTGTCTCTTCTAATGAAAATATGAACTTTCTTAGCTCCTAATTGATTTTTAAGCTATGTTCTTAGCATTAGTGAGTCAATACCTTCCATTTGTTTATATCAAAGATCTAATGCCCGTTAACTTTGATTCCATTTCTTCTGAGTGGCTGTACATTCTCAGAAGATTATATTCATATAAATATTTCTCTTTGCAGTGAGGAGCTACGGAAAGAAGTGCGACAGCTGAAACGTGAACTGCTGGAAGCAAAGCAGAAAAAAGAAGAAAGAGCTTTAAAACCCAAAGAGAAAGAAGGTAAGGGTTTCGTGTAGATCTCCAGTTAACATTGCAGTCTTTAAAGTTTTTTTAGTTTTGTGTTTTATGTGGATAAATTGTGGGCATTCTGTTCTTGAAATGTAGATTCTTTCCTTAAGAATAGTAGGAATGTAATGATGTCAGTATATAAGAATAATGTACAGGTAGCATTCATTCTTTCACATGAGGTAGTATTTCTCCTTCCGAATGTCCTTTATTACATGTGTGCTGTGACTTCTGACTTGGAAAGTATTCTTGACATTCTGACTTGGAAGGGTACTTAAATGCAGATGATTAACTTTGAACTCAAAGGTGCTGACTTCAAACGTTTATGTATTTTGGGACAGCAGTGGAACTCAAATTTAGAAAATTATTACCATATATTACCTAAACCTTAGCAAAATGGGATCTTCAGCTGCCCACTTCATTGTCAGGCAGATTTTATACTCTTTTTCTTTCTAAATGTGCATAAATTGTTACATTTATGATAGTATGTAAGGTGCACATTTTATTCCACGTGGATGTAACACCCTTTATTAGCTGAACTGAAGAAACAGAAGAGAGCGTTTTTTAAACACTCAAGTTGCGAGCTGTACATGAAATCTGGCACCAAATGTTACAAATTGGTGACTCTGAAAAAATTCTAGGAATCCTGCACAATCACTGGCAAGATAATGATTGGTGTCACTGGCCATATAAAAAAAGAACTGCGAATAGAAGTATAGAGGAGGTAAAGAGTAGTCCTTAAGTACATATATGATAAATTATCTTGAATAGTACCATATATACCAGTTCTTACACTATTGCTTAAACCTTATCTCCATTCCAGGTGGGTTAAGTTAGAGGACTTTGTAATTTAAAGAAAACCACCTTTACAGTGACACACTAAAGTAATACTTGGGCAATACTCATAGTTAGTACTGTGGTCCAGTTTGCAAGGCTACCTCTTATTCAAGCAAAGCCCGTATATACTCGGGTTGCCAGGGGTTTTATACTTTCTTTGAAATAAATAGCAAGTAGGAGATAAACCTGTTGAAAATCTGTAGGTAATGGCTAATGCCAAATAATCTTGAATTGTCTTGGTTTTCCTTTTCATTATAGGAAGGAGTCTGTTCCAGTACCTGTTGAGAAAGATAGATGGCAGGAAAGAACCTATTCAACTAGTTATTGGAGAACCTAACTAAAAATTCTGAAAATAAACATGTTCTAAAATTTAAGGCAAAATTAAAAAGACATTAAATGAGATGCAAGTGGTGAAGGATAAAATGATCAATAAAAATATAGCGAAAGCTGTTTCAGGTTTGTACCAGAAAACAAACTGAACATGAAGTTTCTTCATGATATGGCTGTCACTTGTTACGAATTCTTGCTGCAAGATTCTTGCTACAAATGCCTTAACTGTAAAAGTGCAGTTGTATTATTGCACTCAGTTCTAAGTATTGTACCACCAAAAAAAGATAATGAACTCATGAAATGGATGAATTGGATAAAAATTAACAAAGCCACCCAAAACTAGCAGAAGACTATGCGAACTGATTTATTAGAAGATACTTGAAGATATGTGTAATTTATGTAGGGAGTGGGATGGAAGGGTGGAATCCTAACTATTTAAAGAGGTTAAGTGAAAGGAATGAAGCATGCCTTTACTATGAAACAGAATTTACAGAGAATAATAGAATAGACTTTAGAAACAATTTATCTTGAATACAATGAACTCTTACAGCGGTAGAAGTTTTGTACCAAGTAATTAATTTTGCCCCTAAGTTAAAAGCATTTAGTATATCTCACTTAATCATTTTGTATTTATTGGCCTGAATATTCTTCAACGCCATAAAACTATCGACATGGAGGAAGTCTGCTAAAAGTATAATAGTTTACCTATTCCACATTAGTTTACATATAAGAAATTGCATATATTTAAAACATACTGCTATCAGGAAATTAATGTGCATGTAGCAGGAGGTCTTTCCATTGTTCTCTGCCTGTACTCTTGGGCAATGTGGAATGGAGAGTGAGTTGTGTCATGCTGTATCAGGTGAATCTGTGCAGATGGTGCAGACACTTGCAGTATGTCTGCCTATGCTTTTAGCTGGCTGCATTAGGAAAAAATGCTAGTTCAGAGGCTATGTAACCACATTATTATGATTCTGTGCTTGATTAAAAAACATTGCGTCTAAGCCAAGACTTGCAACCATAGTGGGAGAAATTCACTGAAGACTACAGAACTGTGAGAATAAGGCTTAGGTCATACTGGACTTGATGCAGGATTGAGTTTAATTCTGGAGGATTCTGATGAACTGGTGGCAGTGTGACACATCTATTTTAAGTTCACTGTCAGATCTATATTAGTATTGGCATCACATTTAGTATCACTTCTTCAAATTGTTCATGTGACATAGTATGCCTACCTAATATTTTTCTGTATTCAGAGATTAGAGTAATTAAGAAAGACTAAGGAGTGAAAATTTAAGTGTTTACATTGTTTCAAGAGGTCAGAGAAAAAAAATAAATCCCTCCATGTATGTTAGATTATAACCAGCCTTCCAATTTGTGAATAGTTATTATTGACTATGCCAGACTGCTGTCAACTTTAAATAAGATGTTTTTCTTTTATATGACATTTGTTGTAGTGATGCCAGAAATTACATCAAACACTACAATTTGAGTGCTGAATTACTTCAGCATTTTGAAGTACTTGGTCAAATATTTGAAAAAGATACACTTTTCAAAGTTCTGTAGTGTAAACCTGTGAATATACTTCAGTGAAATCTGCTTTAGACGAATAACGTCTGCCCAGTTGTTTTAACTATATGTTGGTTTAAAGTAATAGGAATATTTATTAAGTAATACTTTAGTTTTTCATGGTAGAATATTTTTGTAAATGGTCTGATATTCTGTGGATTATGAAATTGTTACACATGCAAAAACAGAAAAGCTACAAAATAGTCTGAGCACAGAAACCTTACAACTAATGTAAAAACCAACATTCAAGTGTAAAAGTTCTACTGAGGCATGCAGTATTTTCTGTTTTGTGTTTAATTGTGATATGGTAAGCAAATGATTTAAGTGTTAAGAAAATTCTCAAAATCAAGTGAGGATGCCAATGTAAGATTATGTTTTATTTCTGTTTTATTATTACATTTGGGTACTGTCAGGAGCACTCAAAGATTTAAGGTCTGTCTTACACAGAAGAATGCCTTCTTGAAGTCTGAAACTTTTAACAAAATTTTGCACCCTTGAGAACATTGTGAACACAACAACTTTCAAATTTAGGTGGTTTGGGAACTTCACAGCATAAATGCATTAAGTATGAAGATTTTTTTTTAGTCGATCCAGTATAGCTGCATTGTATCAAAGTATCCATCTTGGACGTGTCACTTTTGCAAAACTTTGTTTTCTTCCACTGTTTACAATTTTTTTTCTTTCAATTTCATTAAATAATACTGAGCATTCCCTATTCAGTTTCTTCCTTGCTAAAGTGAATGCTTTTTTCCTCATGTCTCTCTGTCTGCAGAAGAGGATAAAATCTCACTGTAAGCCTGCTTTGATTTTAGTAGTAATCTTAAGCATGTACTCAAAATCTGCTGACATTCAAAAATTAACTGCATTTTGGACTAGGACTGTGTACATAAAAGCTACCAAAGTTCAGAAAATATTTTCTAGAAACTTGCAGTTCATACTATTTTACAGATCTGCTCTGCTCTTTCCAATAAGTGTTTTGAAGCTCTAGGAATTACTTCTAAGGTTTTATTATTTATGTTGGCTAAATGAACTAGTAAGTTTGTTCTAGAACTGTTACTTTTTCACTGTAGAAAACTGAAAATCCAGTAATCAGTCCAACCCTGGAAGCTCATTCTGTAAGCCAATCTATTCAGTTGTTCACAGTTGCTAAATATTTCCTGACTCTTACCTTACTTCTTGGCAACTGTGTCTCTTCAGGATCAGCCAGAGCTATAGCAACAGTAACTGAACATTTCTTGAAGGTGCAAAGAAAACCACAAGTAGAACTAGTTCTGAACAAAAATATATGGGAGAGTATGTTATAAATTCTTTCAAGCATAAAATTATATTGTATAGTCATATACATAGTATGAAAACTGTAAGAAAATTTTTTCCTGAATTCTAGAAGAAGTGTGTTATTGTCTTGACTATTAATTAAGCCACTAAAGTGGCTTTAAGTTCTCCATTTGTCACTTCTGATAGGAATTCCATTTTAATTCCTGAAATATTAAAGGATATCAGAATTTCTTGTGTAATTCTTAAGGGATTTGTTTGGTTTGAAACAAACACAGCTTCTGTTTTCAAGATTTCAGTCTCATGAAGATTTTTTATGTCAGTACTACCTACCTCCATAATTCCAGAAGAATGCAATATAAACTGAATATTGATGAGCTGAAAGTGGAATATAATGCACAAATACAGGAATCTGGTTTAGGCCTCTTATTTTAATTCACTGAAACCTTCATCATAACTTCTGCCACTCCAAACAAGGAGTTTTTAAGGTTTTTACAAGTCTTTGTTTTTTCCCTTTGGTATTTAATCTAGCTCTGCCATGTATTTCTTGAAGTTTCTGTCCAGTAGGTCTTTTGTCATATGAAATGTGTCATCAAAGTTGCTAAAGAATGCATTTGAGATACTGAAGAAAATGTATGGGTACATCACACTTAAAACTATACACAAACCTTGCTAAATAAACTGGGATGCCTTTCATTATAGATATCTTTGTACACTCTCATTATCTTACCTTGGTTCTGCATGAACTCATGATTACATATGCAAAGTGCATTACAAGAGTTAATGGGATTATTTTTGTGCAGTCCAGCACATAAGGAATGTTTTGTAATGTAAGGTCTGTGTAAAAATCTTCATGCTTTCTTTTCATCAAGAAAAAACATAAACGAAAATTCTTTCACTGGTCATTGTCAGCACTATAGGCTCTTACTCTTCTCCTAGTGACATTAAACCTTCAAAATCAGCATGTATTTTTCTCTGTGACAGTATGTATTGTTTCTGCCCTTCAGAAGATTAGTCTGTTTCTGATAATACTTTCAGCAAACCAAACTCCTTCTTTTTCCAACAAACGTTTTATAAGCAGCTTCATTATCTCTTTTTTAAAAAGGAAAAAAAAATGTAGATTTTGTAACAGATTCTAATTACAAGTAATTTTGGTTTGTCAAAAAAAGGTTCGTGCTGTGGAAAATTTTATGCACACTGTCATACATTTGTGTAAAATTGTACCTTATCTGTGACACAGTTGGTGGACTTGCTAAGGCAAAGTTACCCCACCTGCAATGATAAAAATGGATCTCAGTCATTGAGGGCAATATGTGTATGAACATAAGCAGTGATTATGCTTTTCAGGCAACTGAACTAGAATTCATATTTCTTGGTTTCTATAAGGTAGAAGATAAAATTGCAGTTTCCAAAATAGAGCCTATCTGATGCAACTTCCGTTGAGTGTTTGTTATGCTGTTAAATTTAGCAGGTGCTTTAGGAGTTAGGTTAAAACTATCAAGCTTTCTTTTCTGCTTCACTTCATATTAGGGATTGATCCATCCCTAAGCCATCCCTAAACATCATTTCAGTTCAACGCCTTTGGATCAAGTTCTGTCTTTGTTATATTTCTGCTGTTTTGTAGTTATAGACTGACATAATTTGAACTGTTCCTAATTTAAGTGAGGGCAAAATAAGCTCTTCTGTATTTTTTTTAAAAATCAGTCTCTTCCTTTCTGTCTTAAAGACCTCAGAATCTCCTCCTTAGTTTCAGGCTATCATTGTAAACCATGTCCTAAAACCAAAGTCTTATGTTAGATTACACCATTGGGTTTGCATGTGTTCCTCCCTAGAGGAATAATTTCAGGATAGAAGAATTTATCTGAAAGAAAATAAATTACTTAAATGATAAAGTCTTTGTCACAGTAAGATGAGGAGTCTCTTGGTAGTAACTCAAGCTAGCTGAGATAAATAGTAATAGACTTACAAATTCTGTTGAAAGTAGGATGAAATGTATTGTCAATAGGGAGGGTTATCTTTTTCTTTTTTTCTTTTTCCTCACCTTCCTTACTGATAGAATGTACCCAGCAACTTGTTCAAACTAAAGGAGAGATTACACTGTGATGAAATGCTTCAGGGCACAAGTGTGCAAAATCCCTGTAACTTAAACTGTCATCTTCTGCATCTTGCAATACCTAAATTTAATTTAATTGTTATTTCACTTCTGTGTATCCGTGTCATGTTTTGTTAATTTTTGTCCAAAAAATCCTTTTGGGTTAAGGAGATTATTACCAAAGTCATGATCCTTATACTTTTGCTGAATCAGCAAACTGGACCTAAATTTGTCAAGCTTCATGTGTCTGTCAAGTCCATCATACATTGGTGTAGTTTCTCTTTTTTTAACTCTACTGCAAAAGATTTGGAGGGGATCTGGGAAGCCGACTGGGAGATATGAAGTAGTAGGCAGCAATCTGTTTTTACATTTAAAAAGGATTCTTCCCATTAACAAGAGTCTCCTCTGGACATTTTCTTTTGTTTGCTAATTACCACAGTTCATTCAGACACAAAATAATTTTTTTTTCAACATGAACTTTTAATGCCTGTCAAAAATTGAATATATAATTTATATTAAAAAGTACGCTGTGGTTTTGAAATTATTGGAGTTTTCAAGTTTTAAAATGTGTAAGAAACCCATTGACTTAGGGGCTTTTGAAAATCCTTCCTGTATAATTGCTTGCTTTTGATATGGAGTAATAGGTTGTAAGACCTCATGGAGAAATACAATGTCTTTAAGCCATTTTAATTAAAGATGCAGAAATATGATGCATACAAGTGCATGGCTCTTTTGATTGACTCATGCTGAAGTTAGTTCAAGTGGATCTGATTATCTTTTGTCTGTCTTATGAAAAGGCTTTCCTAGGAGACAGAGAGAATGAAGTTGAGGATTAGAAAAACTCTTGACAAGCAAAGACCAAAGAAACAATAATCTCAAGAGAAGGCTTTAACTGAAATTTTAATTATTTGTATTAACACACATATGAGTGGGATAAAAATACACAAACACACTACTGCAGAGGAATTTCACCCTTTTTGTATGAGAATTGTATTTGAGCTGCACTAGAGTAAATCTTAGTCAAAAGACCTATATGACTAGGGATCCCATTTTCTTAAATTCAGCATATGTATATCAAAGTGTGGATTGCAGGTTTAAATGTTTGTAGCCATTTTCATGCATATTCAAGAATACTTTTCTCAGTTCTTTTGATTGTCATAGGTGGGCAATTCTATTAATCGTAGGGTACTGTTTTTCCCTTCAAAGCACCCCTTTTTGTAAATGTCACCTGAAAGGTTGTTTTCTATAAAGAAGCAGATGGTTTTGTAGTTCAAATTAATTATCTAGAGGCTAAATGTTAGTAAACCAAGACAGTATGTTATTTCCACACAGTCAACAAGTTTGGATACATGCATTTATGCAAAAAAAGTGTATTGTCTTTGCAAGGGGTTGGTCTTGAATTAAGAATGGGATTTTTTATTAGTAGAAGAGATTGACTAATAGGGGAAAAGATGGAGCTGAACCACTATGATTGATAGTTTTACGCTGTACTTCTGTTCTTCTCAGTTCATTTGATATAATGCTGCATGAAATTTTATGGCAGATTTGATTTCATTCATCCAGCTGTTTAATCATCCCTAAATGTGTGTTTATATGCATTTATCTATTTTGGTCATTCTAGAAGATGGCTTTTTCTTTCTTGCTGGTACCTGTAATCCACTGTTCTTCATTATACGCAAAGTATCAACTGGAAAACAGCAAATAAACCAGCCGTGAATTGTATTCTCTGTATGTTTCATTTTCCTTTTAAATATGATGTAGCAATGTTTAAATGCTGTTTAAATGCAACATAGAAATTAGGATAAAAAGGAAATAATATATTTGCAGAAATATAAAAATATTTTAAATGTAGATACATCATTACAAATTTATTTCCTTTTATTATGAAGTGCCATGTTCATAAACTTCATAGAATACCTCAGTCGAGAGAGAAAATTAGTTTGGGATCAGGAGCTTTTTCTGTATAGCGGTAAGCAATCATCTAAAAAAAACCTGATACCAAGTTTGATTTAGATTTGCAGTGCATCAGGCTGCATATCCTGAAATTTGTTGAAACAATTTCTCTAAAAATGTTTTCTATTCATCATTTGTAGTGGACATCTGGAGGCTTTATTCTTCTGCTCATTATCAGGAATAACACTTCTGTAAATACATGTACATAATGTTCAAGAATACTAAATCAATATGTGAAATGTCCTGATGCTATTCAAGAGGAAGAAAATGTGAAAGGATGGTGTTGTTCATTTTCCCAATTCAGTTTTTGTCCCGTTAAGTTATTAATTTGTCATGGCAGTCAATATTCTGCAAGAGAAGACAATGTTAAAAAAAAGACAAAAGAGAGTAGCTGTTGACTAGTCTAGATATTAACTTGTTACCAATGGGGTTTTTTTTCTGACTGACAAAATGGACTCTGTTTCAAGTTTAAATGTTACTGGGTTTTTTTCCCTTTTGCAAGATCAAGGGTTTGGGTTGTGACTGCTTCAGCCTACAAAACAGGAAAACTGTGAACTTTTCTATAGGCTATATTTGTCTACTGTGTAACAAATAGTCACAAAATATTAGTACATATAACAGTTCATCTGCTCCAAGAAAGATCTTCAGAAATGAAGGTCAACTTGTTAAAGGAATTTCAGCAGTTTTCATCAGAGATTTTATTTCTGTTATCCTGCTTTCCCTGGCTCCATAGTAAAATAAAATTGAAACAAAAATTTCTTTACTTGTCTGCCCAGTACAGTGTTGTGTTTTTCATTTCAGCAAGTAGCAAATCATTCTGCTGCTGAGAAAGCAATACAACTGAAGTGTTTTATGGAAGTGTTTTTCTTGGTATTTCAGAAGTCAAAAATTATCTCCAAAAAGGTACTAAATCATTAAACCAAATTTAATTTGTTTAACCAAATATGTTTCCTTATTCAGAGGAGGAACCTGCTCCAAACAGTGTTGTTGAAGAATACCTTCAGGAGAAGAGAAGATATGAAGACAAGCGAAAGCAGCAGCCAAAGAAAGGAGCTTCTCGTGAAGATCAGGTAATAGTTTGATAGCCTGGGCAAAAAAAATACAGAGAAAGTTCTGAATATGTTTATCTCTTCATTTGTGTAAAAATATAGTTTTAAAATCTGTTTTTAATTTACCTTTCTAAGAATCTTTTTATTTGTAAAATTAAATATTTTAATTACCCAAGTAGAAAGATAAGTGAAGTGTCAATGTGTATTTGAAGCTGCTCCCAGTTTAGTCACTAAAATCTTCCAAAAGGAAATGCTAACCATGAAGTGGTATCCTTGATTACATTTGTGAGAATTTGCATTTCTACACAGTGCTTTCCTTGGCTCTGCAACTTGCCATAAGATAACACTGGGACAGAAGTTTGCATACTTGGCATCTCTTCTAGTTGGGGTTTTTAACATTTTAAATTATACTTTGAAGAGTACTCCTTGGTGTCATGCAATGAACAGGAATAGTTCATTAGTCTACTGTAAGAAGAGAATGCTTTATGAAATATAATGAAAATTATGTTTAAAAATTAGTTAGGATTTCCGTAGACTTTAGTATGCAAATATGAGCAATGTAAAGTTTGCTTTACAAAAACATTTATTTTTTTCTGAGATAGGAAAGTTTGAAAGTATTAAATATATGAAACTGCCTATGAAGTGGAAATTTCCTTCAATTTAAAATCTATGCAGCACATCAAATACATTGGTTTGTAAGTGCATGTCAGTTTAGCTACAAAGACGTTCCTATTCAAATGTTGAATCGAGAAGAGATTGAAAATTGAGGCTTAGTAACTTCAAAGCGGTGTTTGGCAAAACTTGATACATGCAGCAAGATGATTTAGCTCTAAACTAAGTAGTTTATGGAAACTTTGTACATTCAAAATCCTATTGTCTTTAATCAAAGAATACTGAAGCTCTGTTGGCAGTGTGGATCAAGGGACATAAAACCATGTCTAATGAATTTATATCAGCCCTGTCCTGAACATCACAGGAAAACGAGATGACAGGGATGTATATTTTAATAGATCTTAATTTTTATTTACATAACCCTACTGGAAACTATTCAACAATAATTAATCAAGTTTATCATCATCTGCTTCACTTGTGGGGTGCCTCTTCTAGTCTTTTGCCCCTTGTAATTGATCCTACAGGACAATACCATTTTCCATCTTCTATGCAACAGTTAAGGAAGAGGGGGAAGGGTATGTTTTCTTAAATTGCTAGATATTGAAAGTCCGAGCCTTCTAATTCTACAAGGGTCGAGTTATAACGTTATTTGATCCACACTATAGCATCTAGTCACTCACTACAAAAATGACTACTAAGATTTCAAAATTATTTCTGTCACCTGCTCTATTCACAGAAATGCTGACATCAGAGAAAATTAGACAAGACAAAAGGAATGTGGCTTTTGTTGGTTACAATTTCATGTTAAAAGGATTAGTTTCTTTTCTCCTGGTGGCTTAGGCAGAGATTTGCTGTCTCAGGTGTTGCAAGTGCAGTGTTTGTTTGCAATAGTATGGAAAACTATAGAACTAGAATGATTTGCAAGCCCAAATATCTTCAAAACTTTCCTCTCTTCCATCTTAAACAGAAGATTAGACAGAAAGTAAAGAAAATAAATGCAAAAAATCCCTCAAATCTGTATTTGGCAGTGCTAAAATATGTTTTTGAAAGAATTCAAAACCCAGGAAACTCTTCAAGTTAAGATTGCTCCCAGAAGGAAATTTGATTCCAGTGAACACTTCTGGTATTTCCTATTTCTGTTTTCTATTCTCGTTTAGTTTTTATTCTTTTAAATTTGAAAAACTTGACCAAACAAAACTACACAGCCATAGAGGTGTTTTACAACATAGGTTGCCAACCTATCACCTACAAATCAAATGTAGCCTGCCACATAAATTCAGCACTTATTCCCTGATGCTGTTGTTTCCAGGAATGTCTCAGATATCAGCAAAAGATAAGCTATGGGGTATACAAATTATTCGTATGCTCTGCCCTTTTTTTGTAGAGCCCTCCTCTCCCATTGCAAGGCTCAGGCATACAATTCTTGTATGATCAAAATCTCATTTCAGATGATCAGAAACAAGAGCTGTGGTATGATCTTCAGGTGTCATCTGAGATTTGATGACATCATTGTAACTGAAAGACTGGGCAGTATCAGCTTGAGAATAAAATAGCAAATTTAAATCAGTATGAGCTTTATGTATGCTGCATAAGGACCTGTATCTGCTGAATTGGTTAAGGTGGTTCATTTTATTTGAGTTAAAAGCTTTGAATTGTTTCAATGTCCATACATGATTTAAAATACCAATGTAAAGTGTGTAAATATCAAGTAAACTGGGTCTTCAAAGCTGTAATTTATACAACTGATTGTTTTACAAGAGGATAGAGCAGGTTCAGACACTAAAATTCATTGTCAGCAGTGTTAATCAGCTGTTTTATTCTGTAAATAGACACAAGTTTTTGTCCTTTAAATAGGCATTTTCAATTCACTGAATGGCCAGAGAAGTGCTCGTTCATTCCTGATGGGCCCACTCCCTGCTTGCTCTTGATGCCTCAGCATTGTTTGCCCACTCACATCATGAGTGCTCCCCAGACAATCTTGTTCCCATGTCCCCCACTGCCTCTCACTCTCTCACTTGCCTTTCTAAAGTGTTTCTTTTGAATTTATAGGAAAGATCACTTTTCCATCTTATTGTACTATTTCTCAAAATAATAAAGATGTATAGAACAATATACAACTTCTCTAAAACCATGTGTTTAATTTCAGACACTGGCACTACTGGACCGATTTAAATCAAAATTATCCCAGGCAATTGAAGAAACTCCTGAAAATGAGCTTTCTGAACCTGATGTGGATAATGACGAAGGATGGTGAGATTTTTTGATTTGGATTTCTGTGTTTGCCAATGAAAATCCTACTGCCTTAACATAGTCTCACTGGTAAGCATAAATTTGAGTAGCAGAAAAGACCAAATACAAAGATATCTGCTGCATCAGGAGTTGGCTAAAATTGGTTGGTTTAGCATTCTGAAAATAAGGTGCGAGAATAGAAGACATACAGCTTTTTCTTCTAGAACTCCGTGTTAAGGCTGATAAGTATTTTTAAATGATGGATGAGATGAACTGGGTCATCTGAAGTACGGGGTGACCCCAAGGAAGTGGAGTAGCACTGAAATCAGTAAAGCACTGCAGAAGTTATTACCTCAAACTTCCCAGTCAAGGAAGCAACTTTTGTACCCTGTTGTCTCATGTTCACCTTTCATCCAAACCACCCACCTTAGGTAAGCAAGGGGATAAAAATCACTATGATTTGAAGTGTGATCCTGAAGTCCTAGGCTGCAAGCTGTTAGATCCTTACAAAAAATATCTGCATAAATTGACTGGAAAAAAAGAAAAAAAAATCATAACAAAAATGTTTTGTAAGGATAGGTCATTTCTATTTGTAAGGCAAACATTATAGCTGGTCCAACAAAATAGGCTATCTCTGCCTACAACTTCTTCCTTAGTTGTATGCATAAACCATCACAGCTACAGCAAAACTACAGCTAAAATAGCAACTTTAACAAAGTTCTTGGCAAGTGTTTTAAGACAACCAATATTTCTGTATCTCAGATGACTTAAAATTATTTGATTGTTTCTTCAAACTATGTTTTCTTCCTTCATTATGTCTTTTTCTATCTCAGACTCTTTGAGGATGAGGGAAAACATAGAATATAAATTTTGAGATCCTTGGATTTCACTGATATTTTGAGATTCTTCTGAGCTGCTTCTAAGTTCTCCAAGAATTATAGATTAATTATTTCAGTTGGAAGGAACCTACAACAGTCATCTGGTCCAACTGCCTGGCCAACACAGGGCTGACCAAATTAAAGCATTTTATTCAGGTCATTGTCCAAATGCCTCTTGAACATTGACACAATTCCCTCTGGGCCTTCCGCTTTGACATATCTGGTTTACATATTAGTCTCTAACCAGATGACACTTCATTGCCACTGTGATGGATCTCAGCTAGATTTTGGGGAAAAGTCTTCTTGGCTGAGATTTTAAGCCAACAATGAGTGACTGAGTTCTGCCAGATAATCTCCATCTATGTCTGCAGCACTCTATACAGCCTTTGAGAAAGTGAAGAATGAAGTAATGATCTGACTCTTCCTTATTTGGACTGTAAGCAAATAAAGAAAACTAATGATCAAATAGTACTGAAGACATCTGACAAATCATTAAAAGAAAAGGATAAGCAATAGTTCTCAATATGGAGCCACAGGGAAAAGAATGCCTGGAAGAACTCAGATCAAGCATGTCTTTCTAAAGTACCCAGATGCTGTAAAAATGTGTCTGTCTACTAGTTTGCAGACATTTTTTTCTTACAAGTACCCTTTTTGTGAGCAGATACCATGTTTATTATGATACTTTGGAATTCTGTAGGGGAAATTAGATTTTGATTGCTGCAGACATACATATAATAATTCTCAAATAGCAATAGAGGTTGCAATAGAATGTCTCAGCAAAGATTCTGGTATTTCACGTTAAAACTTAGTATTATGCATTTCTCTTCAGTCCTCTTCACAACACTTCCTCAGATGTGTTCTTAGACAGCAAAATCTGGTAATAATTATCAAACACCATACACATTGTTTACAAGAGAGTCATATTTCTTCTTTTTTTTCTTGCATGAAAAGTAGAATGCTTCTGAAAAGTGCCTAAATGTCTGCTATGTGCAGAACAGTGCTGCTATTCATTTTATTTAGGACTTAGACTGCTGTACACATATAGTTGCATGCATGTGACACCTGTTCAGGTTGTAGTGACTCTTCATGGTTCTGATGATGATATCCAGTAGTTACAGCAGTAGTCAAATCCAAATTTCAGTCCAGAAGGTGTTGCAGTAACTGCAGATAATGAAACTAATGATGCAGACCCTATGAACATGACAAAATATTTTCCATAGAGAGAATCCAGCAATCAGAGAAAAAAATTCTGATGCAATCAACTACATACAAAGATTGACTGCTTTAATTAATCCATGCAAAATCTCTTCAAATAGGATAAGAGTGATACTTAGTACTCTGAAACATCCTTCCATCAAGTAATTCTGGGAGTTCTGAGTGCTTCTTTCAAAGTGTGAAATCTGAGACTAGATACAGCACTCAGCTAAGCCTTTGTCAGTGTTGAGTGGAAGGATTATTTCATTTGTCATTGTTTCTTTCATGCCTGGTTTCCAATCCTTCCTAAGCCACAAGTTTTTCCCTATTGAATGGTTGCCTGACCTAGCTCTGTCCTGTACCCATGCTGTTGACTGCTCTTATTGGAATTCAGCCACTGCACTTTCTGAATTGTATCCTATTTTTCAGACTTCTACTCTTGTTTGTCAAAATCACATGAATTCTAAATACTCCAATTCAAACCTTCATATTATACTCTCTGTACAGTTCTATAATTGTATTCTTCTCCAGTAAAATCTTAAGTGGAAATGAACTAACCAACCCTTACCACATTAAACTTTTCACTTTGACATTAGAACATGGCTACCTACTCCTAAAAATAGGGCTCTCCAGCTGAATTTTTACCAACCTTACATGCTTATGAAATGTAAGAGATATTTATCTACACTTTTCCAGATGGAATACTGGTCTTTTTGGAAGGAACAGATTCTCTGCTATAAAAATCCACCTGTCATGTCCTTAACCAGAATTCTGGATTTTCTTATATTCTTGTCTCACTGATCTTTGAAAACAAATGGAGGCTTTCTGCAACTGCAAGATTTATTGACATACTGAAGTATATCTAGTGCTATGACAGCTTTTAAGTTGATGGAATTTTCTGTAGTAAAGAAGCCACCACCACTTTCCTTCTTGAAAGCTCATCTGCTTGCCAAGTCAATTCAGCATATATCTATGAAGGGTCCCAATTGCTTGTGAAATCTCACAGATAAAATGCACAAAAAGGTTCAGGAATCAACTCCAGTAGTGTTCTTAAATTTAAAGCTTAATTGTCATTATCAAGTAACTGACAACTCAAAAGGATCAGCACTCCATGCCTTTCATGTACATTGTACATGAAACCAACCAAGTTTACAGTTCCTTATAAGACATGGATTGCAGTTGGATATGTCTATCTCGTATTGGCCTCATTAGCCACCAGCGTACCTGTAATAAATGTGGATAGAGCCTTCCTTAATCTTCATTTGCAAAGCCTAGCCATGATAAGACATGGAAGACACATAGGCTAGCAAATCATGGTGGGATTTTTTTGTGGATTGATTGAAAAGATGTGTCTGCCCATTGATTCTCTTCTTGGGACTGGTACTCTTTAATATCTTTATCAATGACACAGACAGTGCAATCAAGTGCACCCTCAGCAAGTTTGCAGACAACATGAAGCTGAGCAGTGCAGTTCACCCCATAGAAGGACAGGATGCTATCTAGTGGGACCTGGACAAGCCTGAGAAGTAGGCCCATGTGGGAATCTCATGGAGTTCAACAAGTCCAGGTGTATAGTGCTGCACTTGGATTGGTGCAATCCCAAACACAAGTAGAGACTCTTCACCTAGACTGGGAGAAGAACTCACTGAAAGCAGCCCTGCTGAGAAGGACTTGAGGGTTCCTGTGGATGAAAAGCTGGACATGAGCGAACAGTGTGCACTTACAGCCCACAAAGCCAATGGCATCCTGAGCTGTATCTAAAGAAACGTGGCTAGCAGGTTGAGGGAGGTGATTCTACTCTGATCTCTGAGACCCCACATGGAGTACTGCATCCAGCTCTGGATTCCTCAGCACAGGAAGGATGTGGACCCTTTTGAGCTGGTCCAGAGAAGGAACACAAAAATTATTAGGAGAGTGGAATACCTCTTCTGTGAGGAAAGGCTGAGAGATTTGGGTTGTTCAGGATGGAGAAGAAAAGGCTCTGGAGCAACCTTATTGTGGTAATTATTTAAGTAAATTAAAGGGGAATTAAAAATAAAAATAGGAAGAGTGACTTTTTACATGGGCAGATAGTGATAGGATGAGGTGGAATGATTTTAATTAAAGGAGGAGAGATTTAGATTACATGCTAGGAAAAAAATCTTTACTCAGAAGGTAGAGGCACTGGAACAGGTCACCTGGAGAGGTGGGAGGTGACCCACCCCTGGAAAGGTCAGGTTGGACGGGACTCTGAGCAACCTGATCTAGTTGAAGATGTTACTGCCTATGACATGGTGTTGGACTAGATGACCTTTAAAAGTCCTTTCCAACCCACGCCATTTTATGATAAGAACATCCCATTGGGGCAGTATTCTGTTCCTGCTTGAAAAGTATTTCCATGGTGGTAATCTGATTTCTGAGAAGCATGGTTTTATGTTATTCCATGAACTTCCGTGGACTTCATGGAAGATGCCCAATTCATTCTGCTGGACCTTCAGTATTCAGTATAGAAACTGAAATATTAGCATGTGAAAGCTGTTCTTACCAGATGAACATGATTATGTGAAGTGCATTTAAATTATTGTTGCCACCAGGGAATAAGCCAAAGTCTATATCATCCTCAGTAGAGGGATTTGGTCTGTTATTAATCCCATCAAGTCACACATCAGGGCTGCAAGTAGACCTCCAGTTGATTTTAGGGTTTGTGTTACAGTGTAGCCCGGTAATTTTTCTTCATTCTGCACCTGGCTAGAAGTTTAGGATTTCTTTTTCAGCATTCAGATCTCATCACTGGCCTCTATCTGCTCTCAGGAAGGCACTCTGCAGCCATTTAGAATTTGGCTGTGGCTGCCAGCATCCTACATAGTTCATATAATTAATAGCACATGATGCCAGTGCCTCATAATTGAACTACTGCAGTGTTTCCTGGGTGAAATGTAAGGATGTGAAATACAAAGCTTCTTAATCTTTAGAAGAGATCAACTTCTTTCTTCCCTGTGGAGTGCTGTAACTAAGCGACAAATATAAATAAGTCACTTAAGTAATTTTGGAAGTATGTCTAGACTCTGAAACTTACTCTTTATTTGAAATAACATAAATCCATTCAGCTTTCAGGTATACTGTGGGACAAGAAGGAATGAGTAAAATGGGAATTCAGAATAAGGTGATGGTTTTTCACATAGTTTTTCATTTTAAAATTCATATGGTTAGTTACCTTTGTTGAGTCTGAACTATTCTAAAAGTTGGCTAATTTGAGGTGTAGGGAAAACGGACATTTCTTTAAAAGCAAAGTGAATAAGTCAATGCCTGAAAATACCCTTCAACTTACAGTGAAAAGGTTGTTGTGAAAATTGTGTCACAGCAAAGATCTTCCATCTCAAACAAAAAGGCATTTCAAGTCTTGCTTAATAGATTGTTTCATGTGCATGTTGTGTAATTATTAATGTTATCAAGACCACTGTCCTCCAAGTTACTTGTGATAAACCTCAGTTAAGTTAGTGAGGATTAAAACCTATTCAAGTGAATTTACTGGCATTATTTACTGATATACACTGTTTAAAATCATTACCTCCATGAAATCTTTTAAAGATATCTTCTTCTTGGTCACAAAATATTATTTTGATTTGCACAGTGATGTTTTACATGGATCAGATCACCTTATTATAGCAGAAACTAAAGGGAAATGGTCTGGTTTTATTAATTTATTGTTTCTGTGAACAAAAATCTCACTGAAGTTCAATGATAAACATATAAAGTGCAGCCTGATTTATATATGTCAGATACTCCAATCTGTTCCCAGTTCAGAATTTTTGAAAACTGCTGCTGAGGCCACTTAAATATTGTGGCAACATTGGGTGCTAATGCTAAGCTCTTTCTGCCAGGACATTAATTACAATTTGAGTGTACAGTTTTTTACCCAGTTTGTAGAGATAGTTATATTTTTCTCCAGAACAAACAAAAAATAAATCTATATATTCAGTGAAGGTACTCTCTATCCTGCATCAATAGTTATGCTTTGTATCTTCTTGTAAAAATGTTTTTGTTAATAATAAAAGGAAAACTTCTCTCAGAATATTTAGGGTTGGTTTCAGTGAGAAATCTGGCACAGTTAGAAGTGGAAACACATAATATTTCACTTATTTTGTGTTCTCACAGTAAAAGGCTTTGTAATAGAGAGAGATTTAAGTCTAAAAAAAGGATCAAGGCACCACTCTTCAATTTGTGTTTTTGAGTATAGGCTAGAATTGATTTGGGCTTGCATCTTTTTTAATGGAAATAGCAATTTCAGAATCAGGTTAATGTTGCAGTTAGCCAGACTGGTTTTATATTGCAATATTTCATTGCTGTTAAGAACTAAATCATGATTCACACTGTTAGTATCCACTCCATTTAAATTTGATAATGTCTTTCACAATTTGTTACCAGGATTTCCTATTTAATGCAGCATATACTATCGAACTTTGCATGGTGAAATTCTTCAGGATAAACACCTAAAAATATTGGTTGTATTTCTTTTATAAACCTAGCTTTATATAAATCTTCTAAAATACTGGGTTTTTTCTTTGCTATAATACCTCAGATTTAGGATTATGAAATATGGCTTCCTTAAGATTAGCACCAGTCTGCAGATTCAGTTGCAGAAGCTTAACTGTGACAAACACAGTAAACCCCTGAAAACTAAGCTGCAGTCTCTTTCACATGCCGATGCTAGCTTAGGGAACGACAGAAAAAATGCTGATGTAATTTATGCCAGTGAAGCACAAAGATGGATTAAAGCCATGTTTGCTCCCCTCCTCCCATCCAGACTTGAGCCAACGTTCCTCTAGTCTGGAAAAACTGGCACTGTATTAGGTCTCTCCTGCTAAGGCCATTGATTTACCTTTTTAAAAAATTGACAAAATACTTACTTGATTTTTACAAAGGGTAAATGAGTGCCAGAGGTCTATATTAGAAACACATTGGAAAGAGGGGTTTCTTTTCTATTTGGCAAAAAAATAAGCATTTGTTTGGGTTTTAGTACTGCCACTAACTTTTAAAGGAAGAGAGGAAGAAAAACCCTTCTGCTGTAAATCTTCCCCCCCCCCCCAGTTTTCTCCCCGCTTTCACCGCTGTACTGCTAGAATGTGGTCAGACCTTGCTTGATATGTAAATGCTAACCCCTACCCCACTGCTTCAGTCAGTAATTCATATTAACGAATTGTTCTTCTCCTCAAGTTGTGTATTTATTGCTTCTAGCTGTTCAGCATGCATGAGAAACTCAGAGCATTTAGAGTGGGGGGTTTTGTGTGTTTATTTTTGTTAATTCCTCCATGTCTGAGTTTATTTGGACTAGGCATCTGAGCCTTGACTACTGTTTGACTTAAATTCAGAGATGATCCATGCTTTACTCAAGGGATATCTAGTGTTAGATTTACTGTCTGGAAATCTTACATTTTTTTTATTGCCAGCAAATCTAGTGAAGAATGAAGAAATAATCATCTAAATCTTTATTAGCCTTAGTTAAGCTTCCTGCTTATTGACACACCTTTTCAAGCACCCCAACTTCATCTCATTGAATGACATGTTTAAACAGTAAGGATTTGGACATATTCTGAATGGGGAGAGGGAGGGATAAAATAGAGAGTGTCCAGAGAAGCTGAATGTTATGAAAATCTGAGTATTTTTGTGCTAGAAATGTTCTCCTCTCCTTTCCCTCTCTTCAGCTGTGTGCTATGGTGATACAATACTGGCTGACTGCTTGTGTTATCTTGGGGAGGTGATTTGCTGACTGACTTCAGAGCATCAGATGTTGTACAGGCTATTGCCAGAGACAGGATGCTAGGCTGGATGAATCATTCTGATATGGTGGTTCCCGTGTCCTTGTAGTAAATGCTATGTAAAGTTTTTCTGTACTGGTGCACTGTCTGGAACAACATCTGGAATTTGCATTCTTCCATACTGCTCTACCAGGAGCAGTTGTCTATTTAAAGTACCATATGCCTGCATTAAACTACTTAACCTTTTTGTGAAGAGGTCAAGGATGTAGTGTTAGTATACTATTTATGTATGTTACACAATATCAACATAACTGAATTTTTAATAGAAAAATATTTATTGATTTAAAAAGTAAGTCATCACAGTTTTACATATTTCTAATTCTGATATTATGAGAACTAATCTTCACTAATTTTCCCACAGCTTACCTTTTAATGAGGTGAGCTTTTTCATAGTTAAGTTGATTTTTCCGTGTCTTAGAAGGTTACTTACAATTAAATCTTCTTTTGTGAGAAAAAAACGCTTAGTGCTATCTTGAACAATGGAAGTATACAATACCACATTAGTCTTCACCAAGATTAGGTTATGTTGTTGGCTTTTCAAAAACTAATGTCTGTGGGGTTTTTTTTAACCTGGAAATCCCATACAAAGTGAAATTATTATAGTTTCTTACAATTTCTGCAGTGATTTTTTTGGGGTAAAACTAAGCTTATAACATTCAAATAGAGTATCTCAAAAAGTATTATGTTAGAAATATCTGTAAAAGTTCTGTTCTGATTTTATGCTGTAGGCCTACACCAAAAAAAATACAAACTATTAATTCTCTGGTCTGTGGAGGACCCGCAACTTTCTTGTTATTCTGAAGAGGTTAAAGCCAATTTTTTCATCCTCCAGTACCTATAATACACAAGTTCAAAGGGCTAGTCAAAGTTAACGGAAGTGTACAGTCTGAGGTTGTATGATATTTTTTAAGCATATTTTCATCAGTTTTACTTGTTTAGCATTGGGGACATTTTTTCTCCGTGCGAGAACAACAATAAAACATTACCTGCATTGTTGTCGTGATTTAACCCCAACCATCATGCAGCTGCTCACTCCCCCACCAGCAGGATTGGGGAGAGGATCAAAATGGTAAAAGCTGGAAAAGTCATGGGTTAAGATACAGTCAGTTAAATAGGAAAAGCAAAAGCCACACACAAGCGAAGAAAACGAAGAATTAATTCACTGCTTCCCATGGGCAGGCAAGTGTTCAGCCATCCCCAGGAGAGCCAGGCCTCATCACATGTGATGGTTACTTGGGAAGACAAACGCCGTCACTCCAAACATTCCCCCCCTCCTTTTTCTTCCCAGCTTTATGTACTGATCATGATGTCTTATGGGCTGGAATATCCCTTTGGTCAGTTTGGGTCACCTGTCCAAGCTGTGTCTCCTCTCCAGACTCCCATGCTTCCTTGCCAGCTGACAGTATGAAGAGCAGAAAAGGCCTTAGCTCTGTGTAAGTCCTGCTCAGCAATAACAAAACATCACTATGCTATCAACACTGTGTTCAGCACAAATCCAATACACAGACCCATACTAGACACTGTGAACAAAATGAACTCTACCCCAGCCAAACTAGCACAAACAGCTGAAACCTGAAATATTGTGAGCTAATAGTACTCCGTTCATCTGAAAGCTAGAAAATACCTCTTTTGGGTCTTGAAATTATTTTCAGTAAAGTACATGGGGGTGGGGTATTTACAGTAATAGTAAAATATCCTTTTTCCTTGTTTGTACTCTTGTTCTCTTGCCTTGATTCAAAATATATGTTTGTTGTAATTGTCCTTTGACATTTTTCACTCTATTTACATTTTGAGCAGTCTCTTTCTCTCTGTTTTTGTTTCTCATTCCAATCTTTTTTTTAGTCTTTACCTTCCTCAATTTATTTTTTTGTGGTCTCGTAACTGCCCTTCTGTGTTTCTCAACTCTCTCTTCTACTCCTGTGCCACCCACTACTCTTCTGGGAGTGAAAAGAGTGCCAGTGAGTGCATTTTTCCAGAACAGCTAAAGTTTTTTTTCCTTGGGAGAGAGGTCTCCTTTGCTTTGATCTGTGGATTCACTTGTCTGTGTTCAAAAGTTAGTTTCTGTCCACTGCCTAGGTATCTTCAGGGTGATGGAAGGAAAGTGTTATAATGTTTCCTGCCTTAATGATTAATGGTTTCAGTTTAACATACTAGTTTACAATATTTGAAGGAAAATTATAGTGCCAAGTAGAGTATAATTTAAGGAAAGCAGTAGTGCTTGAGTTTTTCGCATTGTTTTTCTTTTAAATATGTGATGCATTGTGAAATTGAGAAAAGTAGGAAGCACATTACTTGCAAGCAATGTTGAACTTGGAAACAAATGGTAGTATCAGTAGTTATGGTCCATACCGGGCTCCTTTTTTTTAGACAGCCTATACAATGTAAGAAGCAGCACTGAATTTCTTGACACGGGTACTTACTCTTCTGTGTTCGTTTTTAACATCCTGATGGAAAGTCTCATAAAACTCTACCATAATTTGCAAAATTCTGATATTGTAAATGTCATAGCAATGTGATTAGTTGTTTTATTTACTTAGTGCAAAAATGTAGGGTATAACGCCAACTGCAGTGTTTTATGCAGGCACCTCAAAGAGCAGGCACCTGCCTAAAACTGCTTAAGAAGTTACTGTCACTCTGCCAGAAGCCACTACCATCACAACAGAGTTGGCAGAGCGTAACTTTTGTTCACGCTTGTTGATGATTTAATGCAAAGATCAACTGCTTAAAAATGCTGATGCAAGTGAGTGCAAGGCTTGCTCTGTAGAGCCACTTGAGCAGAGGAGTTTGAAGGGGCAGGAGGGTAGGTGGTAACAGCCACCAGCTGTATCAGTTTGAAAAACAAGTGTGGACTTAGGCGATACAGCTTTGCAATTTCATTCCATTAGTATAAAAATCACTGATACTTGAGTGCATTTATACCTGGCGATTTGAGCTTCATCAGTAGTGCAAAAGCATTGTGCTTTGTTACTGTTGTCAAGGTTCAAAATTATTCAGTTCACTTGTTGCCACTTTAGTTTCTCCCAAAGGGGGTTCTGGAAAGGCCAAAGCTGCTGGATTACCAGGCTTCTCTTTATGCTACACTTAACATGAGTGCCGCCTGTCAGCAGCTGGCATATGGTTCAGATCCAGTGCATGGCTCACACATCTCAAGATCAGAGGGATTACAGTGTATCATTTTCTTACAAGTACTGTCTCACTAGAGGAGTTCAAAAGTTCTGTTTGCTGACCTGAGAATATCACTAGGCTGTGAGAGCAACCTACCTTTGAAATGCTATGCTGTCTCTGAAACTGTCTTAAATTAATTCAGATATTTCAGTCTAACATTTCAAGACAGTCCACCTTGGGAATACAGAAGAGAACCAACTATTGTATATTCTTTAGTAACACTGAAGGAAAGAAGTGCAGTGCAGCAGAACAGCTGTTCCCGCTTTACATGGGATAGGATCATGGTAAACCTGTAGGATGCTGTCATCTGGTCAGAGTAAAAATCAACCCTCTCCAGCAATACATCCATGCAAAGATTGCTCGTTCTGATTTGCAGCACTCTCTTAATAACAGGTGTTAAGAAAATAATTTTGTAGTTATTTCTACTAAAGAAAGACAACAATTTGCACACCTAGGTAGTTCAAACCCAGAGTCATCAGTTTTGGCAAACTATTTTATTAAGACTAAGTTTTCGCAAAAAATATTAAGCTGCAAAACTTAGGGTTTGTTTTGAGTTCTGCATGGTAGAACTGACTACCTTTCATCCTTTAAATTTTGAATAAAAGTGTGTTTTAAAGTTAAATGTCTCACTCGTTTAAAATGAGCTGTCAACAGTCAGCACAAGTTAACAGATTCCTGAAGACCAGAAATAAGATGAAGTTAGTGCTTTCAGCACAGTGACTGCAGAAATGTGACTAGGCAGCCAGCTCCTCACTGAACCCAGGAGCATGCAAAAGGCAAGAGAGCTATAAACCAAACAAGGAAAAGTCTCATGAAACCTGTATTTGTGGAATTGCAGCCCTAACTCTGCACTTGGAAAATTATGCAAATACAAACTTCTGTTGGAGGAGCTTGAGTAAGATTATTTTAAATTAAAGTAATTAATATAGAAATAATTATTAAACACTTCCCATGTTCCGTAAAAAATAGAACAATTCCAGTTGGTTTTGAAAAACAGTATTCAGTGTGATTTAATATTTACATAGATGCAGAACAGGTCTACCTGTGAAGATGTGTGACTTGCTAAAAATAAACTTAAGTTCATAGCAGGAAAATATTTTTTTAAATCTCTACCACAGTCTGTGTTTATTTTGCTTTACCTATGAGATGCTGCATCTGAAATTGATTCTGGGAATATCAGAAAGTATCTTAATTTTGGCTTATTTTTAATCACAGCTGGGAACGTCTCAGTGAAAAGTTATGCGTAAGAGTCAGAGACTGTGACTTCTTTCAGCTCTTGGGGAGAAGTAAACATTGCTTCATCTGAATCTAGTGCATCTAATTTGCAAACTACCTGGGACCACAGCATGGTCTGACCCAAGAATTAGAGATGCATTTACTTTCAATTCCTGTTAGTTGTGTCCTGCAAGTTGTATCCTGTGCTATGGCATTCTTAGAAAATTTGAGTTGGTGGAAGAGCTAAGTGTGACTACACTTCTACTTACACTCCTATAACACACTGTAAAACCATGCACCAAGGGATGACTCCATCTCTTTAGGCCTGTGCTTTCATTCAGACTAGGATAGTGTGATTTGGTACGTGTACTCATCTTTAATGAGTTGAGAAGAATATGACAAATGCAGAAAGCATGTTCACTAAAATAAATTACTTCAGTCCCTCCACTGTGAGACAATGTTTTTATAATTAAACTACAAATATGCAATCATGAGTCACTGTGATGGTACATTATGTTTTTCTGAATTGTAGAGATGACTAAAAAATAAGTTTGGGTATTAGTAGTGTGTACAGAGTTATAAACTACCCAACTTTTATACACTGGAAATGACTCTTAATTGTTTATGAAACCCACATGGTCAAGAATCAATTGTAATTAAAATTCTCAATTTTTGTTTTTAGGAATTTTCTAAAGCATTTAGACAGATTTTATAGGGTCTATAGCTTTGAATTTTGTCTGGTTTCTTTAATAGTACTTATTGTTATCTACAGTAACTGAGCTGGTTCTCCCTCCCTTTCTTTATATGTGGAGATTTGCACTAGAGCTCTCTGAAAACCCTGTTTAACTTAGGACCTCTTACATGTTGCAAGGGGCCAGTAAAGCAGTATTTCATTAGCTGCAAGACTTCCCTTTTGCAACTCATTTTTCCTGGATTTTCTATCACAAGGACTGTTGACAAAGACATCTAATGCTGTAAATATTGATATGCTTAGATTCAGATCAGTATAGCTCTTTAGTTGTCCCAGCAAAGTCAAAGACGTTTTTGAAATTGTTGAACACCAAATCCAAAGATTAAGTGGAGGTTTTGCCTAGGCTTGTGTGTTTGCCCTGAAAAATCATTTAATTCTGTTTTGCAGGGTTTTTTTAGAATGAACATACAAACTTTTCTATATATAAAATACATAAATATACATACAAACTCATCACCTCTCTAGGCAACCTGTTCTAGTGTTTCACCACACTCATTGTAAAAAATATCTTCCTTAAATCTAGTCTGAATCTACCCTCTTTTGGTTTAAAACCATTACTCCTTATCCTGTCACAACAGACCCTGCTAAAAAGTCTGTCCTATAAACTCCATTATGTACTGAAAGTCCACAATAAGTTCTCCTCAGAGCCTTCTCTCCTCCAGGGTGAACAACCCCAACTCTCAGCCTTTCCTCATAGGAGAAGGTGCTTCAGCCCTGTAATCATCTTTGTGGCCTCCAACAGGTCCATGTGTTGTGGTTGCTGAGGACCCCAGAGGTGGATGCAGAACTCCAGACTCTCACCAGAGCAGAGGGGCAGAATCCCCTCCCTCGACCTGCTGCCCACACTGCTTTTGATGCAGCCCAGGACACAATTGGATTTCTGGGCTGTGAATGCACATTGCTGGGTCATGTTGAGCTTTCAACCACCACTCCCAAGTCCATCTCAGGAGGACTGCTCTCAATCCCTTCATCCCCCAGCCTGAATTGATTCTGGGGGTTGTCCCAATCCATGTACAAGACCCTGTACTTGGCCTTGTTGAGCCTCCTGCGGTTCATATGGTCCCACTTCTCAGTCATGTAATTGTGATGTTTTCAGATTACTGGAATTTGCTGAAATGAGGAAATATCTGATGGGGGAAAACTACTAATCAACAGGAGAAAAAACATGGAATTGAACAAGGCATTTGTTTAGTCTGGTATTCAAAGCACGATCTGAGCCAAGTTAATGTGGAGCAGCAGGACTTGAAGCATTCCCCTTTTGATCTTTTGTGTGAAACCACTTCAAGTGGTTTCCATGTAAGCTCTTCCCCACTTCTGTAAAACTGTACACCATGTAGTCCAAAGTGACTAATACGAAACTTAAGAAACAGTCCGTGTTCCTGGGAAAAAATTGCCATACATTTTGGAAGATATGTTTAATAGAAAAAGACAGGAAAACAGAGTTTAATATATGAAATAAAATTCAGCAGACACAACTCTATCTCTATTTAGATGTATTTTTCAAAATGGGTCTTTACAAAAGTAGTTACCTTATAATACTTGGGTCTGTTAAGAAAAAAGAAAAAAAACCAAATTAACAACAAAAGAAACCCAAGTCAGTTCTATTTTGCTGTGCCCAAAAATAAATCATAATACTAAAATCTTGCAATGCACATCATAATTACAAATTATAGCTTTCCATTCATTCACTGAGTTTGAGCTATGTTTTATTTTTGTAGGATGTCACATGTACTTCAGTTTGAAGACAGAAGCAGAAAAGTGAAAGATGCAAGCATGCAAGATGAAGACACTTTTGAGATCTATGATCCACGGAATCCTGTAACTAAGAGGAGAAGAGAAGAAAGCAAGAAGATAATGAGAGAAAAAAAGGAAAGGAGATAAAAGGAATGTAAAGCTAGCCAGAGCTGCCTTGGAAAGTGACTGCAATAAAGCACTGGCTCTTTTGTAAGCTGATTCTAAAAATATCCCTGGACAAGTGTGAAAAGGAATCTCTCAAGAACCTGTCAGACAGTTTTGAAGCAGAGCTATCACTTGTTTCTTAAGTTGTGCGGTCATGTGCTCTCACTGCATTCATTGTCCAGCCTCTCTAAAGGTGTTTAGAGTTATATATTTAATAAAACAGCTGACTTGGCTTTTGTCTGTACTTTAATTGCAGTAGTCACCATCATTGTTCAATCAATATATGGTAATCAAAAAGTTTTCAGCAAAATTAATGAGAATTTGTCTAAGCAAGGGTGAAATTAACACATAGAAACCCCATCTGCAGGGTCTTAAGATTTTCTGAAAGTACAATTTTACTAGTTTTTATTTTTTTTTATAAAGGCATGTAAATATTGCAACAGTAAACATTGCCTGCCTGAACCACTCTCACAGAATTAAGATGATGCACTTTCAGTACTCCTTAGAGTGGTCCCAGCTTTCTTGAAACAAACTGAGTTTAATTTGAGAATTTGGTAATTGTCTCCTTCCTTGAAATACACATTCCAATACAGATCCCAACTTCCCAATAGTATTTCCAATAATATAATTATTCCCAATAATACATTATGGATAGTGTTATTCTCAAAAAGAGAATCTGAATGTGCTGCAGTTGTTGCTTGAACCACTTGTTTGTAGACTTTTCACGTATTTTACAACCCTGGATGTTAATATTTTTACAGATAAACGTGAATTTTCATTGCTCCTTCTTTGCAGCAGTTCTGAATCTACAGGAGCATGAATTACCCATATGGGCAATAGCTAAAGAAAAGTGAGCAAAGTCAAAAGAAAGTGCCACCAGAGTAGTGGTTTTGCTGATGTTTTTAGAACAAGTTCAGTAAGTATGGTGTCCTTATCAAGCTGCCACTGCCAAATTTTTTGATAGGGTCTGAGGTGTGAGATACATAAACCTGCATTGATAGGTTAATATGGCCCAAATGTCAGAGGTTAGATTAATACAGACTATTGCTTTAATGCACGGTGCAACTTTTGAGATAAGAAGAAAACCTGGAGGTGTGAAGTGAGTCCCTGTATAAAGCTGTCAGTATCCTCCTCTTAGGCTGAGTGAATTATACTGTGCCATGGTGTAAAGAAGTTAAGAGGGGTTACATTCCTAAACATTTCCATTCACAAACTAGTAAGTCAAAGGTTTTTAATCATTAAGTAACTTTCTGTCAGGCTGCTGTTGGCAAAATTGAGAACATCTAGTGTCACATACTGTTACCTCTATTCACTGCTTTGTTTGAGGAGAAAATTTTTAAGCAGTGATTACAGGAAATAGGCATATCAAACCCCCATTCTGACAGGGATGGGAGGAAGGAGGTGACTCTACATGTGGGGGGGTGTGTGTATAGGCAGAGGAGGTTGGCATGGGGAAAGTAAGGGCTAGATCTAGAAAGAACTTGGAGCATCAATTCCAGGACACAGTTACCACCCTTGTAATAGAAAAATGTTCTAATTACATATTGTCCCTGTAATCTAAAGTAGGATGCATGAGTCAGTGAATGGGCAAGTTGACTAACACCCTTCCTAGCTGAATCTTTTTGCTGCAGCAGCTCTGAGTTGCTTTATTAGAAGATTCTCAGTTTTAAGCACTAGACAAGCTCAGAAATGAAAGCTTAACTTGAGGGTTAGGGCTCTGCTCAGTAAGAAGAGGTTTGAAAGTCTGGACCCTGCCTATACAGGACAAGAGCAAGAGAATAACTATGCTGACATTTCTTGATCAGTGTATATTTAAAATCAGATTATCACAGCTAATCAGCCGAAAGTCACTTAGAAATAGGCTAGGGTGTCTGAATTTTATTCATTTCACTGAAGCAAAAGTAGTTCTGCATTTCATTTAGGAGACATCTGGAGCGAAGACAAGAGACGCTGATATCAGAAGTACCATGTCAGGTAAAGCCAACACCGAAGAGTAAAAACATCACAGAAAGAAGTTGAAATGATGACACTTGTCTGAAACAAGAAATTTTACAGGGTCAAAGGTAACTCCTGTACTGCAGATAACAAACCTGCTTGTTTCCCATACTGCTAGGCTAGCAGAATCGTATTTTAACTCAAACCTATTTCATTCATCGTCTAGTATTGCTATAATTGCATGAAATGTTGAATGCTACAAGATTGCAGTATTTTATATGGACCGAAATGAGTGTGCTCAGAGTTACACCTTTTATTTATCGATCCTGAAAAGCAAGTGGGAAACACAATGTGGACAGGTGTCCCCCTCTCTGTGAAAGAGTCATCTTGAGCTAGGTTAGTGGCTGAAAAGTGAAGTTGGTTTTGCAGCTGCAGAAAGAATTTGTTCTGTGGTAGTGAGATTTTAGACTAATGGTATTTTCTTGAATCTTCATTAAGCTGCTTCCTTCTTCCACTCTTATGGCTAGTACCTCACCTGTTTATATAAACATGAGTGTATTCTCTACATAGTTGTAACATACAGCTAGGAACATTTATCTATGCATTACTAGTACAAAACCAGTGTGTTAATGCTTGTGAAGTTGTCCTTTCTAAAAAATGCTAATTATGGGCATAGATCACCCAGCCTGAAGATGCACACCACAATGCTGATAATTAAATAACTTCTATAAGCAACTCACTGCTTAAATTTGCTGGGTATACTCCACTTCCCAACCACCACCACCACCACCACCTGCTTTTTTGATTACTCATTTCAATAAGCTAAAACTGACATAAACCCAGACTATGACTGAATTTTGAACTAGAACACAAAGATCAGGTCTACCTATTTTTACTGGCAGCTAAACTCCAATTTCAGTATATCAGCTTTCCTGCCAACACAGTGGGCTAGTGTTAACAGCACTCTGTAAGACAGAGTCCTTCCGTCATCCCTGCCTTCCTTTTAATAGAAGCCTTAATGGAGCCCTTCATTTTGTAAGAGGGAATTTGACTTTCCTAAATGAAAAGAAAATGGGGGGGGGGGGGGTTTTACCTGCACGTAGCATTATGTTTGTTGACATTTTTGTTTCCAAACCAGCTGGGTTTCAAGTAGATAAGCTTCTTCTAGGCCATGTCTGGTAATAGCAAGGTCCTCGAGAACAGCTTAAGGCTTGCCTCACAAATCCTGTCAGTGATGCCAAAGGTAGTACAATGTGCCCTTTTTGCTTTGGAGCTAAAAACACCTAAAGTGCAACACAGCCTGGTTTATTTCTGTTAAATAGCCACTGTGCCCAGGCTGCTATGGGTGTAGTCTGCAATGCCACATTACGTAGCTTTGCCTGAGCTGTTAGTTTCCAGCATGAGCAGGTTTGGGAAGAGTTTTTTCCCAAACTGTCTCCTTTCCCCTCTAACAGTTAAAATAACTACACACCAATGTTGTCTGCTTTCATCTAGAGGACATCAAGTTTGCAAGAGACACAGTTATGTTTTGGCAACATAAAAACTAGCCTCAGACAGAAAGGATAGCTTCAGACTGCCTCATTCTGGCAGACACATATGCATCTGTCATTACTTAAATTATGATAGACTTGGGCTGTTAGAAGATGAGGGGACTTCTTACCTGTATTTTCTCAGTAAAAAATGTGGGTATTTTCTTGCATCTTTCACTGTAACAAAATGTGAGCTGATCATACAGTGACTACATTTATAAGGTTCCTGATGAAGTATATACAGCACAAGGAACATAAACCAAAAAGTTTTTGAATGTATCTGATTCATCCCTTGTTAACACACTCCTGCCCTGCCAATACCGGAAGCTTGCCATATCCCAGTCTAATGCCATAAAGTGATTCCCCTTGAGTTATCATGGTCAGACGTGCCACATTCCTGCTTGCTAGTCACAAATTCCTCATGCAAACAGACACCTTGTACCCACAGTGGGGCTCTCTAATGGATTAGGTCTGGTCACAACATCTGCAAGGCACCCAGGGAAGGTGGCACACAGCCTGTGCACCTTAGCTGCTGTCACAACAAAATATTCCTCTGCATTCAGTTTAGTTTCACAGTACTTTTTCTTGGCAGGATTTCTCTTCCACTCCAGTATCTATCACAGATGGGATTTTCCACTTGATTTTACAATTCTTTTGTTTTTTAAGAACCCACTAATGTGGCAAAAGTTTAATTTGTAAGTCACAGATTGGAAGAGTTTGTTTAAAAAGTTACTCCACACTTGTGGAGGTCTTTCTTGTGCATCTCACACAGATGTGTAAGAACCGGTTTCTGCCTCCACAGACTTTATCACCACACTTTCTCATCATCATGCCTCCCTGTCAGCCTCTATTACCAAAGGCCAGAGAAAGAATTTATATCCTCCTCAATCTTCTGATAGCTTTTACATTTATATCTAGTCTCTACTCCACTGTCCTCTCACACTGTTTGAACGTCTCTGTGTGCTTGGCTTCCCATTGCAGAGCTGAAGAATCTGTACACCCTCAGAAAAGTAACACTCCAGCTGAAGCTGCATTTTATTTTATTATGTGCATGTGTAGTTTCTGTACATACTACAAATGCAAAAAACATGAAGTAAAGCTTTAGAGAGTAGACTTAAAATTTATATTTTAACTTTTTTATGTTTTAATCACTTTCTCTTTATATCTCCTTTTTTTTTTTTTTTTTTTAATTCCTAAAACAAAATAGCATTGTACCCAAAATGCTTTCTCTGTTCACACTTGATCCTACCTTTAGGTCATACATAAAAGATGAAACAAGATGCTAGAAATACCTAATATGCCAGACTGTTCCACTAAATTGACATGGCTTGACTAAGTATGAAGTGTCTATTACTATGAAAAATCTGACCACTGAATGAGGATCTTGTGATTGTGAGCTACAATTGTTGTCTAGTATTACTCCAAAGCAGTACAAAAACCTGAAGGATAATTTTTAAGGGGGAAAAGAATTAAAGCCTAACCTTTTCTCCTTTTTTTAAAACATAAATTGGTTGATAGTAATAACCTTCTACTCCTAAGTACAAGTACCTTCCTTCCCATAACAACTCTAAACTTACAGACATGAAAGGAGACTACAAACAACAAGACAGCATCTTCTGAAACAAAAGAAAAACTCTGATCCTAAACCTCAACTCATCAGGAAAAAAGTTGTATTTTTATGCCTAATTCTCCAAATCTAAAAGAAAAAAATTTTCATTATAGGGAAGTAGGCAAAAAATCTACTATTCTTGACTTATAAGATCACATGGAAGAGAAAACAACTCCTGATATGAACAGCTTTTACTATGGTTCTTATTTTTAATTTATGAAATGCACTGGCTGTGGAACAAAGCAAGATATGGCAGTCATATTCCTAAGTCAATGGAAATCATGGACTTGAAAGTCCAGCCTGATATTCATAAGGTTATTTAAGCTGTACACTTGCCCTTTATGATTTGTCTGTAGTAGTAAAAGGGCACAGTTATGGAATAGCCCTAGGATAGCCTTTAGTTTTGGCAACTTGATTTGGCAGCAATAAAGCATTGAAAGCTGAAGCTCTTTATATAGCACACAGTATGGTAGATCGTGCTTTTGCAGCAGCTATTGAAAATTGGCTCCAAAATCACATATGCTCTTCTTCAGAAGTAACTTCTGAGTAGAACAGATTTTAATACAGCATTGCACTGAAAGGATACTTCTTTCACTTGCTTAAACTGTCTCTCTATAGTCTTGGGATGCAGTGAGAGACACCAATTCAGAAGTGACCTTGTAATTTTCCCCATTTCTTCTTTTTTTCATTTTTTCCCCATTTCTTCACTGTGTGAATGGCTTGTGTGATCTGACATGTAGTATCAGGTATTGATAGAATGGCAGAAAATAGCAATTAGTATGTGTTTAATCATTTTTAAAAAATATTTCCATTACAGCTACATTTTGCTCAGCCTTTCATTTACAGAATATACAAACCAGAAAGTTTACACATGAAACACATGAATTATTTCAAATGACAGAGTGTGAGTTGGTCCTAACTTGGTAACGCGGTATAATGAGCATGAACATCTAAATAATGATTCAGGGGCACGAGGGGGTAAATGGGATTGTTAACTGTAATATCTATCTCTGCCCTACAGATCAGAAAGATTGTTTTTGTTACAATTGACCTTGAGGGGAAACAGAAATATGTATCTTGTGCAAGATGTTGTTATCTAGGTCACCAAAGCAATGAAGTTATCCCTGAAAGACAATGGAAAAGCATTTGGAAGATCTGTAAATGAGAGAGGAAAAAGTAATTCTCACCCAGCTATTCCAGACTTGCTTATACTAATAATGTAGTTATAAGAGTCTCCTCAAAGTGTTTAATAATATTTTATTTTAGAAAATAAGAATTATATAAAAATCATCAGACAGGAAAACAACAGTAAGCAATGTTTGCCTTTGCCAAACAAAGAATTTACATAAAAGTCTGCAAAGAGATTAAAAAAAACTCAAACAAAACAAAACAAACCAGATTACTTCAACATCCAAATCTGATGCACACTACTCTTTTTTGTTTAATTTCAGGTGGTTTCACTGCTACAAGATCAGAACTCATATACTGGAGGGACCAAAATATACTGCCTCACTGTCATATAATTTAGTCTCAGTCATAACTCAGACAATATTTTTACAAGATCACTTTGCAAAAGTATGTCTAGCCTATCCAAATGACAATATTATTTATGCCAAAGGTTTTGCTTTAGGGATGGAAGTATTCCAACTACTGTTTAATAGGCTATATGGAGAGGCTAAAAAAACATCATTTGTTGCATACACAGCTTATGTATACACTGTAAAACTAAAGTGTACAGAGTGATCATTGGCAACACAGGCTAAAACTGGCCTCAGTGAAAAAAGCCACAAAAGCAATGAGCTTCTGAGTTTTCCTCCCTGATATTATTTTTGGAATTCCTGAGCTTAACCAGAAATATGAATGCACAAGTCAGAAATAGATCTGTATTCAGTAGCTACCTGGATATTCAAAATGCAAAAGATATTTTTCAAAAGAGACTTTGTAACACAGGCATATGACTTCATGAGCAGACATATCCTCAGCTACAGTCCTAGAACAGGGAAGGGATAGGAGAGTAATGTCAGGAACTCCAATATAAACCTTTTTAAAATACTGAGGTGAAGACAATCCAGTCTTCATAGCTAAAGTAAATTAGTATCAGGACCAAGTGTTTCTGAAGGAAATTAGAAAGTAGAGTAAAACAAGTATGTTTCTGTCTTCTCAAGCTCTCTTCTTAGAAAATTATCTTCATCCATAGACTTTATTTCTAGTCAATCTGTAACAGTTTTTTTGGCAAACTACAATTCTTTAGTGGCTGAAACTGGCACTGCAAATTCATCATTGTTACGGACTAAAATCATGGTTCAAATGCACTGTATTTTTATGGTGTAAAACCTGTCTATATATTAGTACTGATTCTTGTAACCTGTGCTGTTTAAAACACAAACTGATTCAGAAATTGTGGCGTTCTATTGCAATAATAGGAGTTCTCATTGAAGACTTACCTTTCCATAAAGCTCAATGCTTAAAAACTGGAAAAGGTGTTTGTTCCTGTGATTCGATTGTTCTAATCAAGGACAGTGATATTATCCCTTAAATAAAGCCACGTGCCTGCAGTCAGAATCTCAGGATCCCAGTTCCCATGCTATGAGTGACTGAGATTACAAAATCTACACCAGACAAGCACTGCCATATACACCAAAATACTATAGCATGTGAAAATCGGCTGGCATCCAAACAATCCCTGTGAATCAGATTCATTAGGATAGTGTAATCAAGATTTGGAGGAACAGAAGCACAAAAGGAGACCCTATGGACTGAGGAAGGACCTGGAAAAATACTGCAACTGTGTAAGGATCTTTTAGCCAGGGAACTCAGGCCTGGATAAACTCAGCGAGGAATTTTGAGTAGGAGTGAATGGCGTAAGAGCTTCATAGTACATAATATATCCACTCCATAATATTCAATGATAATTAGGCTTTCAATATGGAAAATTAATATTTATTTACTCTACAGAACTGTGGAGTTGCTGCCATTCTTCCTCTGTTGCAGTGAACTTTAAGTTCTGTGCTTTCTGACATCACCAAAACATTCAGAAATCTGGGACTTTGCACCTTATGAGAAAAACTACAGAACAGTAAGCAACCATTTTTTTTATTGTTGTTTTATTTCGAGAATATTCTTGTGAACTGTTGGTCAAAGTAGCTACATTACTGAGACTGGCAGCAGACAGTGGAGTGTTGTTCTCCCACATCTGGCCATTCTAGTGTTTGGATCTGATCTATATTTCATAAATATCAGTTGGTCTCCCAGTTGTCAGACCACAGGTTTAGTTTGGGTTCCAGACAGGAGGTGGAGAGGCAAGGAAAGAACTTCCATAGTGACAAACTGTTTGCTATTTCCACAATATGGCTTTTGGAGTAGTGGTCCCTTGTGACCACAGAAAGCCACAAGCATTTGGAGACATTTGAGCAAGCCAATATAGTATCACACAGCTATGGATAGACAGAATTTGGCTCCTGGTCACACTGTATGGAATGTAGTTTTAGAAGAAAAATATGTTAAACTTTTGGTTGAAGGGCAAGTTCAAAGACATCTCACACAAAGAAAGACTCAATGCCTCAAGCTATCTATGGATTTCTACCTTTATTACCTAAAGTACACATTTATAAATTATATGAATGCATCTAAAAAGAGAGTCTGGAGGCTGAGGTGGTATTTATTCACAGACTAGAAAATAAATATGTGCTAATTATTGCACTTCAGAAATATAGGCAACACAGGAAGGAAATATAGGCAATACAGGTTGCAATGCTTATAATGGAAAAAGGATGATATTGTTCGAAGGTCAAACATTACCAAACAAAAGTCTAGACTCCTTTAACAGCAGTGAATTAATAAGAACAAAGCTACACCGACAGCTCGTGGGCCTTCATAATTCTGAAGCTTCTCTTTTCATGCTGTTTTGGCTCTCTGTTTACATAGAGCATCTTATTTTTACTGAGCTTTCCAAATAATAATTACATAGCCACTCCGCATCATTTCAGGTCAAAAAGACAGGACATAACCAAAGTACCTCCATCATTTCAGAAAGAGGTTTGTCTAAACTTCGTCCCTCAACACTCCATACTTCCCCAACTTTTTTTTTTCCAATGCATGACTATTCTTGTCTTCAGATATATTTCCTAAAATCTTACCTAAATCTCCCTTACTGTAGTAAGCCCCATAACTTCTTGTACCAGTCTGAGTGAATAACCTTTTCTACTTTGCAGAAATATTTTATGTATTGAAAAATTTATCATGTCGTTTTTCTCCTCTAGTGTAAACAATCTCAAAATTTCAGTTCTTTCTCTAACAGGCATGCTGCATATATCTCTAAATCATCCCTACTAATCTTGTCTGGCTTTTCTCCTAGCTGGCCTGCATTCTTCTTTAACTGTGGTACCTAAAGAAGGCTGGACACAGCAGTCTAACTAAAGTCTTACCGATGCTAAGGACAGAGGAATGTATCTTAACAAACAGCACCTCTGTCTATTCATACAAGCATAGATGCCATTGATACAGATGGTCAGATTGTGAACCATTATAATTCTCAAATTCTTTGCTATTACCCTACTGGTTAGCAGTTATTTTTTTATTTTAGCAATTGATTATTACCAAAAGCAGTATTTTGTATTCATCCATATTGAACTGCACACTGTTTTTTGGTGCATTTTATCAAATAGTTGCAAGCGTTATGAATTCATCTTATTCTTCAACATGCTTGCAAGGCCTTCTAGCTGTGGTTTCATCTAGTCAGTATTTCATAGATTACTTATTAAAATGCTGTATGAGACAGGTCAAACCATCACACAATTAAACTTACATTACTCCTCTGCTATCTACAAGCCCTTTTACCATACACTAGAAGGAAATTGGGCAATAAAAGTGAATTCATGCTGTTAAACCTAAGTGCAATTTCATCATGTTCTGAAGAATAGTATGAGGGGGAAAAATTCTACTCCTTGGAAAGAAAATATTTGCTGAAATGCAATTTATCCTTAATAAGATATAGACTGTGTAAGGTAAGAAATGCATTTCATACTTCACTAAATGCAGCAGCATAAAACAAGTTAATACAGAGTTGAGGCACAAAATCTGATAAGCCAGTCACAGGCATTTCTTTTCCCCAGATGTGTCATGAACTGTAGCAATACAACCTCTGACTGCAAATAGCAAGAATTAGCATACCCCAAGCCTCAGATTCTTTGAAAAGGCTGGATGAATGTGTGAAGCTGAATAAAAAGGCAGCTCTGGGTCTGAACAAATGGTATGATGGAGGTAAACACTACCCAGCTCTTCTCAATCTTTTCATGTCAGCAAGGATCTGTTACAGTGCTCCTTCTGAAATTAAAAGGAATCTGCAGAGGCTTCTTCCTTGCGTTGGCATTGCAAATTCTGTCATGTATACACAGTAACTAAAACAATTTAATATCCTATATGTCCTCATATGAGTGGTAATAATTCCTCTTACCAAGGAAGAAAGTGAAAAGGAAAAGAATTAAAGCGTCAGAACAACTGTTCTCATCTGTCATTTGGTAACTAGTCTGCTGTGTCTGCACGAAGGCAGTGAAATGCCTCTGGCAATTTTTTTTAGACAGATTTCACTTGGTTCTTTACACTTTAGCCAAGTGTACTGCCACTGAGAGGAAGCCCACGTTCTACAGAGAAGGAAGATAAGGGAGATGTTAACTGTATGAGGTAACTTACTGGTGATTGTGAATGTAGACCAGCATTTCACATTTGTGAAAGCCAGCTGATCTTAGGGTGAGATAATGGGATGTTCTCTAAAAAGACTGCCAACCTTGCATGTGAAAACAGAATCTATAAGTGGTCAGGCTGGGGGTGAATTTCTCCTTTTTCATCTTCTGAAATATTGGACACATAATCAGAACACATATTCTATCTGAATTGTTGTAACTAAGCAGGTCCAACTGTATTGATCCTGTGCAGTGCAGTCTTTGCTATAATCTAGCCCTTGATTCTGGCACCTCTCTCTGCAAATTAGTGAGAGTTTAGATAGCTTGTTTTGGCCATCTTCTCAGGATCAAATGGCATATTTTTGTTCATTAAACAAAATCCAAGTAAAACAATACATATTGTCTTGAAAAGTGTGTTGAACTAGGAAGCAACTGCCATTCCTTGTTCCTGCTGGCATACCAGTTTAGGGAATAGTGTTTGCATATAATGCTCTAATCTTGGGATTTAGTAGACAAATCTGTTACAAGTAAAAAAGAATGAGAGTTGTTTCCTGGGAGATATTGATCATAGAATGTGATTACTCTTTGGTACCAACACGGTCCTTCATGTTCTGCTGTTGATGCTCTCAGTAGAACTATCCCTTCCCATTCTCAAAGTTTTGACCATTATTAAGCGAGACACTTCTTGAGCAGAGCCACTGCTTTCCTCAGACCCAAATATCTGACTAAATGAAGGCTTCTGCATTTCTTCAACAAGTCTCTTTCAGTGGACATTACCTAATCAGAACAGATGTGGCTGTTGTAAGAGCAGTTTGTGCCTTAGGACTCCAAATTTTTGTTTCCAGAACAATAAGAAACAGCTGGTCAAACAACAGTGAGAGATGTATCTCCTACAAAAGACACACTAGTCTCATTTTTGAAATGAGAATATTTTTAGGAACACAAACAAGGCTAAAACCTTCCATAGTAGGATTCACAGAAAAGAAACTCTTTTCATGTCTAAAGAGAAGGATTAAATATTCATTGTTTCATAAGTGATTGAAAGCAGTCCTGTATCAGGGTTGAATTAGATTCATGCTGTATCACCAGCCTCTTTCCCCCCCCAGCAAAATGTAGAACCTGTCAGGCAAAACACAGGTACTACCAAGTGCTGCAGTCTGGGCCATACTTCTGAGAAGAGCATTGCAGAAGGTCAGTTTGTCTTAGCTGGAAACACTTGCATGCTACTTCAAACACAGTGCTGACTTATCTCTTCTGTCTGTTTGCACCTCATTTTTGCTTTGATGCTGTCCATTGAAAAACAATTGTTTTCCTATTAGAGCAAAGCACAAGGTGTCAGAAGAGCACTACTTCTTTATACATGGGTTGCACCGAAACAGTTGCTTCCATTTTACCTAACATGATATTATTTTTACTTACTTGATATTAGAAGTTACTGTTACCAACAAGCTATGTTTGTCTTGGGGTTTCTTTTTTGGCCAAAATCTGTCCATGAGGAAGACCAAACAGAAAAATGTATTTTAAACCTTCCATCTTGTTGAATGGATTTTACTAATGTGGCATTTTTCTCTTTACAAGTGTTTTTCCATAGCACCCATGCCAAACTTACTCTTAGGCTGTAGAGAGGCAGAAGACAGACAGGGACAATGCTATTTGAAAGCAGTTCAACTCACCTCCAAAATAATGAAGCAGTAGTTTCTCTCTATGTTGGCCCATGCACACAAACAAAAATTAAATTAACTGCTTGAAGACAGCACTTCATTCTGCTGGAATCCAAAGGGAGCATATCCCTGCATAGTACTTGGACCCCTTTATATCCAGGTAGAACTAAGGGAAGTCTTAGGTATTATATACTTATATACTGACCTGGTATTTCAAGACAAGCTCTCAAACTCAGGATTTAATTTTAGACTTGTTAGAGACCTAAAATCCATTCTGAAGTACTTGGAGTTTCAAAACTGACATAGTCTTGAAAGCTGTAAACATTACACCACATTTTCTAAGAAGAAAAAGTAAGACATATAATCATGCATTATTGTGGTATTTAGAGGTAGTTTTCTGAATTACCTTCCACTAGAGTTCTAGGACGATTTTCTGGAGCAACTGGGGTGGTTGTGACCCAAGTGCATCACCCAGCACTTGGCCTTGTTGAACCTCATGCCAACTTTTCTCCAGCTCTGGGGAACCCAATGTAAGAAGGACATGGACCTGAAGGAAAGAATCCAGAGGAGAGCCACTAAATTGATCACAGAACTGGAACACCTCTCCTGTGAAGACAGGCTGAGAGAGTCAGGGTTGTTCAGCCTGGAGAAAATAAGGCTCTGGGGAGACCTTATAGCACCTTCCAATACCTGAAGAGAGCCTACAAGAAAGCTGGAAAGGGACTTCTTACTAAGGGCATATAGTGATAAGACAAACTGAAGGAGTGTAGATTTAGAGTTTAGATATTAGGAACAAATTCTTTACTGTGAGGGTGATGAGGCACTGGAACAAGTTGCCCAGAGAAGCTGTGGATGTCTCATTCCTGGAGGTGTTCAAAATCGGGCTGGATGGGGCTCTGAGCAACTTGGTCTAGTGGAAGGTGTCCCTAGATGATCTTTAAGGTCCCTTTAAACTCAAATCGTTCTGTGATTCTGTGATTCTAAATCCATTTGATACACAGAATTGTGTATCAAATACACAGATTGAATGCAAGTACCATTACAATATATTAAGATGCATTTGCTTCATTCATGAACAATCTGAAGAGTATCATCATACATCACTGGAGGTTGCTGAAGAAACAGTCTCTGGGCAGATTACAGAAAGCTTTCTCCTCTTCACCACAATCAACATATTAATAATCAGCAGTGCCAAAAATTAATTTTGAACTGTAAGACATAGGAATGTTTTATCTCTGGAGTGAAATAAAGGCACTTCTAATAAAATAAAAACATGTCTAAAAGCTAACAGGACAGAAAAATCCAACTAAGGTCTCACAGAATGTATTCTTACGTTAATCAACCTTACAAATAAAAAAAAATATTGCTGCTGTAGAAAAGTTATGCTCTCCCTCCATCTTATTAGAAAGTGTAGAATAGAAAGTCAGCTCCCCTCCAAGGAGCCACTGAGGAAAAAACTTCATTCCTAGCCTTTAAACTTAATTACTGCATGAAATTTTTAAAAATACCACATGAAATAAGTCTTAGTCACTTTTTCAGAAAAATTTTCATCATACTCTTAATTCTGGAGTCATTACTGGATTTCTTTATAGTATAAAAGGTATATTTGGACTTATGTATAGTACCCAGAAGCAAAAAGGAACGAACATGAAGGGGAAAAAACCAAATAGATTAATTTCTCACAGCTCAATTTCTTCCTCATTTTTTCTCTTTCCTTCTTCCTTTCTAGAATTTCCCTAAAAATTCCTTTCCCCTTGGTCTTCCTTTTTTTCAGATAGATTTCTTCTGTTTCTTCTTTTGGCCACTTTCAATTATTTACCATCAGTCCTGGTTAACAGTGGAGTTTCCAGTTGACTGGAGATTAGCAAGTGTGATGCCAACCTACAAGAAGGGCTGGAAGGCAGATCTGGGCAACTACAGGCCTGTGAGCCTGACCTTGGTGCCAGAGAAGGTTGTGGAGCAGATCACCCTTAGTGCCATCACATGGTACACGTGGGACAACCAAGGGATCAGGCCCAGCCAGCAGGGGTTTGTGAAAGGCAGGCCCTGCTTGACCAACCTGATCTTCTATGACAGCAAGGCACACTAGGGAAAGGGCGTGGACATTGTCTGTCTGGACTTTAGTGAAGTCTCTCACATTGTTTCCAAGAACAGTGTCCTGGGAAAACTGGCTGCTCATGGCTTGGATGGGTGCACTATTCAGTGGGTAAAAAACTAGTTGGATGGCTGGGCCCAGAGGGTGGTAGGGAATGGAATTACATCCAGCTGGGACCAATCGCCACCGTATGCAGGTACCAGTTCAGTGACTTCACCTAGTTTCTTCTGGACTAACATATGATTATCAAAAAAAAGTGCAATAGAGGCTGGAAAAGCAATAAATACATGTAGATATTGAAAGTGTCTGAAAATCAAATAATGTTGTTGCATCTGCAAATAACAGATTACTATTCATGATTGGATAGATTAGAGGGAAAGGGCAAGTATAACTAAATCTTTACAATCAATAATTTTACATTACTTTACATACTTTTTCATTACATTACTTTTATTTTTTTGTTTTCATATGCCAAAAAAGAATCTGATTGTTTAGATTGATTTCATGTTTCTCAGCCTCCTGTGGGATTCATTTGCAATCAGACATTTGCATTCAGAAAATATTCATTCAATACCCCCTCCCCCACTAAGGTGTTACCACACACAAAAAAACAACTTCAAACAAAACATACCGTACACCAACTTCAGAACATGCAGTGAGAGCTTTTAAAATTGCAAGCTGTCCTAGCTAGAACAGCTGGGACCAGTTCATCACTGGATGGGTGTAACCCAAAACTGTGTATTCTATAGCCTTCCATGCCATTTCCCAGAAACTGTTATCAATGAACCATTTACACCATCTGCACATAGAGCCTGACTCCTCAGGCTATAAACTGGGTGTTAAGAGGCCTGTGAGATAGGAGGGTACTCTTGTCCTCATGCCCATTGAGGAACTCCTCGCCCTGAGGGAGGTACTGAGCATTCCTGCCTGAACTGGAGGATATATAATCTTGGAGTCTTGGGACTTTTTTAACCACTCCTGGGATCCAGAGGAAGACTGCAGATCACTGCTCTCAACCAGACTGCAGATCACCACTCTCGACTGGACTGCAACCACCACTTTTCAACCAGACTGCAATCACCACTCTTGACCAGACTGCAACAGCACTCTCACCAACAGGTTTTCCCCCTCTCCCTTTACTTTGGATTCAGGGAGCCCAAAGAACACCACTCTGTTCATGCCCCAGGGTGCTGGGTTATACATTTGGGTTTTGTGTGTTAAAACCAATTGTTTGTCTGTATAATCGTACTTATTTATTATTTTATTAAATTGTTATTCTGATTTATAATCTCTCTTTTGGGTTGAGTTCATTTTCCCTTGCTGGTTTACCTTTAAACAAGCACACAAGCAGATTGTCTTTTTGTTTGCTAGTGATAGGAACATAGCCTTTTTGGTTAAGCCCTACTGTTCTAGGCAATCAATAAAGAGAGATTTTAAAACTTAAGAATATAGTTCACTTGCAAAGAAATACATATTTAGAATTACTGAAATAGCTACAGGTAAAATAGTATAGATCCCTACTTAGTTGCATGAGTAGGATTTGCCTTTATGTGTGCTATTTTGCAAAAACCACGCATCAGTGAAACATAAAATTCTGGCAAAAAAGCAGAATTAGCAAAGGAGAAGAGGAGCAAGTTGTCAGAAATTCATGTCTCTCAGAGAGGAAATTAATAAGATGTATGGTATGGAACCAAAGCAATTATAACATCTAAATAAGACAGTGTCTAAATGAAAAAACAACTGAGAAAGGGTAGCAAAAAAGTAAGAAAAAAGAAAAAGAAAAGCATGCCTTCAAAACAAAAAGAAATTTTACATGTGTAACACTAGATGATCAAAGAAGGAAACTAGTGATAGATGGTCAATATGCTGCAGGTCGAATTCATTTTTTTCTAGACAGTCCACACAAAAGGAAAGAAGATAATATCCTACAGACTGAGGCATGTTTTCTTAGGCTTGGGGAAGTGAATTGTTGAAAATATTTATCCTCATCATAAAACCGATAAGAAGGCAATTAGAATCCTGAAAGCCAACAAAGCACTAGAGCCAGATGACTTACATCCCCAGTGGAAGAAAGGGGAACTGTAAACCTTATAGAAAAGATTTATGACAGCTTCCTGAGAACAGAAAAGGGCTGGACAAAGAATTGATGCACTTATCACATTCAGTAGAAGAAGGAAGGAGCCAGGGAACAAATGCATTGACTTGTAGACACGGACATAGGAAAGGTTCACTAGGAAAGACAAAAAATTTGTCTGACACTGACCTGAGATATGGAAATAATTCAGAGAAAGGGAAGACAGGGAACTCACATTTGCAAAACTCATGTTTACCTTTAGTATTGATCATCCAATACTAGAAAAGGGCACATGTAGTAAAGGCCACTTATCTGTGTTTGAGGCAAGAAGATAGTCTCCCCCACATGTATATTTGTGTGATTGTTACTCAAGGAGAGCAGTTCTTCCCAATGAAGAACGAAGCGCAGAGAGCTACATCAGTCAGTGGAGCATGACTGTGTTTGCTGTGGCAGGCTGCAACCTCGCAGAAGCAGAAGTTAATTGAATAACCCGGCGGACACATCTAGCCACTTAAGAGAAATTTCAAAAGTGCCACAAAGTTTGAAGACATATAAATAATCCTCAGAGATTACAGAGCAACAGCACACCACCACTGAAAGATATATGATTCACAACTCAGTGTTGAAGGGATGCTTTCAGAAGCACCTTTAATAAGCACTTTTTTTAAATGCAGACACCATAATTTGAAGTTATTTGCATGGTTAAGGGGAGATAAAAGGGGAAAACATTAAAGAGATTAATTTGTTTAAGGTCAAAAACCAAAAAGCAATAAGTGGATGTGTATAACCCCTTCCCTTTCTCCCTCAAAACACTATACCAAATTAATTCCTCTAAATTATGCTGTTAATTTACTCTGGACATTAGTTTCTATTTTTAATCTGTACTTCCTGTTTATAAAGATTTGATAGCTTCAGAAACTGAAAAATCTCTAGGATCAGAAGGTCAGAAATGCTTACTTACACTTTTCTATTTGTGCACTTAGAGTCCTGAGTGTAAAATTTGAGCTGCCAAAAAAAACCCCTCAAAACACTAATTTTCTTGCCATAATGTGATTTGGCACATGGAGTCTTCTTTCCTACCATTTCACATTACAGGTAGAGAAAAGTACTATACAACTGGAGGACTGTACATGGAGGATATTTTGTCAAAACAGAAATATGAACATTTTCAGCAAAATGAAGCTTAGAAATACACAGCCAAAGTCATGGGAAGAAGAAGAGCTGCAAGACAGCCTTTATACTTAAATAATGTACAGTCTTCAAAGGCCTTCAATTTTCTTATCAGCAAACCTGTGCACACTCGTCCAGAGTTTGTCACATGATTTATCTCTTCTAAAGGGGGAAAGAGTTTCTGTGGGAAGTGCTGTTAAAAGACCAACAGACTTCATCATTGAAACAATTAAACAAATACTACTATTTTTAGTTTCAGTGAGATGTTTAGTTCATTAAGTGGCACTTCGAGCTGTTCTAATCACCACGTCAGCCTCTGATTATAGACTGTAATGGTTTGGTCTAAGCCTCTTCCTGGCAACCAGGTCGAAACTAAGTACCTATGTCCCATTATTGCATCCTATTCCTTACGTAAGCAAACATATAAATACAATGGGAGAAGGGGTTGAGTTCTCTTTCTCCTCTGGTGGACTTGAAGAAAACAGCCTCTCTGTGTCTCCTCCAGCTTGGGGGTGTGGGGCCTGTGATTTGTTGAGAGGCCGCTGCTTCTTCCTGAGTTCAAGAGGGAGATGCAGTGATTTGTGGACTGAGACATTTCTGTTTTCTCAAGGAAAGTACTGAGATTTCATTTGCTAGTTCTTTATTTTACTGTGTAAAATCTGTTGGTTTTGGTTTTGTTTTTGGGTGGGTTTTTTTGTTTTTTTTTCTTTCTTCTTTTTTTTAGGGTGTTTGGGATTCTCTTTCTATATATATATATAGTATTGTAACTGTATATAAATGTAATACATGTAAATATATATATACTGCTTTGGTTGTGTTATTTGAGTTTTTGGTAGCTTTTTTCCTTCCGATTTCCTTCCCCTGTGTTCTTAAGAAAGGGGGGGGAGGAGAGCTTTTGTTGTGGTGTTGGGCACTTGGCAGGGAGCCAAGCTCAAACTGCCACATGGACAACATTTCTGATCATCAGAAAATTAAAATAACCTTGAAACATACATCATGGAACCATAAGTGGTTTGGGTTGGAAAGGACCTTAGAGGTCATCTAGTTCTTACCCTCCTGCTGTGGACAGGAGGGTTCTATGATTCTGTGACAGGGATGCCACCCACTAGACAAAGTTAATCAAAGCCCCATCCAGCCTGACCAATAGCAGTAATGAAAAAGAGCTGGATCCACTGAGGAAAGGAAATCCAAAAGCAAAGAGAGATTTGCCAAACAAAAAAAATGCTCACATAAGCACCAACAAATTGAAAGCTGGTACCACATTTTTCTTGTATTCTGTAAGTGCCTAAAGTATTTGTGTACTAAATCCACGTACCAAGATCACAGCAAGAGTTTTCATATGAAGTTGTACACCAATTAACACACAAAATCAGCAGAACTACACTTACCACAGAAAAGCAAAAGCAGCCTTGGAAAAACGATTAAGTGCACTGAATTAGGAAAGTCAGGACAGTGCTCAAAGTTCAATACAACTCATCTTTGAATGTAAAAGCTGTGAGAAGAGAAACAAAAAATAGCCACATTAGCATCTCCAGTATTTTATAGGGACAGATCTTTGTAGCTCCATTCAGAATAGTCATCATCTGCCATTTAATAACTGTGCATTCAGAACTACACAGTCAACCTTGCTGGAATCTAAGAACCTAAGGACTGGCTCTCCACTTTTTATTCATAGCATTTTCTCATGGCCTTTGAAAGCACTGATTGGACAAAAAAATTAACACAGCTGGCATTATAAGCGCTACACAATCATCAGGAGCACACTTGCTGATTATATACAATAAGATCTGAAACAAGAGCTGCGATATTTTTTGACTCAAAGCAGTATAGTTAGTTACTAATTGAAGTTCCGGTACACTTTCTCTGCACAGATAATTTTTTTTCTTTTTTTTGTTTTCACCTGAAATTTTCAGTCTTCATTTTACCAGGTCAGACAGTATCGTCTTGGACAGCCTCAGGGGCTTCTGAGCAATTGATTGCACAGAGTACAAAGGTTGAAAAAGCAATGGCAGGTGCAAACTGTCCTACACTCTGATCCCATATGGTGCACTCTCATCATCCATTTCTTAAGGCTTCAGAAACTCCAAAGCTGATCCTGTGCTTTATAAATCATGCCACTTTTACAGAATTATCCCCTTCACCTATTAAATGAATTGTTTTGCATAAACATGCATCAAATCTTATTGTTCCCTTCCAAGCTTCCAAAGTGTGCAGCTTACACCAGAGGGGAGAGAAGCTGAGAGAGACTTGAAAGATCATAAACCTCCCCCACAAAAAGAACCAAACAATAAACAAAAAAAACCCCAACCAGCTACTATATTGTATATATTCTATTTAGTAAAAAACCATACAAAACAATGCTTATCCTCAGGTTTATCCCTGTTAAAACAGTTTCTGACATTATTTAAATGAAGCATAAGTTTCCCAAGAACATTCAGCTTGCAAACCATTAAAACAGATTTTTTTTTCTCATTTGATTAACATAAGCACAGGAAAATTCTGTAAGGCTGATCTTCAGGCAAAAACCCTGAAGTATTTTATGGTTACTATCAGGATAAGGGAAGTCAATATATCAAGCTCATAAGGAAGCTTGCATCCATTTAGATACCCATCAAAACCTAGTTCCTGAAGCTTTCCCATCTATCTCTGTAAACAACTAGTTACTAAAGAAACTAGTTTAGGTACATACCTAAACCTAGGTGTACCACTTCAGATGCATTAAGCAGAGGGGGACTAAGTTATTGCTTATTTGCAGAATAGAGATGTTGATTTTTCTCACTTGTGGGTATATGCACTCAGTCCACATGTATTCGCAAACAAGACACAAAGGAAATAGTATCATTATCTCCTACCCTGTGATTAAGACTGTCATTCAGGATGTGGGAGACCAGAGTGCAGTGCCTCTATATCTGCCTTGAGGTTTAGAATCCATACCTCACCTGTTTTTTTTCATTTTTTTCCCCAAACACCAAGCTATTGGATACCTTGGGCAAGGGTGAAGACATATGCCACTAAAGGGACATATCTCATTACACTGACACAACATCCTCTTGTGCATCTAGCATTACACTTTCTTGGAAATTCCCCCCATAACATTTGTTTACATGGCATTTTGCAGGCAGGCACATGAAAATTCCACCCAAACTGAGCCAGCAGGACATGTGCCAGCTCTGAATGAAAAGCCATACTGTTGCATTTAGCACATCATCGAGCCTCAAATGATAAACTCCACTCAGCAGTAAGCAACTTTAAATCCTGGCATTTCTTAACTTTTCTTAACTTTTAACTACATAAAACCCCAAAATGCCTGCTTGCAATATATTAAGTAACAAGATTAGGAATTTTCCTCTGTCGCCCTTCCCTAGAATTTGAGCTAATGGTAAGACTTGCTTTCACTTTGTGTCCCTGTCTGTAGGAGGAAAAGATACACACCTTGACAATTTGTTTTTCAGCTTTTTGTAAGACAGTAATGCAATCTGAGATCTGGGAGGAGTGGCTCTGCTGACAAGCAGGTTGTACTTAATATGCCACTGAAAATGATCCAGCTGCTTTGGAGAAAATGGTTAGAAAAATGAAAACTTAAAAGAAAAAATAGTGATCTTAATGAAAATACTTATCTTTGACTTCCCTGTTCCCTCATGAACAACAAGATCTATGAAAACCACTGTCAAAATGTCCAAGATTCACAAAGAGAACAGCAACTGATTATTGCTGCCAATCACTTGTTAACTTCAAAGGATTTGCTTTGATAGACTGAAGATTTCAGTCTATTTAGAACCAAAAAAGCACCTTGGAGAAAGTAGTATGATTTTCAAAATCAATCATTCAAGAGTAACAAAGAAATGAAACTAAGACCTGCTTATGCAACATTAATTCAGCTGCCTGTTTATGTATGCACAGGTCAGATCCAACAGGGAAGGGAGCTCAGCCTTTCACAAAGATACTTCTCAAAGCAAGGGCTAGTAATATTCCCTGCAAACCATGCAGAAAGTTACTTACAACCATTCTGTCTAGTTTCACTTAAGAAGTAGCAATAGTTTGTGCATGCTTGTGGAATTTTCAGTTTGCCTATATGAAAAATAAGTTTCAGTACACAAAGCAGTGATAAGTGCACTTAGAACCAAATCCCAAATCACCAGTCCAATATTCCCCTTGCATCATTTTGTGTAACATTTTGTACATATGTCAGCAGCAGGGTTGTCATTGAAAATTTCTGCTAACTGTTGGGGGTCTGAGCCTTGCCCAAGGGTTCTCCAGTTTCAGTCAGGTAGAGGCTGTAAACAAGCCACAAGCACAAGTGCAAAGCCTCACATTCAGTTCTGAATGTGCTTGTTTTAGTAAGTGAGGGGGCTGAATCTGAACAAAACCTCAGGAGTTCAGTATTACATGTACCATTTTATATCCAAGACAGATTTTGCAAGTCTTAATCTTGATGTGAAGTAAAAAAGTCTTCACCAGATGAAAGAAAAAAAATCCTTCAGGAGTTCATCTAAGTTAATGTTGTAACTATGGAGTTAATCTGATGTTGGGTAAATAGCTGTTTACTTACTTGTCTAACATTTCCTTGTGTAAATGTTGATTCCAGTCTAAGAGACTAAACACCACTGCATTCTTTTCCTGTGAATGTGGCAATTCCTAAAACTGAGGGAAGTAACAGCATTTCAGCAGGGAAAGCCTGGACCTCAGGACACTCCCTGTGAGTCTGCAACACTCCCTCCCTCCCCTCATCTGTCCATGATGTTATGTTGCATACTTTAATGATCACAGAACAATTTTTCATTAATGACCTCTGCCCCATTCTGTATGTTGCAGACTTGGAGAGTGAATCAAGGCTGCATATGCAGTACAAAAGGCTGTCTTCTGAAAGTACTCAGCTTGGCCAAAAAGCTGGAAGAAAAATTTGAGCAAAGCCAGAATTGGAGAAAGAAGAGTCTGGTTTCATAGTCAAGGCCGTTAAGTGGTAATCTGGAGCATTTTTCTCTGGACCTGCCTCTGTATAACACTTTACTTTTAATTTTAGCAAATGCAATACAATGCCAAGTATATGGGGGGGGGGGGAAACCAAACAAAGAAAAAAGGCTTGGGCAGCTGAACATCCAAAGTGCATTATAGCACTGAATTTGCAAGGCTTAATTCTGATCTATTAAATATGGGACCTATTAACCTGCTAAAAATGTTCTGAAAATATTATTGATACTTGACTAATATGTGAGACTGCTTAGATACCATTGTGGCACCTTCCACATAAGAAATTATCAGAAAGTTAATAAAACTATTTACTTAGCTAATTTTTTAAAAAACACAGTAAATATGGTCAGATTTAGACATTAATTTGCTTGTTATTTCATCATCAGTTATGGTACACAGAAGTAGCACAGGAAATAAAGGTAGCATAATGTATTTGGCCCTATGTGCAAAACTACTATATATTTTATTAAGGACCATTTTGAGAATGTTGAGTTCTATTAACAACAAAATCCAGAATTCCAAACAGTTTAGCTGTTAGCACAGTCACCCTTGTTAGTCGTGATTAAATTTCAAAACCAGAAAAGCGACAGCAATTCTGGGGAGGAAGGTCTTATTTTTCTATACCATCATTACCAATGAAGTCAAATCATTATTTTTATAAAATGAGGGTGAAAGCCTAAAGTTTTACAAAAGTTGCCTTCACTGAGAAAGATACCTATCACTTCCTTAAAAGTGTAGTGACTATTTTATTCTTAATCAAACTGGGCTATTTATTCTGCCACCCCCTGTAATTTTATAATGTGTGAAAGTGTTTGTGTTTTCTACCAAAAGACTATTCAATGCCATAAATACAGTTGTTCCTACCTTTCCTCTTACCCTTAGAGAACAATTTTCTGACTTTCCTCAATGTACAGAGTGGGGGAAATGTGAAACAGGTAAACCATAAGGCTAAAAAAAGGCTAATAAGAGAATAGTAACTCAGAAGTTTGATTTTGGTTTGGTGGGTTATTTTTCACAGACAATTGTATGATTTTTTTTCCAAATCTTGGTTCAAGATTTTTGAGAAGCAGGGCTGACTCTTCATATGTGCATCCCTTTCCAAACTTCCATAGACTATATCCAGGTAAGAATAGACCATACTTCCAAAACCAGAATGAACTGAACCAAAACAGAGACAAACATATATGATTGAATGACATACAAAGGAAAACACAAGGAAAACCAAGCTGACACTTAACATGTAACCACCAGACTCCATTGCACAACACTGGACACCCTATGCAAGGTGACTGCTTTTGTAACCAGGTTGCTTAAGCCACAGAGGAATGATCAAAATTTCAGTACAAAGTTTACCAAAACATGTTACCACTCTCTTTTATTTATAAAAGGAGATTCAAGACTTATTGTTTTGAAGGCTTAAAGTCTCACACTGTTGACAAGCAACATACCTCTTGGGAGCTCTTCACTAGCCTGATGACCAGCTAAGAGTCAACACACACTGTAAGCATTTGTTCATCAGTTCAGCAGAATTACACAGGACCCAGTGAGCATCTGGTATTCAGGAATGCAGCTGTCTTTGTCGCAGGCAGATTTATGGACATAAGTTTTGCAACTGCTACTTTTTGTGATCATTTGCAGTTAACTCATCTGCTAAATAGAGCATGGCCATTAAACAGGTTATCCAAATTTCTGCTCACTGCTGCAAGTCACTGAGAGAGTTGCGGCTTCCCTTTTTAATAGTATATATTAGCTTCAGGTGTTCCATGAAGGGATCAAACTGGCCAAGGGTCTCTCTATCTCTGCAGTCCCTGCAAGGGCTCTCCACCCTGAGGACTTGAGCTTCTGCATAAGAAGTCCCTTTGATATTTCTGAGTCAAGGATTTTCTACAAGTTTCTTGCACTCCATTATCCACAGGAGCCATCTTCTCTCCACTGTAGGGGCACTTCTGGCTGGAAGCTATGGTCTGCACCAATTTATCCAACCCTTGCCTCAAGATCCCCTCCCTACTCGAGATTTCCTCAGTGCCTCAGGCACACTCCAGCTCCACTACTCCATCTCATGGCCTCACTCTCCCTCCCTACTCTCTGGCACCTCCACAGCTTTCCCAGCCTGGTGGCCCCAGCATAGCTCCCCCAGACCCACTGTTGTTGGTCTTCCACCTTAGCTTAAGCTCTCTTGCTCTCATTCAGGGTCTTCTTCCTTTGGAGCTGCAGCAGCCTCTTCACTTCTCCAGCTTTAATGAGCTGGAGGCTGGGCAGTGGCTGCTGCTCAGCCCAGCCCAAGCAGCCAGGAAGGGCAGCAGGCGCTCCTTACCGGAGCACTCCTCAGACCCAGGGTTTCCTGGAGCAAGGCTGACCCGTGCCCAGCCCTCAGCCTCCTCTTGGGTTCCAGCTGCTTGCAGAGGAGACCCATCACAGCTTGGAGCTCAGCAGCTCTCCCCACCACAGACAAGTGACCAGGGCTTGTCCAGCCTCAGCCAGACCCCATGGCAGGCCTGCCCATTCCAACACCATCCTGGCTGCAGCCCTGAGCTGCCACGGGCCACAGCTGAGCCCCCACAAAGGGCTGAAGGACACCTGCTGCTGTAGGAAGGCTAAATCTGGAAGATGTTCTGGGAAGGGCATGTCCGTGGAGTGCACCCTGTCTCCAGCATGCAAGACAGACGACAGAAAGCCCACGTCCCACCAAAACCAACTTTACATGGTGCCGGTCCAAGGGACCTGCAATGTCTGAAGGCACATCCACACATTTTACTAAGTGTCTGCACTCAGCCTGGGAGTGCAGATGAGCAGCCAGCAAGCCCAATGGCACTAGAAACCTGTTTTGCTCATACTGAGGGCAGAAAGGCCACATGGCAGTTTTTCAGCTAGAGTAGAAAGGGAGTGAGGGGACACATCCAGAAGCCCGAAACACGCCATTCTTAGTTTTTATTTCATTAAAATTTGTGATCATCACAACTGCAAGAAGTGGTAAAAACTGCGTTGCAACTTCACAAATCTGGGGGAGATGCTTTACAGAAAGACATTTGTCTTTATTCCTGAGACCTTTCTTGGGCTGATCAGGACAAGAAAGTTAAAAAAACTCCCAAACCCAACCCCATGGAAACAGAATTCAGGACATCCATCCTTAGCTTTACAACATCTTACCATGGATTGCAGTGAGCAACTAGTACTGAGCCAGCTTCTTAAACCTCACTGAAAACTGAAATGGAATAGTCTCCCCTTTTACTGTCTTTTTGCAGCTGGTACAAAATGCAGCTTAACATCCTTTCCCCTTTTAATTAAATACACTGTTCAGCACTCTATTTCACTAGGCCTCTGAGCAACATAGGGATACATGTAATTACAGCCATCATACTTCCCCTCCTCTCTAGAAAATCACTTACCAGCCGTATCCTTGACAAAATGCTCGCGAAGAATAATACATCTGAAGTCAAATGTTATCTGCTAATTGACAGGACGGTTTCAACAATGTAACCTTATCTTAGGTAAATAAACTTCAAATGAAACCGAGCCAGAAATGCCAAATGAGATGACTTGAGATTCCTTTTTGCTGCAGAGGGTCTTGTTTTGATAGTGCATTTCAACAGCAAAGGCTAAATGTGAAAGTCTAAGAGAGATTCTGAGCCAAAAGAGAGGCTCAGTCCCTTCTGTTTATATGCTTTCCTATCTCAGTATTTTTCACAATAGGAAAAAATATCTGAGCAGGTCTGTAATTATGGTAGTAGAAAAAATGTTAAAAATTATCTTTACTTAGTATATTATTTGAAAAAAAAAGCATTTCTAGCATTTGTTTTAATTCTTATTTAGATTTTATATTTGTTTTTACACTTCAATAAATAATTCATAAAACTAGCCTAAAGTTAACACTTTTAAAATACAACATTAAGTTACAGATGTAAAATTCTCATTAAAGATTCACATTAAAGTATCTGATCAAAGACAGCAGTAGCGTACACCAAATATGAGATCCCCAGACATGTGAAAGCAGTGAGAAAGAAGAGAAGCAGCCACCCACGGGGGAGGAGAAGATGGAAGAAAGAGAAATCCTGTCCCAATGTGTAGATTCTGAGGAGCAGATTCTGAGGGATGAAAGAATGTCCTGGAAATGGACTGCAAACTTTTCAACCACACATTGTCAGGTGTGCATGTTGTCCCGCTCCTATTTCTGATCAGTATTCAGAGATGTTAGGAGGCAGTGACCCTACCAAGTGCACTGCACTTCTGTAAAATTATTTGTTTTATAAAGCATAGCTGACCTCAAAACAAATGTAGCAATAATAACTTAAAATGCATTCTCAACTGAAGTTTGCCTCCTGAAATTCCAGTTAACTTTAGGTCTGTGGTTTTTTCACAGAGATATAACCAGAAGACATTCCATATGTCCAGAACTATTACCTCACACTAAACTTGCAGATAGAGCATTACTCAGAAGCATTAGTCAGCACTGGCGGAGGTAGATTCTACACAGGGGACTGACCTTCATTGCAAAAGATAATCATACTGCAAGATGGGTTTTCAAACAATATGAGGGATAATTTTGTTATATTATAAACACTGCAAGAGAGTGTACATTTGTAGACTTTGACGTCAAGGTGGGGAGAAGAATAAATGGAGAATAAACAAATATACTGATTTTGATGTAGATTAAGAAATCAAGTTTCCAAAATTCATGGCTTATGCCTTATCATCCAGGCCAGATCTGATTGCTCTGTGTGGTCATAGCAACTGAAGCCTGGCACGGTGGCTGAGCCTTCGCTTCTAGTTTCCAAAACACTTCCTTTTCTATCTCAAATTGTGATCTGATAAATTTATTCTGAACAAGATTACTAAAGAAGTGAGATTATTTATTTACAGATCTTGCTGGGTCTTCTCTGAAAAGGCCTTCTTTTTTGTAGAAATTGCATCTTCCCGCTCTTAATGCAGAAATACATACTCATAACCTTTCCAGGACAGATTTCAGTAATTGTCTGACTGGCAGCTATATGACCTCTGAACATAAACTGTGTCCTGCAGCCTGTCCAGCCTAATGAAAATGTCAGTCTTGTGCAGAAAAAGAAGAAAATAAACGATGTGTGGTGCTTAGATTGTATGTCAGTTTAAGGGATATAGCATCCTTAAATGTACACCATACCACATTCTGAGTGGCTCAGTTTCCTAAACTGGACATGAACTCTCACTTTATCCAGGCCAAATATATTGGGAAACAACCAACTCACTAGTGCTGTAGTGAACCTTGTTCACTGTGGCTGACTGAGCCCTTACAAATCTGTTTGGGATTCCATCCTGATTAGTGCATGCAAATGCTCTTACACCATTCCGTCTAGGACAAATTCTGGAGGGACTACACAGAAGCAATCACCCACCCCTTGACCTAATTGTTTTTTGTGGTGAAGAGAAGATGGCCAGAAGGGTGTCACTTCTTGGAGAATGACAGCCTCAACTTAGTAATGGCCTTCTACAAGACTCTTAGGTTGATGTCTGACTGACTCAAGATGAGGCTTACAAGATTCATCCTAAAGCTATTGCAGCAAACCTCCCTAGAAGAGAAGCCAGAAGAATCTTGGATCTTGGTTCCTATAACAGTAAAAAAATAATAAAGAAGTAATGAAAATAAACAAGGCCCATTCAGCATTCTACAGAGGATACTTAAAAGTGCTTCTTGTAGATCAGGCATCTTTAGATAGAACAGGGAGTTTACTCAAGAAGGAACAGTTCTGCAGTATAGCAAGGGAAATCAGAGAAAGGAAAAACCAGTATCTCAGGTAAAAATGGTGTTCATTTCCTCAAGAAATAAACTGAAGAAGTGTAATACAGAATTATAATAGCAGGGTTGGCTTCAGAAGGAAGTTCAGGTGCAGAAGGAAGTTTGGGTGCAGGAAAACTGCATTTTAAGAAGACTGAAGGGGATGTTGTGTGCCAGGAATTCTACAGTCATCATGGGTGATGTTAGCTTTAATGCAGAAGGAAGAGAAAAGGAGAGAGAAGCACAATAGCATCTGTTTCAGTGTACTCAGTTTGTCATTATAATCCAAAACACAAATGCTCTGGGGAGAAAAAAATAATACTAAAAACTGAACAGTAATGGGAAACCTATCGGGTTATAACTTGTGGTGTAAATGTATGGGAGGAAAGTCAACAGCCTTGCAATGACAGGGAAAATTATTCCATCTTTGACTTCTGATCTGAAGGGCAGTAAAACTTTGTGATCAAATACAGATAGAAATACCTATACTTTTAAAACAAGTAATTGTTTTGTGAATCCTCATTTGTAAATAGAATAAAAAAGAATATCCAGAATTAGTAAACACCTTATGAAAATATTTAAGGTTCTCTGTACTTTCTTTCACATCTTACTCATAACAGTAGTGTTTATTTTTGTTAAAACAGAAACTAGATTTTAACTCAGAAACAAGAAATATTTCATGGGATTTGATCAGAGATTTCCATAACAAATTATTTTTACTCTACCAAGTAAGAAAGGAAATACCTTTCAGCAACAGTGACCTATGCACCAAGTTTTCTGAAATCACTTTCTTCTTTACATTTAAGAACATCATGACTTCAGATAAACTTCAGATAAAACCTTAAACACTCAATGCAAGAAGGACATTTATTGTTATTATTGACTGGCTGTTAATGAAATAATTCCATGTAGTACAGAATATTTTTGTTGCCATTAATTTCATTCTTGATCTATATTACTGCTTAGGCTAAAATATTATCTAATAATGTACATGACCATGTTCCTGAATTTTCATTTTCCTTATTTCCTTATATATGACAAACATTGCTGCTGCCAAGGACAGGATTCTAGCACAACATAGATGTTACTTGAAAGAAAACACCTTATATATATTTTGATGCAATTGACAAAGTAAACGTTAAGCATACAGAATTCTAGCAACTGTGAATCAGGGAAGAGACAACGGTACCATGGGTATCAATCTTAAAAGCTGCAGTTTTATTTTACTAAATTATCTATGTTAAAAACAAATCTGTGCCTGGTGTGGAATTTCACTGCATCAAGTGTTACAGTATTTTTGTTTTCATTACAAGCAGGAGAATGCATGTAGAACAAGGGTTAAGAAACATGACAATAAATTAGAATATAATTTACAAAAGCAAAAATAATAATAATATTGTAACAGTGTACCACATTAATACTGAGTATAAAATAATAAGCAACTAATCACAATAATACAAAGGTAATTTCAGTCAGTATTATTAAGGATATCTATGTGACATTCACCCCATTATAAAGTTCCTAACGAAGTGGATTATTTTTGCATGTATACACCTTGAGGGATTAATCTCTTGATTTTTCTTTCTGTTTTGATCTTCTTCAGCTGATAGTATTGCTCAGTGGAAGTACTGGCACCAGATTCGTTTCTGCATTTTGTATTCTACTATTTGATTATAGGCCTGTCATATTTATAGCCTGCACAAATAGTCCTTTTCTCACTATTAAGGAATATTTAGCTTAGATTACATAGATGGCTACAGTGTAGCAGCAGCAATGAACTGTGCTGTGGAAACCAATTACTTTTCTTTGAATTAGGTTTGATATTTTAGTCTGAGTCTAAAGTGTTGCTTAGTTTGTAAATCCACATACATTCTGTATTTTGTTCCCTTTAACAATACAATTCAATGTTGCTCCAGGGAGTTCTTTAAATTCCAATATCAGTGCTGTTACATTGCAGAGTAAACATCGGAATCCCTGGTGTTCTAGCACCAGTAAGAGAGCAAAATGTGTCTTTGGAAATACTCCTTATAACTTTAATGTCCTAAGTGAGGTAAAAGAGGAAAAGGTTTCTTTAAATACACAGAACACCCTTTTCTTGTTAGCTGAAAAGACACGTTAGCTGATAAACAAAATGATGCCCTAGAGAAAACTAGGCCCTGATACAAAGAGGCCTCTTGCTCAGGGAATGCCATAACAACCCCTTATCCTTTCATCATATTTCTGATCTAGCCAGGGCATGCTAGCACCAAGGTGTTTTGTCAAAAGGATATAGAAAGTCACTTCACTTAACAGAGAAGGACTGCATACTGCCCCTACTCCCTATGTGCAACTCCCAAAGACTGGGATTTTTTTATCTACCGGTGTCAGTTTTAACAGAAGTTGTTTACATGCTGATGAGAGCAACAGATAATAAGCACATGTAAATACACATAAGCCAACTGTAAATTAATTCCACTGGTCACAAGTGTATGAAAGTGGAAATACTGGCAAGAGGTAGCAGATGACAGGAATTTGATGGTCATGAGTACATGGGCTACACAAAACCCCACGGACAGATTGTCAATATGCTGGGGGGATTTCATAGTATGAATCCTGTTAAAAATACCTATTGTTCCATGTTAATTCACATTAGTAAATAGTGTGCAATATATTTGGCTTGTTATTGGTAAAATACATTGGTACACTTCAATCTCATATTTTGAAATTATTTTTCACTGAAAAGATTACTTTTCTTTAAAAAAGTGCTATTTGAGTTAGAATTTGTAACACATTATTGTTCACATAATTTTAATTGCATTACAACAAAGGAGGCATAGTTGGACACAAAAGCACATTCATCAAGTACCTGCTGTAAAATGCAAGTGTTCAAGTACAATATATTAATATAAACAAGTATCTACTTTCCTTATCTCCTTGTTGAGTCTGTTACTGAAAAGTGAAAGGGAAGAGGAGCATGACAATTAACTTCTTTATGCCAGATTCCTGATTGTGACTTGCCTAAGTAGTTTGGTTTAACTTTTAAAAATGCAAGTATTTGGTGAATATTAACAATATGGTAATATGAAATGAGTGGAGTATGGTAGTGAATAGTTAAGGCATCTAGCCTCTAATCCAGAGGCATGAGTTTGTTCCAATTTCATGCTGAAAGCTGCCCCCTGCTTTAAATATGGTCCAACTTTAAATATGCACCTGGCCATTTAGGTAAAGGTGGCCAGGATTCATTCCATCCACCCCTTTTCCAGTGTGCCTTACTCCTGATAGTTCAACAGGCCTCTTGGCTCAAGCACACTTCTGACTTCTCACTTGAACAGAATCTCGATTCCTCCATGAGTCATTTATTCTTTGGTTGTAATCCTTGCCCACTCAGATGTGGTCTCCTGAACAGAACACTCCCTTTTTTTTTTTCATATACAATACCTCTGCTACGGTATCAAAAAAGGGAACATCTGGAATACATTCAGTTGTGCAAAGGATTGTTGCTATTACACAGTAGGCTTATCTTTTGCATTCAAATTCCTTAGTTTTGGAGAATCAAAAGTAACCAGATCTAGATACCCACAAAGTTGTCTCTTCTTTGTGGCTGGTGGTCTAAACAAAAGTGAGCTGGAGTCGGAAGTGTAAGTTCTAAGCAACCTGTATGGTAGTAGTGAAGGAGCTGGCAATAAAGTCTTCACCTCTGTTGGAGTCTGCCTCCTCCATGACATTGAAATATGTTCCCTTTCACTGGAAATCTCAGTTTCACTTGGACAATGGTAAAATGGCTATAATCCTACAATGCAGATTTCATTTTGTTTCATAGCACACTTGTATTTTGTGCACCACTGCAATAACTATTGCATCTCTTAAAACTAAGTCCCTCATGGTTGTTCTATTTAGTGTAGCTTTATATAAGGCTCACAGCAGTGTTCAGGAAATACAGATTACTCCATAGGGAATTAGGTGGAATGAAGGAAAAATAATTCTTTTTCTAAAAAATTTCTTCTCCTTAAATAACATTTCCAAGCTCCTTTTATAATTTAAATTGTGGTGTCATGTCGAGAGATAAAGTAGTTAACATTTTTAAGCTATGATTTAACATTTTTTTGATTCTTCTTTACTTCCATAGTAGACCAAGTCATAAGAACTACATCCTAAACAGTTTTAAATAGAAATGGTTTCAGTGTCATTGCTAAGTCCATAATAAAAATTATTTTAATGGTCCAAGGAGGTAAACAGACTATTGGATTTAGTCAAAGGAACACAAATGTTCCACAGTAAGCTATTCTATATGTGTTGTGTGCATTTTTCTAATTTGGCATCCCCTCATTATACTGTGTCCAGCACTTTGGATTAATAAATCCCACTTCACAGAAGTTAAAATAATATTGAAATCCTGTCAGCTGGGGCTGACCAGTGGTTATGTTTTCCACAGGGTAATGCATTTGCAAGGACATCAATCTCATTCCGCTGTGTGGCTCTCTTCGATGAACATTTCCACAATGGTAATAATAAGGCACATTCTCGTGCTTTCAGTGGGTCAGTGTCCTTGGCAGGTCTTGCAGCACATCTGTCTGAAGTATGCTCGACTGCAGAACTTGAACTTCAGCACCAATGGGCAATATGCCACTTTGTTCACATCTTTGCACTCTAATAATTAAGAACATTAAAGAGAGAAAAAATCAGAAATAAAAACTAAAGTACCAAGAAAATTTGACATTTAACATGCTACTTTATCCATCCTTCTTGCTTTCTTTATAATTACACTTTCTAGTCCGGTCTAGTGCATACAATATATTTTAAAAAGCCATAAAAATATTCGCAGGGCCTTCAGACATTTAGGAGTGTGCCCTCTTTGCCTTGGAAGAATTATCATTTATTCAGATAATTGAACACTTCAGACAGCTAGGAAACATAATTTTTTTACAATACTTTTATAGCTTCATTCTCAGGAGTTATTCTATCCATCCATGAGAGCTTATCCAAAGTCCAAAATGATTCACACTATCTGGTACCATGGCTCTGCATTTGTAAGAATCCTTGAAACAGAATGTGCACTGCAGATAATAGGGATGGAGAAAACGAGAAGCATTATGAATAATGGCACCAACAGTGCGTGTTCAGTGACCAAACTGAATGGTGGATTATACTTTACACTTGGTTCCACACATCTACGATTTCTTTTATGTCTGAGGGAAAGGCATTTTTATGCCTATAACAGACACGTAAAAGCTTTTTGCAAAGTTGTGTTTTCCCTATATGCTGGGCTTACTGCCTCAACAGCCTGTATCATACCAGCAGGTAACTCTCCTAGGAAGGGAGAACAGAGATCAAGTCACAGAGGAAGGCTTCCTTCCTTTGCATCCCCTTCTGTGGAATGTATCTAAAGTGACTTTGGGGGTACATTACAGGAGCACTGCAGGGAACAGAAAAGTTTATTCCTTGCTCAGTTCTCATCCTGATGCAATGGATATGGGTCTACATATGAGAGTTCAGGGGTACACAGGTTCTACAGCTCAAATGCTACTGCTGCAAATATCCTCTTCACTAAAGTGAATATTGTGACAGATTTTTAGTTTAAAGCATTTGCACAGTGCCTTCCAAACACATTAAAAATGGGACTTTGTCAAGGAGCTTTGCTTCAAACATAGGAATTTGGAAGAGATGTATATGGAGAAAAAGTAAAACCTCTAAGGTTGAATTAAATAAATTAAGTGATGGGAAGAATGAAATTAGATTCATTTATCAGAAAATTATTTGTCTGAAGAGAATGCTGTAAATTTTTACTCTTTTAAGGTTGCATTTGATACTGGATCCTTTCCATAATCTTTCTCAAATTACAACAGTTACAAAGAAAAAGTGAATCAGAAGGTAATGAACAAATATTTAGTACTTCGACCATTATTACATTTTGTATTGATGTGATAACTAGAAGTGATGACTTGAGGAAGATACAATACTGTTGTTCAAGGCATGACTCTTTCTGTAAACCAAATATTAAAGAGACAACAGACACACCAAACAAGTAAAAAAAGGAAAAAAGCAATACTGAAACAAACACAATTGGCATGTACAATCCTAATCTCCTATCACATTATTTTTACTCTGGGACAGGTAGTTATGGACAGTGTGTTGACATTTGCAAGCATACTGTAGGTAGCAAGTCGAGTGCAAATGAGAATATTTAGTATTTGAACCTAGGAAAGTATTCATGAGGTTGAACTTATGCGTCTATTCTGAATGGCATTTCTGATAATTCCAATATGCATGTTTTTAGCTAAGCAAGTAGAGGTCAGGAAATTATTTAAACTTTCATTTCATTAACACAGATACAGCACTTGCAATTTTTTTACTCCACCTACTCAACATTTTACATACTGCTTTTCTATTTTTTTAATTCTTAATTTGGAAACATAATTGAATGCCAGAAGAAAAGATACTGGGGGTAGTTGGTTGAAACAGACATATTTCTCTACCACACATGGTCTCTGTGTTTGACTGAGTTTCGAAAAGTCTTCACAAAAGAGGTCAAGTCTGTTCCAGAAATATTTCAGTTCCTCATGTTTGTGAAGACTATGAATATAGGAGAGACAGATGGTAAACTACAAATGAAGAGTAAAAAGGTGCACTTGATCTTGACAAGACTTAAGAAGTTCACTCCCAAAAAATAACCCTCCTACACATTGTATTTAGTCAAACACAAGTAAAGCCACTAACTCCACTTTTGCTAAAAGTAGGATTTGAAATTATGCTTTTTCATGTTCCTTTAAGTTATCCTTCCTCTTGAGTAAAACTGAACTGGTTCAGCTAATGCTGTTTGGACAGCAATGAGACAACATTCTGTATGTTGCCCACAACTTCTGTTTTAAAAATCAGTTTTGAAATAGATATGGTGGCTGAAGAAGTAGCCTGTTCTTCATAGGACTGTGGTTGAATGGAAGAGGTTTAGCAGAGCCCTTTTTGCTCCCAGTAACTACTGTTAATAAATTTCAGTAAGCTACATGTATTAAACTCTCCCTTCCTGAAGTTTGTGGTTAGATCAGACAATATTATGATGTTATCTATCATTTTACAGTAAGAAAACCACAGAATGTCACTTTGCCTCCAGTGAAAGAAACTGCAAAGGTGTATAAGGAAAACTGAAATGACACAAAAAAAGACAAGATAGTTCTTCAGGTGAACTTTTAGATGGGCCTTAGCAGTTTAGATTCAGCAGATATATATGTACTTAAGAGAATAAAATAATTCTGAATACATATCAAATGGTGTTGTAGGTGCTGCTTGTAGTTCAATTTCATCAGCAAATGCAATGTTACCCTCATCAGTGGCAGCCCATCAAAACCATATCTACAATATCCTAAATCACCAATGAAAAGTTTTGGAAAAGCAAAGAGCTAAAGTACATATAAAACATGACAAGATACATTGTAACTTTCTTTTAGTATTCCAGCACCCCTAAAATTTTTAATCTTTTTTTATGCAAACAATCCATTACTTCCCCCAAGAAAATTTGTCCAAACTTTACCAACATGATCATTATACTGCAGAGTGGCTCAAGCTTCCCAAAAACCCTCACGTTTTGAACTCTGGTTAGCAAAACTAAATTGTTCAGAAATTGCTGAATGGGTTCCATAGGCTGCAAGCACCAGAGTTTGGAAGCAAAGGGAATCAGGTTTGCTGGGGTTTGAAACAGGAAGCAAACCCACTCAGCTAACCTGACCCTGCTGCAAACCAACGAGCTTTAGCTGAAGTTGCCTTTGCCCCACAATGGAGCCCAAAGCACAAGGCAGCGTTATGAGGTGGCATGTAGACAAAGTCCCCATGTGTGGGCAGGTATGCTTTGTACACACATGCACTCCTGAGCAGACAAAGCCTCTCTTTGGGAGACCTGACTCCTTCCTTCAAACCCAAATACTGATAGCCAGGTCACAATCTTTTTCCCTCAGATTCTTCCTAACCATGCTAACGAGCCTGGATGGCTGTCAGTAAGGACCTGGCTTGTTCCTGGCTCTCTCAGAGTACAGGCCAGAGAGCTGACATCCATCTGAAATACTGTGTAAGTGATTTTCAACATTTTCTATTTGAAGATCCCAAGAATTTTCCAGTGAAGGTACAGATCCCTAAAAACCACTACTGCCAACAGACTTACTGTTCATAGTTAGCCTGTACAGTTCTACTGTAAAGAAGTTCACGGCCACCCAGTGTACAGAGATCACACACAGAAACCCCCTGATTGCATTCTATAAGAGATTAGCATATTTTCCTGAAAATGCTGAAGAATTACTAGCATAATTACCACAAATAAAAATATGACCTTGTCATCTTGAAATTAAGAGGAGACTGGGACTGATTCATGCCCACTTAATAAGTAATTTACTACCTTCCTTACTTTGGACGAAAGTCAACATCTGTGTTTGTAAAGTAAATATCATGTAGCCTTTGAGCTTTAAAGGGTACAATGTTTCCTAGACTGATAATTACCACTTAAAGATTACTTGATGTGGTGGGGGGAAACAGTTTCCCCCCCTGAAGTTATAAAATGATAAAACCCCAGGGGGTGGTGACCCTTGAGGTTTTTGCCCAATGAGCGCTTTTGCAAAATATAAACATATCACAAGCAGAACAGAAGAGAAGGTCGTTGTAGTTGTAGGAGAGGTGGCCATGTTCTGAGGCCACGAGGAGAAGGGGCAGGAGCCCCTCTGGGGGGCTCTGGCCCTCCCAGCCCCAGCTGGGGGCTGCAGGGACTTGGAACGGTGTTAAACCGGGCTAAGTGCCTGTAGCTAGAAAGCTGAAGGAGTTTTCTCCACCGTGAGTGGGCAGAGGGAGCAGCGGCAGAGGCAGCAGCGACAGAGGACAGTGGCAGAGAGCCAACAGATAAGAACTGAAGAAGCAGTAAACAGCATGCAGCCAAGGAAGACACAGAGTTGTTTGAGAGAAAAGAGAGCCAGCAGCAGAGAGAGCATAAGCCCTACAGACACAGAGTTTTGGGTGAGAACTGAACCAAAGACCCCAAACTCCTTGGAGACCCCTCCTAGAAAGGAGGATGATGATGAACTCTTACTTGAAAGAGTCTTAGAGTGCTACAGCATTGCAGAAAGGAGCTGAAAAGCTCTGAGAAGGAATGTGGAGGGGGTGACCTTGGCTCCCCTCGCCGCTGCTGCCAAGCTAAGCTGGCAGCCTGAGATCAGAGCACAGAAGCTCTGACAGAACTCTTGAGGCAAAGGCCTTCAACTGGAAGCTGCCCAAGATGTTCTGACTCAGGGGTGAATCCCCTGAGGAAGGGACCTTCATGGGATGTCTTACACTCCATGATATGACGTGGTGAAGCGAGTTTTGTCCCTGCTACGCAGCCCATGGAAGAGAAGACCCTTGCTTGGAGACGATGGGCCGAGGGGCTTGGATACCCCCTCGTGTGTACTGGCAGAGATCCAGCTACAGCTGCTGCATGGAAGAGAGAGACGGAGAACGTGCTGCCTTAGAGACATTGCTGCTCTGAGAGTGGAAAGGATCTTTCCTTTCCTGGACTTTTATTTGGAAGGGAGAAGAGATTTGATCCATTGTAAATACTTTTATGTCATGGTAGAGATAGCTAAGATTGTATATAATGTATTGTAGTATTTATTTGTACAGTCATTGTAATATATAATCCCTTTCCCCCATTTTGAGTCTCGTGTGGTGTCTGGAAAATCCATTTCACATTGGATTGAGATGTGGGAGGGGGCTTGGACTAGGGAATTGGATTTTGGGGCTCTCAAACCATGACACTTGAGAACACTAAACAATGAAATAAAAGGAGTAATAGGAATTAATAGAAATAATAGGACTATTAATAGAAACATTAATATTAAAATTAATAATAACAGAAATTATAGAAATAATATAAGTAATGGGAATTAAAACAGCCCACAAAAATTGTATTATGAAAATGTTTTCAAATGACAACATGGGATGATAAGCCTCTACTTTAAATTAAAACTTCTAAGCAGTAAATTACGGTGCTCATACATTGAACCATCAGTGTATTTCTGGGAAGATTTTAGTGTGCTACCATTTCACCACAGACATGTCTAGCTGACAGACTTTTATGACAATTCTGAATCTATGGCATGGACAGAGATGAATACAGTAGGCATTGAATGACCACCAAACCCAGGTAGACTGTAGGACAAACCTGCCTTTAAAATACAAATTAAATCTATGGTTCCAGTCTTCAAATGAATACAGTATTTACTATTTTTTCCACCACATTGTTGTGTTTAACACTGATATATCAGGTAGAAGGTCAGTGGATAAAAGGTATATCACACTCCCACTGCTATTATGAACATTTCCACTGAAACAATAGACTAGAAAACCAGTGGCACAAACAATAGTATTTTGTTCATGACTTAGGCTATATATTTTAAGGGTGTTTTTTTAAACAAAGAACATGTATTTAGGTTTCCATTGACTTTACCACTGAACTACAATGACTAATCAGAAAATAATTGTAAAAAAAGTAATTTGCTGAGAGATGATATCATATAGATTTTTACTAATAATTAAATGCGGTCATTCTGACCATGTCGCTTTATTCTTTTCAGAATAAATTATATTAAGATGGCAAACTTACCTTCTGTGTTGGAAATGGGAGTACTATCACATTTACTTTCACACTGCTGCATTGATGGAGGTCTAAGAGTATCTGGACACTCACTGGATGCTTGTCCAGTGTATGAGAGGCACTGTACTGTTCTCATCTGTTGGCCAAGACCACACTGTGCAGAACACTAAAAAGCAAGAAAGACAAAAAATTCAGAAACTTGGATCCAATTTTTAAATATAGAGAATATAATTTTCATAAAATGGTTTAGAATTTTTATTTTTGATAGCACATGAGAGCATTTTTCTTTCAAGGAAAAGAAAATGCAATGCCATGTTGACTCCCTGAAAAGTTCAGATTTGAGGTATAAGAATATAATTCACACTATTTTGTATATAATTCTGAGTTTAAATGAATTTTTTTAAGAGAGACATAATCACTCTAGAATAAAGAAGAAAAACCAAAAAGAACAAGAATTCAAATCTGTTAGAGAACCTTTTCATAAGGAAAAAGTAAAGTGACTTTCAAACAAAAATACTTTGCTGTTCCAAAACATTTTTAATTTCCATAACTAAACGGCTACAATTTTAGTACAATATCACCTTAACATAAATGTGCATCTGAACAAGTACCATAAAAGGAAAGTCGACTAGACTGTAATATCACAAATGATTGTTCCCTGGTTAGTTAAGCTGAAGTGTTTTATTTTCATAAGTACCAAATTACCCAGCAAACAGAAACTGAATCACTGACTTATTATTCTAGAAACAGGCCAGTGATCACAATTGAGATGCAAAAACATAAAGAAAGAAGGAAACTTAGTAAATCATATTTAGAAACACTGCCCAATGGCAGCACTATTCAGCCTGTCCTGTAACTGTTTAGCTTCCTGTATGGTAATTCAATGTATCTTATGTAAAATTCTATTGATTTCAAAGTGGTTTTTTTTTCAGAGACAGACATAGATATGTTACTAAAATAGAAATTGGCTTTGTATTTCCATCATGTTTCCCGCGGAAGTTAAGAGTAATTTAAAAATACTAAAAAATGCTACATTGTTGTATCCCAAATTACAAATACATTGTTGTATTCCAAAAAACATAGGAAGGACTATTAAATTTTTTTAAAGAAACCCACCCAGTACAAACTAGATTGTTCTCAGCAAATCCTTTATAGTTTGGCAGACAACCATCATAAAGAATCACATTTCAATCTGACACAAACAGGGGATAAGTTTTTTGTTTCAGTCATGGGAACCGTCATTTATCTATTTCCAGCAATATCATATTCTAAAAGGTGCTAAAGTAGGAGACTAACAGCAGCGAAGACTGGCATGGACTATCTCACCTGTCCCCAGTCTCCAGTGACCCAGCGAGGAGGAGGACATCGGCCTAAACTACAGCGGATGCGCACTGGAGGTTTGTTTTCATCCTGGCACTGCGCGGCTGGAAAGGTTTTTAAAAGATCACTACTTTTGCACAGAACAATTCGGTGTTTGAATCCCGGGCCACACTTTGGTGTGCACTGAAAAAAAAATTGATACAAATAAATAATTAAAGTCTCAGTAAAAAGCCAATAAAACTGTCAGAAATGGTATTATGTAAAACAGTGAAATATATTTATGATTTTATAACTAAACTATAATCATCATATGATAATAATAATAATTTTTAAATATTTGGAAAGACAAACAAGTTGACAGATGATTCCTTTATTAAGTACAAGCTTTTCTAAGTTTTAATTTTCTAAGTAGATTTCCTTCTCCATTTATATTTAGGCTATGGTATTACTATTTACTTTTATATACATGAGCCTTTATGTTAGGCTTAAGAAAAACACTGCAGCCAAGTAGAAAGGTCTACCACATGTAACACTATTATGAAACAAACGTGAGTGTGCATTTCAGAAATTAAAAGTAATACTCTCTGTTCTCAATATGATCTTAGTACAGCCTTTATCCACCTCACTCACAATGAACACATTTTTCCTAAATATACATAAGGGAAGATAAATGTTTTACTTGACTCCACAGAAACCAGATTATTCAGATATACAGAAATATTGTACCCTCTCCCACCATGCATGCTTTCCTGTCCTTTCCCATTTAAATTTTAATTCTGTTTTCACACAGTTTTTGTTTTTCCTCATTTTATCTTGTGCTGTTCTAACAGTAAGCAGAAAATAAATCATAAGCAGGCCTGATGACCTCCGTTTTCCCTCATCTTCCTTCATATTGGTGTTCCTGCCATTCATCTTCCTTTTTGCTATTGACCATTAAGTGTCATGTACAGTAGCACAGCTGCAGAATGGGGTAGAGACAAGTGCTAACAAAATTAAAACTCAAGACCTTCCCCAAATCAGTCCCTCTTTAATAGGGGATATTGCAAGCACAGTTTTAGAATTCCCTACTGGCATGTTAAGCTTTATCCCATAAGGACATCTGCAATATTTGGACCGGAACCAATTTCTGATAGAATAAATTTTACATACAGATTATGCTAAGCCTTTCAATATGCCTTTAATATGTAGAGACAAAACATTAGGTGGGAAATAATACTATGTGGCACTGGAGCAATGTTCAAGAGGTCGCATACCACACATCCAAAACAAGTCAGTATATTCATGGGGAAAAAAGAAACACCCCCAAAATTAATTTTCAAAAAAAATTACTTGAGTGATGCAAACTTCACTGTTGTATGCCTAATCCTGAAGCACCTTTGACTAACCTACAGAAATTTTTAAACAGTTACACAGTATTATGTAAGGATATACCCTATGAATATGTAAAGATTTATATCTATATATCTACATATAACTCAAAACAAGACCTTAAGGAAATCTCTCTGAGGCAGGCAACTAAACTAAGTCAATACTAGTCAATTTGGGTTTATGCCAAATCTTATCTCCATTTGTACTTCGGATCTTAAACTGGGTTGTGAAAAGATGGGTCCTGCAATTGGAGTTTATAATCCAGAACTGCAAAATGGACATATAACTACTAAAATGTAACCTTTTCTTTCCTATCCTATTCTATTTTTTTCTGTCAAGGTAAGGCCTCCTTATCTACAGTAGTTCAGTGTTCAGAATTCTGATACAGAGCAGCCAGGTTCAAACATCCTCACTCTGAAGGGACTTTAATCCCAAATCTTGTGTACACTAAGTGCCTGCCTACTAGAAAACTAAGAAGGAGGGAAGTAAGAGAAGTTCTCTGTCAGAACTACAAACATAATGATAAACAGAGGGAAAAAAGAATGACAATGAATATGTGAGGTCTTCAGTGTCATGATCACTCATCAGTTCTGGTCCAAATTCCAAGGAATATTGTATCTATTTTATCCCATACAAGCATTTCATGCAAAATGCATGACTTTTTAGTAGGAAGAAGCAGTAAGTGCCCCTTCCTAGCTGAATACTTAAAAATCAAGTCATTCTGTCAAAAACAAACAGAAAAGTGACAAGCTTGAAAGGACTTTGTCAAAATGTCAAAACCCAATGTGCCCAAGCGATTTCATAATCCCTAGAATACGTTAGCAAACAAGCAAGACTTTGGGGACCAAAATTTGAGTCAAGGAGCATCCATTTTTTGTACTGCTTGAAGACACATTCTTTTATCTAAGATGCCATTTGAGAAAAGTCTTTCAGCTACTAGTACCAGATGAAAACAACACCCCTATACTCTTTTTTGTGGAGTTATAGTAAAAATTCTACTAAATAAGACGGACTATATCTGATCCCCAGAAATGAAATAAGGAAATAGGTAGTAATACCAAATCACTACAAATAAAAAGCGTAAGTTAAATTTAACAAAAACAGTGTATGTCTCCAAAGCAAATGCAAGACAAAATACCCAGAGAAATCAAATGAGGAAGAAGTATCTTTCACTACTAAATGTTTCTAGAATTTCTGACTCCTTCCCTTGAAGTCATGAGCATAAATAATGCAAATTAAATGTCCTTGTCTGATTAAGGCTTTTCTCAAGAAATATTTTTGCTGATTATTATTATTATTATTATTATTAAAATATAAGAGAAATAATTTACAGTGGGTAGATTAATTTTGTCAAAGCTCAACTATTGCGAAGTCTGAAAATCTTTATAGCAAAACTGGCATTACCTGAGAATGACTACATTCCAATAAGCTAGACACTGTTAGCTTTCATCTCAATTTGATAAAAGTACTTTTACATTTTCCTGAGGACTTCATTTAATCTTTAGGTTTACAAAATGTCTTTGTTTCTCTAACCCAAAAGATACATAATTTCTTTTTTAATATTCTCACTGAAAACTTAAAAAATGTGTAATTATACTGATTGTCAACAAGTGCCTAAGCAAGTAAAGGACTTCTATAATTGTTTTATTTATATTATGTATTAGTTGTTTTGAGTATTAAGAAAAAAAAAAATTTTCAAGTTGCACTCCAGAGAAAATTAGCAAGGTTTGCCACTGGTTTCAATGGAAGGAATATTCTACTCTTCAATTTTTGAGTTCACTCTTCGTTTTCATGCTTCTGTCAGAAAATCATATAAACATACATATAAAAATGTTTACATTTATATTATTACATGGATTTTAATATATTAAATTTCTGGGAACGATGAAGAGAGAAAAGAAGCTATTTTTCTCATTATATTAAAATGGTATCACCAGTCAAGACAGTCTGACAAGATACAAACAAAATTCATACCAGAAAGAAGCTGGGACTTTTTCACAATCTTGATTAAAAGCTATCACAACCAGAAGGTTATCACAGTTTGAACCTTTAGATTAGAATCATTTTGTTCAAAATCATAACATACTTCTGCTGTATAAAAGGCCATTAAGGCCCTGAGTATGAAGGCCTTAAAAAGTTGTTCAAGTATAAGGATGGCAAACAACAGGGGAGTGAGAATATAAGCAAAAGCATTTGTCTGATAACTTATTAAAAACAAAACAAAAATTCAGAAGTTCACATATTTTAGAAGATTTTTGATATAAAAGCTCACTAAAATGGCATTCACTCATAGTTCCTTACAGAAAAAAACCAGTTGAACAGAATAGCAAATTGACACATTTTTCTTTTGTTTAAAAAGAAACTTACATAGTAAGTGTATATAGTAATAATAAAAAGAAAACAGTCTACAGAAGTTGTTTCTTTAGCTAAGAATAACAGATGGAGAACAAGCAAATGTGAAATTCAGATAAGAAAGCAGATGAACAACAGCTACCATGGTAGTTTACAGCACTGTAATGCTCAGAATTCAGTGATTCTACTGAAACTACTGAAATTAGCAGGTATCACAGGTAACTAACTGATTTTGATGCTAAAGAGGTATGTCTACAGAAAGAACTGGACAACCATGAAGACATTAATAACTGAAATGTAGTGAATTTTGGCAGTATGACATGCAAGAAGATGCATTTTAAAAAATTAAAAAAGGAGGACTAGGATCTGCATATATTAACAGAGTGTAAAATGACTTTAGGTAACTGGTATGTTATAGCTGTGGGAGAGAAGCACCTTATTTAGGGTATACTGACACACTGTAGGTACTGACATTTTCATAAGAGGAAAGAAACAAAACATTGAGGCACAGGTGAAACCTCCTCTGGGATAATATATTCATTTAACTCTAGTCATCCGTTTCAAACAAAGACAACTTCAAACTGAAACATGAAAGAAGAATGTGATTAATTAATTTATGATAAATAGTAGCTGGAAAGGAAGAAGCACTGTTGCAGATAGCAAAAGCAAACAGGTATAAACTGGCGTGAAAATACAACATCAAAACACTTCTTGCAATTCAAAAGTTGAAGTTCAGTAATATTTTTCTAAGAGGTACAAACCCACAAATTAACTAATTTTAAAACATAGTTTGATCGATTTATGAAACCAACTATATTATATGGCTGCATTTGAAAGCAAAGACACAGACATGGAAACTCAGGAAATCCTGACTTCTATGTACTCTAAAGGGTACGTTGAGATAAAAAGTGGGGTGAGATAGGAGTCTAGAATAGCAAGAATGTGAAAAGGTATACAAACACTTTTGCACTCTAATTTGCATGAGATGCAGTTCCATTCAAATGTATTTGCCTTTCCTTTCAGCTGCACTGGTTCAAATTTAATATCTGAATAAGTATAAGGTATACTATAAGCTTAGCTTACACTATACTATAACAGATATCATCATATTTAACAATATATTTTATAAATAGAAAACCAACTTTCAGGTCTGCTTCTTGAGGCGTTTTGCTAAGAAATGTGATGCTTTACATCAGCATCATTACTTCAGAAAAAAAGAGAAAGCAGTTTGTTATGGCCTCTGATACTGGAAATCCATCACCTCTACTATTCAATAAACAACGGAAATGAAAATTACCTTTTACTTTAAAATAATTGCTTCATACCATATGGCTAATATAGGGGTTTTTTTGTTTCACTGCATTTTTTTTTACTACTTTACTCTTCTCGTTTGTGTTTTACTGTTTTTCTACTATGGTTAATCAAAACAGGTCACAATCATTTGAAAAAAACAACAGAACTGACAACACTGAAGGAAAGAAAAAACTGCTTCAATATTAAACCCACGAGGTCTTGAACTTTTTATTAATCCTTTGCTTAGCAAGCAGCAACAGAAAATGTACTAATATTCAGTGATCAGAGCGCTTGTCTCCACTATTACCAATGAGCTAACACAGCAAAATTTCCTTACTTCTGACCAGTCCAAAGCAACCCACTGTGGGGGACAGGACTGATTGTTACAGGGCTCTTTTTCAACAGGCCGGTGTGTTAAACAGTTGGTATTGTCCAGTGTCTCCTCCTCAGAAGGTCCAATCTTTCTGATACAGAGAACCGTTCGTGAGCGCATTCCTCCATCACAGGTCTTACTGCATTCTGACCAATCTCCTATAAACCATCTGGATAGAAAACGTTAGGAGACTCAGTTAATGCATTTCAGAAATAGAGTAGATAATTGCACAAACCCCGAGTGCAAACAGCTTAAATTACTAAACCTAAATAATTATTAAAAATACACAATTAAATAAAGTAGAAACTTATAAGTATTTTTACTGAACATTTTAATTTATGCCCTACTGCAATCATATCTTCCAATAATAACACTACTCAGTATTTTTCTAGAACAGCAATTTCCATCCTAGCCTATAGCAGTTACAAAGGAGTGTTGAGCCTGAAAAAACTTCAGTTATTTAAGTAGATTTGTACTTAACTTGCCTGAAATTATTTCTCTGAAAGTGGTTTGCAACTGGAAATGTTTGGGAACCATTTCTGTAAGTTACATCACAAGTTGAAAGCCAAGCTGTTTGCCCCTCTAGTATCATTACAATAAAATAATTTTATCTCAAAACAGAGTTAATCCTCATCTCATTATGAAACATTTCTAAACTTTTTTTAAAAAGTCTACACTGAAAAGCAAAATATTCTTATTTGAGTAAGTAAAGCAAACACCAGCAAAACATGAATTCATCACATAAAAAATGACCTCAATAAATCTTTTAAAAATTTAAAGCACTGTATGATACATGCTAGAGGGAAATTCTGAATGTTTCTTCATCTGTAGTGAAAGTCGAGAGTTGTAAATATTACTCTGTGTTGCTGCAGAGACTAAAGCAGTTACAGTTACATTACAGCAGACTGTAACATTATTTCTTTTTTCCTACCGATGAATGGCTAATGCAGCTCAATTAATTGGAAAATTTTCTTCATATTGTCAAGACCAATACTGGTCTTCAGTATTTCATATGTTGACTAGATACTCGCCCGAGTCATCCTTGCAAAGGATGAAGGTGAAATCTAGTATGCTATCACATGTGGACAACAAGCAAAAAATGCCAGGCATGTCAGTCACTGTGGATGTTCCTTAGACTTGCCTCAAAAGATTTGTCAATTTTTCAAACTGCTGTCAAAAAAAAAAGTGCTGCTATCCACTCTTGTGTTACATAATATGTAATATATTCTAATATAAAACTAGATTGATGGAGAGATGGAAAGAAATGTGCTGTATTTTGTCATTGCTTTCCCAGCAAAAGGAAATTAGTTTGTAATTCTTCATCAAAGTAGCTTATGCTTTTACCAGAATAGGGAGAATTTGAAGCTCTTCAGAGTTTTCAAGAGGCTGAAGTGTTAATTTTTAGTTAGTGCTATGATTTGCCCAAGTGCCTTTGCTCTCATGTACATTTACTATTTATAGTGTATTACAAGACAGTACTATTCATAACTCACAGAACTATAAGAATATTTTCATGAAATCTGAAGTTTAAGAGTTACTTATTGTAATAATAAACAAAATATTGTGAACAAACATAAGTCTGCTGCTGCTCGAGGACCTCAAGTATAATGCAACTGGCATTCATAAAGCTTAAAATTTTCATTGCTTTTGGTATACACCAGCAGTGGAATTGTGTTAATTAAAAAGGGAAATATTTGGCCACTCTATGTAAAGACGAAGTCAGACTGCATGATAAAACTTTCTGCCAAAAGGGTCAAACTTCTTTGGACAACTATCTGTTATTTGAGCAGCCTTTTTCTAGACTACTTAAAACATGAGGAATCAAGAATCCTTCCTTAGGAGTTTGGCACTTTGTATTCACCCTATCGGGAATATCAGAATGAAGGCAGATGTGGGGTGAACTACCCTGACATGCTGAAGTAGATACTGATTAATAAACACTACCCACTATCTGAATCTTGATGACTTCTCTCCATGTCCATCCATATCCCTGCTGTATTGGATGGAGAATCCAAAGTGTTCCACTTCGTGGGCTGTTTTTTTGTTTTTTCCCTAGTTTTTGTTTTTTAAGTAATGTCAGTGGAAAAAAAAAAAAAAGAGAATTTAACCAGTTTGGAATAACTGTGTAAATGCTACTTTTTAAAATACTGATTTGTTAATAGTTAAGCCACACAAAGGAAGGGATAGGGATGTATTTGGTAAAAAGGAACTGATCAAACATGACCACTTCTCAAGTCCTGCTCTCAGGTAAATGGTCTGAAAGTCTAGTTGGTGCACTTACATGCTAAGCAGTGTTATCCAAACAGAGTACAAATGCACATCCTTGCAAGATAAACATGTATTTATATACAGACTGTGGGGACAATGATTTTGACCTACTTTAGACCTATCTGTGTGACAGCAAATTCACTTTCACACTCAAGATGACAGCAGTGCAATGGCTTCATTTTGCTCTATGTCAAATGAGTAAGGTATATGACACAGTGGAAGTAAGTGTAGAAGACATTGCTTTGCCATTCTGCAACCAGGCACAACATGAAGGAAGCAGCTGATACTCTATGAAGATAGTGGCTTCATGAACACCTGTTAGGATTTTATTAATGCACAATAATCTTGTCCCATTCCTCCCAGTGTCCTTCATGCCACAATTTAGCACTTTCTAAGAGACATTTACAAGAGATCACAGTATTGTGCAGTATCTACATTTAATCAGCATTAATGATTTTCATGCTCAGTTGGAATACAGCTACAGATTATCACCAAAGTCAAACTAACCAGAGTTTGGGAATCAATAAACTGTTCGTGTCTTTGAGCTTTTCCATGAGTCTTATTTGTCTGGAAACATAAGAGAAGCTGTTGTGCACATGCTAATATTATTCTCTAGGGCAAAATACCACAACTGTTTCTAAACAGCTTTTGTAAGCTATGCTATAGGTCCTTGCCACACTTCATTTTCAATCAAATGAGCTGCTGTGTTTTTAATTATCTTTTCAATATATAGCATACAGCTATCTTTAAAAATAAATCTAAATAGCAGTAACCATGTAGGTACCTAATCCTTAAAAACACACAGCATTACTGTACAACACTGAGCGTGCTGGAGAGAAAGTTTGACAAAACTATTATCACGAAATGATTTGGTCTATTAAGCAGGTTCTATATTTGCCACTTCTCATATGAACACTTCAACCCAAGTTTTAATATAACATACTTTAAAATATAGCAAACATTTAGGATGCAATATTATTAACTAGGGTAAAGTTATTCTCACCTCAACATTCTTCTATCATTGTTGCCTTTAGAATGGTCCCCAGTTCTACTCTCTGCACTACTCACTGCATATGACACTCACACTCTAAGGAACTGTTTCGCTAGTCTCTTTTCACTTAAAATGTATGAGCTGTTCCTCAGTCAAATCAGACTTCCTCTAGCTAAATGAATTTTCCACAGATGATTTTAGAAGGACAAGATGAAACAGAAACCATAATCAAAAAACCAGACCCAAATATCCTTTCTGATAAGACAAGACATGAATACTAGATCAGAATTTTATACACATTTGTTCAATACAATTTATTACAGATTACGAAGAGTTTTCTATCTATGCAAAAAAGATGTCCATCTTAGTGATTAATGACTTACTCAGGTGGGCAAGGCTCAGTGTTGCAGGCTCTTTGGTTTTCTGGAGGTTTGCTGTCAGGGTCACAGTAATTGTTCTGTACAGTGGAGCTGTCATCCAGCCTTTTACACACCACCTCTTGTTTCTGTACACCTTGGGATGAAACAAAAGACCATTGATTATCTAACCATTCTTGCTCTTCTACTTGCTCAGGATAAGTGTATTTCACCTACTGGTTATTAATCCTACCATCCCACTTTAACTCTCTGAAAGCTGCAGCACTGTGAATTTCAACTGACTGAATGCCCCCTGACCACAATAAAGCTTTTATTTTCCTTCAATTTTAGGCTACCCCACTGAGAGAGGATTTTAAATTGCTGTTGTTTTCTAAAACAAAGCGAATATATTTATAGATTTATTAACAGATTGTTTTCATTTATATATTGCACAAAATTCATTCTCTGTCTGCCATCCTCTCCCAGGAAAGACACTTAAATTTCCAAAGAAAACATCACCAAATAGAAAGTGGTCACACTTCAGTGCAGAATTATTGTTTATGTGCTCTGGTTTAAAATAAACCAGCAATACTGGGAAACAGTGTTGCATTTTTATACATGTTATCCTTCAAATTTTCTTCATGAAAATAACAGAAGTATAATTCAATATGAAAGGTACAGGCTGTCCCTGTGAATACTCATTTTCTCTGGCATTTCCAGCTCTTTTTTCATTACTAACCATCAAAAGGGCAATTTAGAATTGATAATTATTCCCAAAACATAATGACATATCACTGCAAAGGCAACATTATAAGGTAGCATATTAAACAGATTTTCTGTTGTGTGTTTTTTTTTTAAAAACAGGACCTAAAGAAAGGCAGTGAAGAACCACTGATATGACAACAGTGTATTGTTGTTAAGACTAGTACATACTGACTCCTCCCTCTTTAAAACAAACTGTATGATGTTCATTAGCATAAAAAGACTGTGGATTTGCAATTCACATGCAAATTATAACATAACTAGTTATAATTCTGAAATAATGAGATTATTTGCATTATAAAAGTTGCAAAAAGTTGCAATTATTTAACTTTTTCCAAAATGTGAAATGCATACAACTAAATGGGGATTAAAACCTCCTGGCTTCAAATATCTGCCAACTTTACTTTACAGCCATCTCTTCATTTTAAGGCACATACAGAATCATGGAATCATAGAATGATTTAGGCTGGAAGGGAACTTAAAGATCACCCAATCCCCCTGACATAGCCAGGGTCATCTTCCACTAGACTGAGTTGCTCAGAGCCCCATCCAACCTGGCCTTGAACACTCGCAGGGTTAGAGCATCCACAGCTTCTGTAGGCAACCTGCTCCAGTGTCTCACCAACCTCAGTAGAGAATTTTTTCTTAATATCTAATCTGAACCTGCTCTCTCTTAATTTACTGCCATTCCCTCTTGTCCTGTCCTATAAAAAGTCCCTCTCCATCTTTCTTTTAGGCCCCTTCAGGTACTGTACAGCTGCAATTAGATCACCCCTAAGCCATCTCTTTTCCACGCGGAACAAACCCAATTCTCTTAGCCTTTCCTCACAGGAGGAAATAATACCTTCCTTTTGTTCTTGACAAATAAGAGGAAGATCTAAATATTTGAGAAGCTGTGGCAAAATTCACTTTGAATTCTATAATCTATGCAAACACTGCCAAGAGATGAGAATAATTAGAATCAGATCTGAACAACCTGATAAGGAATATTTCTAGCAATTTTCTACTCAAATTTTACCATGATGAGAAATCATATTTTACAGCTCTAGCCGAATAGCAATGGTAGAAACATGGCAGTGCTAGCTGACATACAAGTAATGTTCAACCTTTCTATCACAAGCTGCCTTAATTTTCTTGGTGGCTGATAAAACAGGCTGAATGTGGCCTTCATATTGATTTTTCCCTCAAATATAACTGCTTAAAAATAATAATTTACTCATACTTTAGAATTAATCATTTTAATGAGGCATACCATTCTCAGAAATATATTTATCAGATAGCATATATATTAATGTTTTTACTGAACTTCCTACTGGTATCAGACACATTTCCTTCTAGGCTTTGGCTAAAAATTGGCAACAGATTCATTTCTGAGCAGTTAAGTAATAAGAAAATTCTATGAACACAAAGGATCACTGTGCTCAGTTCTAAAAAAAAATTAAGTCAGGTGTGTTACTTATTGAATTTTGTTCAGTAGTGTATCACCTATAAGACAGTATTCACTACTATTCAGTTACACAGTGAAGAATCTTTAATTGATGCCAGGAGATACATTAATCCTGTTTTTAAAAAGTTTTGCAACATTTTGTCACACAGTATATAAATTTTACATAACTGCTGTCTAGTTACAATGTTATTCAACATAAAATCTCAGAAAAAAAATCAGATTCTAACTTTTAAGACAAGAAAAAGAAATAGAAAAGCTAGAAGTGCTGTTTTTACCCAGACAACAGCTACAACTTGGTTATGCCCTGTGGGCCTTGAAAAACTCTTTTTAAATTATCAACTCTTCCATGAGTATATGGTCTCTCTTAAAATAATTTAAAAAGCACAGCTAAACCAGTTAATTTGAACTCTGGGGGGAATAATTACAAGCAGTTAGAGAGAAACACTCTGCTTTCAAATCTACAGATTCATAGTTTATAATAAAAGACATAAAATGTCCTCATAACTGGTCAATGCAATCCTTACAAAAAACCCAAACTCCAATGTTTTCGTGACCACAATTTCCAGAGAATTGAGATGTTTTGCAGATTTCAATTCACAAACAGTCTGCATGACTTTCAGCAATTACATGGAGCACATTTTATTCTTGAATTAAAATTGCAGGCATGTAAATGTCGTATCTATTTTTAAAAGCAATCCCAAAAATTGTGGTTTGTGATTGCAACAGTTAATTATAAAGATTCCAGTACCAATACATAGTGAAGCTTGCATCACCAAAACTAGTGCATGCTGGTTAACCCAGACATACTTTCTGAGCTCACTCATCAGATCACAAGATATTAATCACAGAGCCAAACTTACATTTTCTTTGGTGAGGAAAAATATGTTTTATTTGTCTAAAGATAGTTTCATAATTCATCTGAGGGCATGAAAGGAAAACATAGTTGGCACCACTTTACACAAGTGAGGAGCAGCAAAGAAAACTGGACAGCAATCAATTTACTTAGTATACTGTTTCATAAAAATTCACATAAATACCTAAGACATTTAACTCATCTGGAGATGAACTCTAATAGAATAAATGAAATCCAAACCAATGCTTAGGATTACTGACAAATTCCAGATAAGAAATGCTGCTATTTGTTCCCATTTATTGCTAGAATTAATTAAACATGGAAGAAATTAAAAAAAGGAGTATGCACTTATTTGAGTCATGCATTAAAAAAAAAAAAAACCAAAACCAAAAACCATAAAGGATTTTTCTCCTTTTTTCTTTTCCTTCGCTGGATTTTTTTTAAACAATACCACCAGCCATTCCTTATTAAGAATACTTACTGATCTGGACACAGTCATATACTTGACCTTGGAAAATTACAAGATAACATATAAGGAAAGACATGCATGAGAGTAAATAAACTACAATTCTGTGATCTGTAAGTGATATATATCACCCTTTCCTCTCTCTTTCCAGATCTCATTTTGTTTCATTACCAATTTCTACATATTTTATTTTTCCCTTTCTCACTCTTTCTCATTAAATGATACTCAGGTCGTTAAAGAAAATTTTCTGTTAGTGCCATCGATTTTTTCTGATTTCCCAGTGTTCTCTCCTCTCCCATTCTTCTCTGTACACAGAACTTTGCACTTTACATTCTGGTATTCTCTGGCATTGTTTTCTTGTCCAAGTTTGCCACCAGCTATAAAGACTCCATAACCTCTCTGGGTAATCTGTTCCAGTGCACAGTCACCTGCACAGTAAAGAAGCCTTCCTCATCTTCAGGTGGAATTTCCTGTGCATCAGTTTCTGCCCATTGCCTCCTGCCCTATTGCTTGGCTCCACTGAGAAAAGCCTGGCTCCATCTTTTTGGCACCTCCCTTCAGATACTTATTGACTGGAGAGACAGTTGTTTCTTCTTGAGGCTGAATGGGCCCAGCCCCCTCAGCCTTTCCCTGTAAGAGAGATGCTCCAGTCCCTTAATCAACTTTGTAGCCCTCCACTAGACCCACTCCTGGAGCTCCACATCTCTCTTGTACTGAGAAGTCCAGAGATGGACACAGCATTCCAGTCCCCACTGGGGCAGGATCACCTCCCTTGACCTGCTGGCAACCTTCTTCCTAATGCACACCAGGACACCATTGGCCTTCTTGGTCACAAGGACACACTGCTGGCTCATAGACAGCTCGCTGTCCACCAGGACCCCCTGGTCCTTCTCTGCAGAGCTGCTTTCCAGGAGGTTGGCCCTCAGCCTGTGCTTGTGCCTGGGGTTATTTCTCCCCAGGTTCATGACCTGCACTTGCCCTTGTTGAATATCAGACAGTTCTCTTCCCATCTCTCCAACCTTTGTCAGTGAACTTGCTGAAGAGGCATCTGTCCCTTCATCAAAGTCATGGATGAACAAGTTTAACAATACTGGTCTAGTATTGAACCTGAGGGACACCACTAGTGACAGGCCCTTAACTAGTCCCTGTGCCACTGATTATGATCCCCTGGATTCTGCCATTCAGTCAGTTCTCAATCCACCTCACTGTCCATTCATCCAGTCCACACTCCTGAGTTTGCCTAGGAGGATGTTGCGAGATACGGTGTTGAAAGCCTTGCTGAAGTTGAGGTAGACAATACCCATTGCTCTTACCTCAGCCAGGTGGTTGTTTCATTATAGGAGGCAATCAGGTTGGTCAAGCATGATTTACCTTTAGTGAATCCATGCTGACTACTCCTGATCACCTTGTCTTCCACGTGGGTAGAGATGGCCCCCAGAACAAGGCACTTCATCACCTTCCCAGGGACTGAGGCTGAATGGTCAGTAGTTCCCTGGGTCCTCCTTCTTGATCTTTTAGAAGACTGGGATGACATTTGCTTTCTTCCAGTCCTCAGGCACTCTCCTGATCTCCATGACCTTTCAAAAATAATCATGAACAGCCCGGTCATGATGTCTGCCAGCTCTCTCAGCACTTGTGTATGCATCCCATTAGGGCCCATGGACTTGTGGATGTCAAATTTGTTTAGGTGTTCTGAGACCCAATCCTCCTTGGCCAAGGGAAAGTCTTCCTTCCAACATTCCTTCACTCAGGTCTCCCGGGTCAGAAAATTCCCGAGGGCTGGTCTTGACAGTGAAGACTGATGCCAAGGCGGCATGCAATAGCTCTGCCTTCTCTGTGTCCTCTGTTTCCAGGGTCCCCTCTACATTTACTAATTGGTACACGTTACCTTTAGTTTTCCTTTTGATACTGATGTATTTGAAAAAGGTCCATTTTGTTATCCTTGATGTCCTGGGCCATATTTACTTCTAGATGGGTCTTGGCCTTTCTAGGTTCATTTCTACTTACTCTGACCACCTCTCTATACTCACTCAAAGAGGTCTAACCCTGCTTCCATCTCCTGTGTGTTTCCTGATTACGCCTGAGTAATAACAGGAGTTCTTTATTCATCCACAGAGGTTTTTTGCCCCCTTGGCTTAATATCCTTCTCATCGGAATGCATTGTTCTTGAGCCTGAAGGAAATGATCCTTGAATATCAACCAACTCTCTAGAACTCCTCTTCCCTTCAGGGCCTGTTCCCATGGGATTCTTCCAAGAGGATCCCTAATGAGATTAAAGTTAGCTCTCCTGAAGTTCATGGCTGTAATCTTGCTCACTGTCCTGCTATGTCTTCATTCAATATTGAACTCCACAACCTCATGGTCATTACAGCCAAGCCTGCCTCTCAGAGAAGACTCTTCTCTGCTTTTAGAGGTAATCTAAACATGAAGTGTTTGTTTCATGAAGTTTAACTTATTTCCCAGACACAACTATGGAGAATACAGAGGGAGAGGGGGTATAATGTCTATTTATAGAGAGGTCATTGATTTCAGGTGTCTGGGTGAGCTTTCAGATGCGATGATGAAATTTCTTGCATGTATCAGAGGTCAGAAATTCCAGAGAACTACCTGTACAATAATGAATTCACAATTAGCAAGTAAGACTGTAATTTTACGCTCTGAGTTGCTCAGTACCACGAGAACCACAAAGGGGAGGCAGCAATGGAATCCAGAGCTCAGCATTCAGCCGTTCTAAGTAGGAAACCCTTCTCTTCCCTAACATTCCATTTACTATGCTCTTCCTATTGTGCAAAATGGACAAGCCCTAGAACAGAGGTCCTGTTGGAAAAGGTAATGTTTTTAATGTTCAGATTTGACTCCTCAGCACAGCAGAGATGAACATAATATAGAAGTCCAGCGGAAAAGACAGCATGTTTCTATCTAACCAAAGATTGCAGGTTCTAGCTTGCTCTTAACTTGTTCCTTAGCTCCTGAGTGCTCTAGTTACCCTTCTCCAAGGCAAGGCATAAAGCAGGTCTAGGAACAGCTGAATGCAGTGGATTACTCTCAAAACGCTATGAAGGAGAGACTGCACAAAAAAATTGGACACTTCTGCAACATATAATACTCCAAAATTATTTAAACTTTGCACTGCCACAATGCCTTTGGGCTCTTCTTCAGACATTCAACATATATCCTCAAGTTCACACTGGAGAAACAACATTTTGTTTACTACATGTAGTAATAATCAGATTTAAAAATCACAGACTTGGTCAAAAGGTATGCAATGCAGATAAAATTAGTCTGATTTAGAAACAAATAGACTTATGCAGTGTTCAGTAGACATGAGCTAGCCTGTGAAAATGGTGCCTGGTCAATTGGTCCCTCTTTCACAGAACAGCCACAACTACAGGAAAAAAAGATTTCATAGTAATCCTTAATTCTGACATTTCCTGGCTTCTAAATACTTGCAAATGTGATGTTCTTCTAAGACAGCTTTTTAAGTGTTACATACTCCTAGACAACAAGACATAACCTTAAAATACAGACAAGTTCAGAGATGGATAGAAGTTAAATGTGTTGATTAGAATTTAGATTTGCCTAAAGCTTTGAAATAAACCCTGTGCTTTGATATAGAAGTATATCTGGCTCTACATTATCTGGAGCTTTCCTGGATCAGGATGAATCATATGATCAAAACCTGATCAGTTCATGCACTACAGGTGAGGCACACCAACTACAGTAAGAAGGAGGAAAATGCTGAAAAATGTTCACAGTCTGTCCCTAAGTCACCATGTATTTCTTTAACCCCCTAAATAAAAATTAATTTCCATGCCAATATTCTTCACACATGCTTATTATCCTTTTTACTTTCAGTGAGAAATTCTTTAACTGTTCAATACTTTGTTATCCTTTGAAGTCTAGCAAAATGTCTCTTCTAAAGACAGAGTTTAAGTAAATAGAACTTCAGTAATGGACTTCATAATGAATACTATAGAAATAAACAAAGTCATGCTGTGGTTTCAGTTTTAAGTTTTCTCAACACTTCATATTTTTACTAACTAAATTTGCCAGTTAAAGTCTTTGTCTCTACAACCTTTGTCTCCCTTTTCTTTTTCCCTGACTCAGCTCCTCTTTAGAATTGTATCTTCTTTTGGCATATAGTGAAAGGTGTTTCATAAACTGAAGGGAGTAGCAGGTACTCAAACAGAGAAAGCAGATACAGACTTTAGGATGAATTATAGCTACAATGTAATACTTATGTCATGAGCACAGCGCTCAGCGAAAACAAGTGGCCACAGGATGTCCTTCTATTAAGCTGAAAAGACAGGAGAGAAAAGTGCCTGGTTTGGCCACCATAAGCTACCAAAAAAAAAAATATCTCCTTTGCCTCCCTCTGAATTTAAAAATAATAAATACAAGCAGTTTTTAGGCATTCACAAATCTTCCCTTGAAAGTTAATGATTACATCCAATTTTTTTAATCTAGACAAGTGCCTACTCCTTCAGAGTCAATTATTTTTTCATTGTATATTGTCAAATGTGTGAAATAAGAATGACCTTCATGACAGAAGATCCATGGCTAAAATCTTGCCTCTACCTAATCAGTGGAAAATTTCCCATGACATCAGACAGATCATTAACTCACTGCCATCATAAAAAATAGGACTTGACAATACCCCTAAGGTTCTGATACTTGGAACTGTCTTTTGCTATGAGCTAGGCACTTCCCTTCTTTATACTTCTCCTTTAAAATGTTCCTTTCCCTACCATGGTTATTATTACTAAAACTGAAGTCAAAAAAAGCACCCTGTAGCCCAGGAATCTAACAAATGAACAATAAAAATACTGGAGAAAGTTGGCATCTTTGTCTATTTTGTTTCAAGACCTCCTCTAGTGTCAGAGAAAAGAATTCGTGCTATCCTTTGTGTATTATGTATGGCTGAACTGTATTTACACTGCACACAAGTAGTAATGGCCACAGCAACTTCCAGCAGAAGGGTGAGTTATCGTGGTTCTAAACATGAATGCTTCCAATAGTCAAAAAACAAGAAAGCGAAAAATATTTGTTCCAGAGGTTCTTTAAAAAAATATTGTATCTTCCTCTTGCTGCGGGCTATTCACAGTGCAGTAGAAACTAAAATTCTGAGATGGATTTAAAGCACTCTCCCATATCTTCTGAAACAGAGGCATGTTGGGGAGATGATTCATTCAGTCTCCAGAGAGAAGAAAGATACTGTTCACACAGCACTTCTACTCACCAGTTCCTTGCAGCAGCAATGGTGTTGGCTTTGAAGGAAGCCAACTGTCCTGCTCTCCCAGCCAGAGGTAAAGAATTGCATTGGTGGCCACTAGAGGGAGGATTAGGAATATAGTAAATTGTGGGCAAAAGCCACCCATGATGATTCACATGGGACAACCTACAAATCCCCCACTGCTGCCAAAGGGCAACAATTCTCTCATATTGCTATGGGCTAGCAAGTATAATCCAATTGTTATCATCTGCTATAGAGGGGCTGCCAGTGTGCATCCTAAACTTTGGTGGCTGGAGGACAGGAGGACTGACTAAGATTGTGTGAAACATACCTACAAACACACAAAGACACATCTCTTTAATAACGGGTGCCTGTTTTGCCTTCTGGTTTTTAATCTCCTTACTCAAAACTTCTGATGTCCTTTATCAACAAAGCTCCTGTGAAAATCAAACATACCAACTTCAAGAGGGTCTCAGAAGAAGTATCAGCAGAGAGAGACACTGTGCCAAGACACACTATATTTAATCAAAAGATCTGAACATATTAAATGTACTTGAAAACAATAAAATCCATTGTGATTAAAATAAATGTTCATTAAGATTTGAGGCATGCCTGAAAAAAATGTTTTCAATTAGTCACCTACACAACTATACGGCAAAGTGTATCTTGCAATTCAGTTTACCCTGTAGCTTGACTGCCTGGTGTCTTACCTCCAGTACAAGTGGCAGAACATTCTGACCAAGGCAGGTGATTCCATGCAAAGCCAACTTCATTGTCTCCACTGCCAGTGCGAGAGATGGGAACATTGAATTTATACCTTATACCCAAATTTTGTTCCTGTAGCAGAATCTGTAGTTGAAAACAACTGGTTATACCATTAAAACAGGCAAGCAGAGGGCAAACACAGTGACATTTATTCTAGGCATGTGTTACGTCCTGTCAGAGGCAACAAAGCAATAAAGGAAGTCACAGTAGTTCTTAACACAACTTTATAATTTCCATCAGTTCTTTATTCCTGAAAAAATTGTTCTAAAAAGCTAGTTTTCATAAAATTAATGTCTTCATGGAAATTAATTTGAGAGCTGAATAACTATGGGAGCTCAAAGTTGGACAAGGACATTACTGTGCAAACATGTAGCAGTTCTAACTGAAATCTTGTGAGGGGTACAAGCCACACAGCAGCTATGAACCTAACTCTGCCCTTGTTAGCACAGTAATAGTAACAACAACAGACTGTTGCTGAGGTAATTGTTTCTCCTTAATGCAGTCAAGAGCATATGCTTGGTGGAATCACACCTGTGATTCATTTAAAGGAATATCAAAACTCTTGCCGAAGCCACATCACTGCACATGATATACACAAAAGTGCATCAATCACCATGAGTTTTTGTCTACCCTCACTGTTGTACTGCACTTCCACCCTGTCCAACAGTAGCCTTTGACTCTCTAACAAACATTTTTTTCATTGCTAGTAATATATAAAATCATGTTAGATGCAACAATCTGACTCATCTTAGCGCTACTTCTAATCCATTTCTACTTTCTGTTACATTTTTCAGAAGCGCTTCTGCCTACCTTCATTGGATGAAAGAGCAGAGAACTTGCACAAAGAAGGTCAGTGACACTGACTGAATGAGAAAAGGCACTATAATAATTGTATACTCATTCTGTATGGACTCTCTAGCTTATCAACAGCTACAGAAGATAAAAAGATGATTCAGGTGTTTGAAAATGCTGCCTAAAATGTGAATATCCATGCAACAATTATTCTACACAAAAAATATCCCATCTGGCTCAGGCAGCTCCTGAACTGCAAATTTGGCACCTGACAGACTATACTGGGAAAGTATCACACTCTGTTCTTATACTTCTCAACGTAGCAGTGAAACTGCAGGCTCACTCACTATTGCCTGTTGTCAGAGACAGGGTATCAGGATCCTGGTCACATCTTCTGTTACATCCTCATACCTTATAAAATCTGTTCAGAGCAATGTATGTCACAACAATATACTTTAACATGAGTCAAGTAATGATACTCTTTCTGTGGTAAGAGTATATATACGTCGCACTCAGGCCAGGCTTAAAACTGACATCTACAGAACTGTCAGGGACTATCATGTATCACCACCATGCAGAGATAAAATGTATGGCTCATTTACAATTTCTGCTACCATTAGTGTGAACCACATTTAACAGAGATGAGGCATTTTCTGTGAGACGGCCTGGTGTTCTTCTGACTCTTTCCCTATTTCATTACAATGTTTGCAGTCAGTTTTGAAAGGTAGGAAAGCTGTATTAAAAACACTCATGCAAAGTCCCAGCTAAGCAAGCTGTACAGTTTTTGAAAACACAACCTATTTTTATTTCATTCATGGCCTTGCCTTTTCTCAAAACACAAATACATATTTCAAATTTCACAAATATATTAATTATAACTTTACCATGACTATGAGATTTTCTGAAGTAGGGCCTAGTGCTTCCAAAGACTCTGGTTCATCTGCTGGCCTCTTGTAATAGAAAGCTGTTCCAGCAACATCAAACTTTCTTGGCCAGTCAATAGTCCAGGCACCATTAATATAGTAGTCATCCTCTTCAGATTTTAAAGCTTAAAAAAAAATACAAGCCACCTAAAAATTGGAAGTAGCATTTATAATGGAGAAGTCATTGTAAATTAAGTCTACTAAGCTGTTAGAAGTATGTGAACTTGAGCTCTATATCATTGTTTTTTCAAGCAATATAAAACCTTTTCTTTAGCCCTGGTCAAAAGATCCCTCATGCAAACCAACAGTTTCACCTCTGCAATAATCTTCAATATGCAGATGTACTTTGCAGATTTCAATGTGCAGATGCTATATCGAACAAACTAGAATGCCTCACACAACTTACAATATATCTTAAACTTAAAAACTGAGCCCATGAGCAATGTATGCTGATCTACATAAAATAGATGCAGGTCTGAAACGTATAATCAACCTTAACTTTAGAATAGGAAACCATGTCATGAAATAAGTATCTCAGATAATGTCCAGAGGAAAATAGAGAAGGAACACAGTCTGACACACGACTTCAATCAGCTCTTGTTTTCTTTCCTTTGTCCACTATTTTTTTTCCTTATTAAACCATAAATACAAGATATTTCTACCACAAATCTAAGTATTAGGTACTTGATCTGATAGGATATTTTATTGTTCCTAATTTACAGCCTTGAACCATGAAAGAACTGTAGATAAAACAGATATTTCATAGCTAACGAACCACTAGGATGGACATATTATTCAGGGATTTGTATTTGATATTTTATCAATAATATCACAATCAATTTCTAAATATGAAATTGACATTGGCTCTTAAGATTAATATTCTGTTAATTAGATACTGACTTCTTGACTTAAGGTGAAGATTACCAATATACATATTTCACTTATAATATTTACTTTAAATAAAACATGTTTTTAAAGGGAAAATGATGGTTGGAAACCCATAATCAAAAAGCTTGTCATTTTTTGTTGAGACATATAACTGACTTTACTGGATAGGGAAAGAATTCATATCATAATGTTAAGGATTAAGACAACTTTGGTTGTGTGATGTTTTATTCTCAACTGCATGCATGTAGGCAGTTGGTTCACCTTAAACAGTTACAGAAAATGTCTCAATGATACTTGAATTTTCTGAAACATATCAGAGAGCATTCATACGAGCAAGAGACAGTGGGAGAGGCAGTAATGTTCAGCTGATGACAGCAATATTCAGCAGGGATTAGTAACCATTTCCATCAGCACCAAAGGGTCTAAAAATGAACATCTTTCCATAGCATAAATCCAATTGCACTGACTTGCCTGGATTTACTTTGGAAATAGTCACGTGTTTAGAGTAAAGAAACTAGCTCTGACACATTCACTTACCTGGAATTCTCAAAGTAATTTAAGTTCCTTATTGTCTATAGAAGTTCTGTAGTACCAGAAGGAGATGATAAACAAGAAACTAGTAATAGAGAGGAATTCCCTATTTGTGTAGTCACTGTATTGTGTCATGAACCATAGTAGTGAGGAGAGAGCCTGGAACTCAGGAAATCCCTTGAAATTGTGACAAGCACATAAAAAAAAGTATTTATGTACAACTGTACATTTTTAGATCTGCGGCCAGATTAAATATAAATGAAGTTGTATTTTCTATTTAAGCCAAAAAATTTCCATCGTCCATTCATTTTATTCAGATCATGCCACTCAAAATGCTTTTCCAGATCACTTTCCTCTGCTCTATTCCTACAGAAGAATAACAAACAATTGTAGGAGCATCTTTGTTCTGGTTTCCACCTGTCCATGAAATTCCAGAAAATGACGACAATACTATACCTCCCTCCAACCAACGCTGTTTGAAATGTCACTACAGGATGTAGAAGCACACTTACACATAGTATATTTTGAAATGGGGGAGGGGCCATGGAGAACATGATGCTGAAAGAATAGAAGCACTCAATTGCTAGTAGTGTTATTATTCCTGCAGAATTGAAGGAGATTGAATATCTGCTGAATTTCAGAAGGGGTTGCAGGCAGAAAGAAAGGTAGGTATTCAACAGTACCATCGTTGTCAATATAATCCATTTAGGAATTTATGTGACTATGAGGATAATTGCCTTTCTAACTCACAAATATCACAAATCCCTTCCCAAATGTTAGTGTTATATACCAACTACACGGACTACAGACTGGCATAAGTAGCCCCTGCAGCTGCTTTTCATCTTAAACAAGTAGTGTTAATCTGTTAGTTTGCTGTAGAACTAATCAGCTCTCTAATCTACTTCTGACTAAGAAATTGGTGTTCTTGCACCACTGTCAACTGACTGTTATTCAAACTAAGCTACAGAAACTTTCGGAAATGCATGTTGTCTTGAGTCTGACTATGTCAGATTTGTAAATACCATTATTAAACAAAAACAGAAAGCACATTTAATAGTCTTTAAAGAAATTAATAATAATCCGGGAATCTGAATTTAATCTTGTGCTTTACAATAGGTTTCCTGAGTGATCTCACTTAATCACACAGTTTTTCTGCATCTCATTTTCCTTATCTATAAACCAGGAATGGCATCTAGTCCCTACAACAACAACACTGTGGAAGGAGTACATTAAATTGCCTTGAAGTATGGAGATGGCATTGTTAGCATTTAAGTAACTATGGTTGCTGATGAAATAAAATTGTGTTTTAAAACATTATAATCCCTTAAGAGAATTCCCAGATGGATGACATTACTTCACAGTGGGACAGTAGATTATTTATTTCCTCATATTGAGTATTATTTCTTCATCCACTTCAGTTCAAGTCTAACACTTCTACTGTAGTGACTTTGACACGACTTTGCACTGAATGGACAAGGAGGTGTATATGTGGTGTATTTCAACAGCTCCATTCAAGGGAATATATCCTAACTAACTGCTGTAATTGTCTGATCACAACCTAGTATTTGCAGCTAACTATTCCCTCTGCTACTTCTACTTTGTGTATGGTTTGGCCAAACCAGAAAAATGTATCTTCAAATCACAACATAAACTCTGACTTAAATAACAGTCTGCTACTTAAACCATGCTCTTACCAATGTAGTTCTTTGACACTGCCACTTCTCTTATTTCAATGTGCACAGAACCTCTTGGAATTTGAACCACTTCCAAATATCCTATAAGACAAAGATAAATTTTATTTGTTGTTGTTTACATTCATCAATATTAAATAATGTAATTGACCATTAGTGAATTACTTACAACAAAAAATTACTATGAGATACAGGATTCAAATATACTTGAACATTTGCTTTCATATTATATAAAAGAAAGCTCTTTAAACTTCACACAAAAATTTTGAACTGATAAGAAGAACTTATGTATTCAGGAATTCCTTTTTTTGAGTACTAATAAAGTATTTTCATCAGTGTATCAGAAGCAATTAACATATAAAATTACTTTAGGATTCTAGGATAATTCAGGTGGGTGAGGACCTCAGTCAGTCATTAAGTCCAACTTCCAGCTACAAGCAGGGGTAAATTGGACCAAAGTTACTAAGTAGTTTATCCTCTTAGGTCATGAAAAACTCCAAAGATGGAAACTGTACAACCTTTCTGGGCAATGTGCTCCACTGCTAGACTGTCCTCCTGTCCTCCATTTGGTAAGCACCTTTCTTCTATCAATTTACAGCCATTGTCTCATCTTTCACCAGGTACCCAGCAGTGCAAAGAGCCTGTTTTCTCCATAACCTCCTCACAGGTACTGGAAGGCTGATACGAGGTCACCACAAACCAGGGGATTCTCCGGACTGGAGACTGTCCAAGCCCAGTTCTCTCAACCTCTCCTCACAGAGGGTCAAGAGCTCCAGACCTGTATAATCTTACTGATTGCTCACTGAACTGAACCAACTCCAGTGTGTCACTCCTTTTCCTGTATTAGTGAGTCTAAAACTGGTAACACAAAGATTACAAGACTAATATTTTCTTTTTTTTTGAGCTAAGTTTTAAAATAATTGCCTATATACATTTTCTGAGTTCTTAATACGATGAACATTTCTGGATTTTTGCTACTCTAAAATGTCATGCATGACTAGCTACTAGATTCTACTATACACAGTAAAATAATACACAACATTACTCTTACTATACCGCCATAACTAAATAATAACAAAACGCCCTCCACTTATTTCCTTTAGTGCATTAAAGACCAACAGACCTAAGTATTCAGTAATGAAACACACTGTATTTAAGATAATACAAACTAATACAGAAAAAAAGGAAACAATGAGGCAAAAGGAGTCCAAGTGAATGACCAGCAGCAATGCCATATTGGGAATCAAAGCAGCACTGGTATTTACTGAAGAGTCATCTAAATGTACTGTGCAACAGAATGGACATACATGTACATACCTCCTCTGAGCAATGAGTCATTGAAGAAACCTTCAGTGGCTTCACATGTACTCCCATCTCCTCCACAAACACGGCACCTATCTTCCTTAGCATCAGACCCCAAAATATTATCACAACCTACATGCTGAGAAAAGATAAGAACAAATATTTTAACAGGGTGATGGTCTTGCACCACTATTTTTGAAGTTTTTCTCTCAAGTTTGAGATATTCAGTTCTTCTTTTTATCTATTCTGCTTTTGATAGCCAGTACTTTTAGTGGGTTTTCCTTGTCAGTGAAAGAAAATAAAAAAGGAGAAGAATCCACATCTTAGAGTTGTTATCAAATCTTAATAAATAAGAACCTTTTATGTCTACTGTGACTTTCAGGAAGGGATTTCAGTGTTTTGCAAACAATAAAATTATTATGGCTATCAATAAATGATTAGTGATGTTATTTAACATTACAACAGCTGTGTGCCCTCTATATTGCTTTGTTAAGGTAAACATTTGCTGTTAGTTCCTTACACATTTATACAGCATAAGCAGTATTTCTATTTCGAAAGGCATTACAACTTCATAGACCTACATTTCCATATCCTGCAGGGAAAACTTGCAATTTTCATAAGTCTGAATGTAAAGTGTAAATGATTTCAAACTAAGAAGAAATGCGGAATAAAACATAGTGAAAGGCTGAATTGCATGCTGTATTAGATGAAAGAAATTTAAAAAAATTAAAATAAAGACAGAGCCTTTCGGAAAAAAAGAAAGAAGGATGAAACAAGTAGGTTGTAAACAGAACAAACATTACAGCTTGCCAATTTTCTCCAGGATTTATACGAAGAAGAAGATAGCTACATAACTGTTTGCCTGTATTTTTTTACTGTCTAACAATATTATCTGCCATCTTCTAAACAGGCAATACATAGATCATAAGAGAATTTAAAATACTTTAAACAACTGACAAAATATTATAGTTCTAACCATTTAGATTTCTACTTACTGTTTCATCAAGATGACAGACACCCAACTTTATTCATGGCTCATTCTCAACTTGAGATTTTTTTCACTAGTTTACTAAAACATGGCAGACTTTTAGTAAATGGTAAATACTTGCATCATTATCTTTTTCCTAGAACTAAAGAGCAATAGTGACAACTTTCTGTTTCAATTACATTAACAGTAGGATTTTTGTAATAAGATGAACTCATTAGAGACAAACAAATCAGTATGTGCACATTTACTGCTTTTCAGCCAGAGTGGTGTTCTAACTGAAATGATGGAACAGGCCGTGGAACAGCGCAAAGAATCTGTTCATCTGTTGTTCTTTCCATCAACTCTTCAACATAAACCATAAAGCAAGGAAAGAGACAAAATGACAGATTCTATGAATGTCTGTGAAAAGCTACTGAAATTCAAATGATTTGTTTATTTTATGCAATACCTTTTTTTATCTTTTTGTCTCAATCTTACACTTTTATGAACAATTTGACCTGTCAACACTCCCATTTCATATGATATACAAGTGCCATAATTAAATGTATGTGACAGCAGACACAACAAAGTAATCCGTAAGTACTCTACAAAACATTTGTAACCTTGCATTCTCCATTGATACAGATATCCAGTGAATCAGCATTGCACTGAGTCCCATCTATTACTGCAGGAGCACGTTCAGTGTAAAAATTATAACCTTCAGCCAAGCAGTTTAATGCACATGGTTTAACCCCACCTGGACAACAAAAACAAATGAAAGAAAAAAGAAATACAACCAATAGAAATCTTGAAAAATTAATATTTAGGTATAAATATTATGCATAAACAGATGTGAAATTTCTAGTCTTATACCTGACACATATAATGTATAAGCTTTATTTAACGTCCCCTGATTTATTTACTTGACTCTTCTTTCTTGCAAAAAAGATTATTTCACATAGAAAGACATGTCAAGGTTGGCAGGCTCCATAAAAATTCCATTATGTTAACACAATTCTAATGATTACTGAACAATTTAAAGCAATAAGGATACTATTTGAAAAGGAAGAATAAGAACAGACTGTAGTGCTAGAAGTAAATTTGAAAACCAAGATAAGACTATGTCAACTAGGAATTCAGTCCTATTTGAATTATAGTACAGTTCAAACTCCATGATAATAATTACCTTTTTTAGGCTTTTAATCTAAAAAACCATTAGTAAAACCATTTAGGCTTGTAAGCCAAAAATCATTGGTAAAACCATTCAGGTTAATAAAATGCAAAAACTTTCTAAAGCTTTCAGGCTTTAGAACAGGAAAAAAAAACAAAAGGGCAATTGAAGAACTTTGAAAAATGACAGAAACATAACCAAACTTGATTAAACTATCTCAAAAAAGAAAGGAAATTACAGCCCTTCTATTGCAACTGCAGGTGGAAAAGGGCTCCATATTTTTTAAGTGGAGTCTTTATGACGCTCGCTCCCCTCCATAGCAAAACAAAATCTACCAGGATAGAGAAATGTTGCTCTTCTGCAACATTATCAGCAACTGACAAAAGTATGAGCTTAACAAAGTTAGCTCATTGTATTTTAATCAAAACATCCTATTTACAATCATTACTCTCTATATAACACTTATATAATTTTGAAGATTTCCCATTAAGATAACATGTTTGCAATGCTAACCATTACCTCCAGTGTAGGGTTTCCAGTTATAATACTTGCCCCGGAAAGGCATATTGTCAAAATCTGCACATTGCTTCTCTCGAAAATCACGGGCCCCTGAAGGACATGGCTAAAACATGAGACAAAAAAGTTTATTTATTCCAAATATAAACATGAAAAAAATGCTTAAATGCTTATACCACAACTACAATCACGCAAGAGATTAGAAGATGATTTCCTGCTTTGTCTTGTGGCTCCAATTCTGAAATTCGCTTTAGTAGTTTACAGTTGAAGTGTCTATTTTGCAACCATAGGCTGGCATAAAATAGCTGAAGTAATTTAAAGACAGGTAAGTGTTACGTAATAGTTTCCATAAAACTGGAAAATCAGAATCCTGTCAAACTATGCATCATAATCAATCCATCAGCTACCTCCTTACAAACACATTAAAAACAGCTGGAAAAAAATTTGGTAAGAACTGTAGGCTCAGTTATACTGTACTAAGCAGCTGTACTGAGACATGTTACTAAGACATCAAGAAAAAAATAAAGTATTTTCCTAGAGAGTTGTATCATTCCTGTTTACTTGTAGCCTTGACAAAAGTATTGTTTTAAGGCTGACACTGAGAACAGATAGCGTGCCCAGCTCTGATTGCTACCAGCCTCCAGGCATCAACAAACAAAAACTTACACTTATATTTTCATTGCTTTGCATTACCAATTACAAAACTCTAAGGTATCTTTTTTACTTGGAATGAGGGTAGATTTAAGTTAAATTAATCTTGAAAAGAATTAAAGAGAAAGAGAATTCTTTGCTATTTCTCATATTTTTCATCAGCAGATTCAAAGTAATAATGACAAGTAATCTTGAATCCACCCCCAGCACATTAAACATTGTTATCAATGTTTAAGTACCTGCTGAAATTACAAGCTTCATCAGACGGTATTTAAATACAGATTAAAATCATGTTTAGACTGGAAAAGAATTTGTTTGACAGACATCAGAGGTGTTAATAAATATTACTATTTTATCAGCAACAGAAGAATCCATATTATGGCAGTTCTCCTTGTCTTCCTATGTACCTAAGCCAGTCAGCACTTCTCAGGAATATGAAATGCATTCAAGTGAAAGGGTCTCTACGAACACGGATGCTAAAAATTTACTGCGCAATGCAAATATTAACATAATAATTATTATTCTCATTATACATTAATCAAGATCTTATAATAGCTAGCCCACGTGCAATAACTGCTTCTCTTTACTGGGTAAGATAGTGCACTTTTTTCATGCAGCTACAGTACATTGATAATTCTTGTCAAGCAACAGACTGCTTGTGTTTCCAGGCGCTCTTTTATGAGACTGCCAATCATGAGGCAGGACCTAGCAAATGTATGAGAACTTAAAATCAGGTCTGAAGAAGGTCCTGAGGAGAAGACGTTTTGAATTAAAAAAGTATTAACAAATTATTGAACCAATGCTGACACAACACCAAACATCTGTTTATCTTGAAGTTTGGGGTCAGGCAGACTTCAGTGATTGAACTCATTGTCCCCTATTACCAAACACCTCAGAGAAGATGAGAAGATGACAGTTCAAACTCAGATTTCAAGATGTAGCTTCTCATATGAATTCATTTTAGAAAAAAATTGTTTGAAAATATTAAAATTATGAAAGCAAGGAATAACTCCTGTGAACGTATGCATAATGAAAGGAACCAACAAGAACCATTTGCCTACATTCAATTAAGAGAAAGGACTGAAGGACAAGAAATTTATAGAAGTATGTATACACAGTTATATAAACAAAATATTCCCATAATTTGTAAGCAAACCATGCTTCTCATCATATATATAAAAAGGAGGCTTTTACAGTTTTAGAAGTAAATAAAATTTAAGATTTACATCCTTATATATATTACAAATCAATTACCTATTTCAACTGAGAAATACTGTGCTTTGTAACTTGATTAGCATTTTGTATTTTTTTTAATTAAAATACTTTAGGTGGAAAGATACATATTTCTTGTTAGAGATAGTGTGGTTGGTGGTAGAAAATAATTTTCTGGTGAGCATGTTCTTTCTACCACACTTTTGTTTCCAGAACTCATTAGCTAATGTTATTTTCTGCTGATCTCAATGTTTCCATTAGCAGATGCCCTTTGAATTCAAAAGTCATATATGGCTTTGGAAGCACTTGATGAGAAACAAGCCTAGTAGGAGCGTGTGTGCTGCTTCCAAAGGATTAAAATGGTCAAAAGAAAGGGCAACCAGAATTAACTTATCTCTGCAAGAAAAATGAAGTCAAAATGAAGAGGTTTTTGCATTATGAATAGTGGGAGCTTTAGGGAGTGCTATGTTGAAAATTACAGATGGGCAATGAATGCTGACACTGAAAAACAAACTTCAACAGAAAAGACGCAAAACCAACACATTTATTCATAAAAACAATAATGTATTTGCATGCTTTAAATGTTTACATTAATCCAACATACCATTCCATTAAAAATGTCAAGTACTAAGGACTATCATAAATCTTGAAACAAAATCTACTGGTCTCTGCAATTCTTTGAACGTCAATTGACGTTCATAATTTGACCTTATACATTCATATGGTGTCTGACCCCCTCAGTGGTAGGTCACTATTCAATGGGCTCAGCTCTAAAATTAAACTGCATGATCATTCTGGTAGTACAATAACCAGATGGCAAAAAAGCAGGTTTAGAATACATTTTCACAGAATGTATAAAAGTATTGTGTAACAGATTAGCACTGGATGTTTTAAAGTATAAAAAGTGTAAGAGGGCTTAAAAGTAGATTCATGGAGGACACTTTAATTTGTGGGACTTAATGTGGTGCAGTTAAGATGAGCAGCTCCAGAAATCTTTAGACACCCAGCTTCTGGAAACTCACTCATACAGTAAATCCATAGAAAAGTCAAGCCTTGGCTATCAAAAGCGTATAATTTTTTCCTTAAAAATCTGTTATTGGCCCCTGATGGGAGACAAGACAGTGGGCTAAACAGATTTTTGCTCTGTTGTGGAGCGCTCCTTGTTCACCTTTACCATGGAAGATCAAGCTGAACTTACTCCAGGCTCCAGTGCAAAGGCACCAGCTAAGCCCTACATTGAGACTGGGATTCTAAGATTTGGCAGAACATCTAGGGTGTCTGCAATATAGATGTGCCTTACAGGACAACTGTTTGCCAATTAAACGGAGAATCCACAGCTTCTCTGAACTGGGGAAAAAAATGCATCCATTGCTGCTAAAACATAAAAAAGTCAAGTTGATCACAGTGAAACAAAAATTACTTACGTCAGTATTACAGGAGCGATAGCGCTTTCTTTCTCCAAGACAATATTTGCCTCCACCTGAAGGCCTAGAGAAACACATATTATATGTTGGCATATACACAACTTCATGAGATATACTAATGCATTATTACTATTAATACAGATCCAAGAGATACATTTTATAAAAAGAAAAATAAAAGTACATGCAAGTTTTAATATGAGATTTTAAAATATTTCATTTGCAGATACAAAACAACACTCATATATTAATCTAGTCTGCATAAGTTCTAAGCGGTACGGTTTAACCGTATTTTGAACGTAGTAAAAAAAAAAGTTGGTTTTAATTATTTGCTAGCTTTATAAAATTAAGCTCAGTAGTTTAATTTTAGTGATACTTTTTTTCTTTTTAATCTTCTCATCTTACTTGTAAACCAGCAGACTGGTTTTATACCTGGAACCAGCAACGGCTGCACATTCTAGTTCAAGAATTTGATTCTGATTTGAAGTAATCAGTATTAAATCTGAGGGAACTCCAGATTCTTATTAGCGTAAGTAAGACATTTGGCTCTTAAATTCCCAAGCTGTTCAAGAACCTTATCTATCTTCCACAGAGGTCAAATAATGAAGTAACTTTACAATTAACCAGAAAGTAAATCAATACCTTTTTTCACACTACAGAAACACTATTTAACCAGAAAACAACATCCTTGAACCAACACAATTTTTATTTTCCTACTGCAGACATAACACTTCCCAAATGCATCTGCTCGTTAAACATTTAAAAAGCATACCGACCCAAATACATGGCGACAGAAGTATAAAAAAGAAAAATCTCAGGATATTATTCATGCTCCAAACAAACATCTCACTAGCATTTTTAAATACTGCTGTGAAAAAAATAATGAATTTAATTTATTATCCTCTCAGTAACATAGTCTGACATGTTATTGATGTATATGGATAACTTCTGCTTTTGGATTCAACGAGTAAGTAGTGATATTTGCCACATTAGATAGTTACTGCTAATGACAGGAGGCAAAGAGACCACCTTAAGCAGCTGTATTGTGACACTGTGGTGTCTGTCTTGCAGACTGCAGTGGAAAGCTGATGTACAGCCTGGCTTGCAAAACATGGATATTAAGCAACAAAAAACTGTACAGAGAGCAGAAGATAAGAAAGGAGTGGCAAAAGACACAGAATTTATTTTCATGAAAGAAACACAGAACGTTTTTAGAAAAAGTAGTCTTAAAAACCAATAGTGGAATAGGAAGGAAATAGGAATTACAGGGCATGACAAGAAGAGAGAATGGAGTAATAAAACTATCCTGCAAAGATCTAGGCTGTGATGAGGGAACCAGAACAGGTAAAAGTTGCAATAGAAAAAAGCAGTGATTCATTCAGGAAAGAACACCAATAGAAATAAGCACTCATCTGAGAATGACTAGTGACAGTGAGAGGAGCACTTACCTGACAGTAAGTGCTGGAACAATGCTCAGAATGTTGGAAAATAGACAGATCATAAGGCCAGTACAGATACACGCAACAGGTCAAGCTGTAGTGGAGAAGCTGGTCCCTCTTTAAACAGAGTAAATGGACCAATAGAGAGTAGTGGCAGAGAAGGAAATCGCTGAATTGTTTTAAGAGTCAGTGGGAAGTCACAACTTAAGTGTTGGACACGGCAGCACGTAAATGTATTGTATGAAATATAATACTACTACTGATGGTTTACTGTAACCAGTTATATGCAAAACATTGGAAATACTGTGGTGGGGTTTTTTAATAAGTAACTGGTAATTGCTATTTTATATCTTAGACAAGCATCAGAAGAAATATGCCCTAAGAAAGAAATGTACCTAAGGCATAATTTAAATATATATTGATGAACAGCAAGTTGCATAAAGAAAACTATTCTGGTTACTACTAAATATAAATCCAGCTATCTTTACTGTATATAAGATACACTAAAAATGTTAAAAGTATGTCTAGCGAACTTCTCCTGTTTAAGTGTTTCTGTCTGCTATTTCGAAGACAAATGTTGGCAAACTAGCAAAACATTTTTACAGATAACATGTGAAACCACAGTTTTGAATAGTTTCCAAATGTGTCTTTTCGTTGGCTCCGGCTTACTTTAGCTACTTACGCTGGACTGTCACAGTGTCTTATAGATGAGGAGACTCCTCCCCCGCAGGTCCTGCTGCACTCTCCCCATATTGACCACGGACCCCAACCGCCATCTATGCTCTGAGGCCAAGTGCCAAAAGGTACACACTCTCCCTGATAACACCACTGAAAGATTTCACAAAAAACCCATAAAATTAGTTTGCAGGCTGACAGAGTTATCAGGAGAGAAAAATATAAGGGTCAGACAATGACCAATTATAGGCATTAGCATTCCCTGTACAGATAACAAGACTAGTATTTTACTTTTTCCAGCCATGTTTAGACATTGGTGGGTGGGTGTGTGATTTGTTAAATGTCTCCACTAAGTCCTGAATTATAGGTCCCTAACACACACCAGAAGTTAAAGCAAGTTTAAAATAAAAATTTTCTCATTTTCTTCATACAGCCTCCTTAATGTTTCGCAATTAAGGAACTGCAAGTTGCTTACATTCTTTTAAACACTAAGATTCATTTCCAAGCTTGGTTTAGTAAAACACCCTCCCCACCTAGGATTCATGTAGGGGCTTCATTACACAAAATGAAAAATTCCCCTGATAGGATTTTTAAGAAAGTATTTCCATACATTTTAAAAAAGAAAATTTGGACAAGGTTACAATGGAAGAAGAATTTGCTACAGTATTTCATTTATACTAACACTACAGACATAATAAAAGGAGTGCCAAAGCATCAGACATGGTACAGAAAATCATTATATAATAGTGACTGGCCACTTGTTCAGGGACAGAACGAACATGCAAACTTCACTCATGCAAAAGCTTAAACTTTGCAAAACCGTTACTTAAATCAGACATACAAAATGATAAGCAATTCACAGAAATTATTAACTACTGAAAGAACTTTATCATTTTGTGCATCAGAAATATTTTCTAAATCATTCAGAAATAATCATGGAGCCCACAGTTTGATCCACATTCTGGTGTCTACTGCATCACTGAGAACTTGAAGCAGCTCTTTGTTACTATTTCAGGCTTAGGTGAGAGAGTAGCGCATGGACTCAGGTCTGCTGTGACCTGAATCTGTATATTTCACTTCCAAAAGGCGGCATACTGCTGTTTAACATCTCTGAATTCCTGTAACAGATATAGGACTGACCGTTTCCAAAAAGAAATCCAGACAACTTCTGCGTCCAAAATCAGCCATATGAATTTGACAAACACACTGACTCATGCACAGAAGACATGGACAGACAGACATATCCCTGTTCACCCAAAAACACTACTGGATGACTCAGTGTTGACTTCAGAGTAATTTGTATAGCAAAGCCAAACTTTCTCTTCTTCTAAGTCCTAAGGTTCACCTAAATCCTCAGTCTCGGCAATGTGGGACATATGTCACTCACAATGACTTGAATTGCTCTAGATTTTTCTGAAAGCACCTGAAAAGGTAATTTAAATTTCACTCATAATTAAAAGGAGTTTGATATGAACAAGGAGAGTACAGAGAGTTAGTCAAAGAAAATTAATAAAATTAATTATTTTTTCAATTGGAAATTTCATTTTGAATAAAAGGTACTTCCGGATTGTCAAATGTGTCAGAGTCTAAGTGTGTAACTCTCAAAGATGTACAATGAAATGATATATTGATATTAAAATTTGTAGCTTATCATCAGCAAAAGCTGATACAACAGCAAAACATCAGCTGATACATCAGCAAAAGCTGATACCTAGATACAACATACTTTTGCATACAAAAACATTGTAACATTTAACATAACCTTTCCTTATTGTATTAATTCCTTACTATTTCCACATTAAAAACTGAAACCTGTAACATTATTCTTCTAGCCATATCCATTCTTGTTTCTTCTCTCAAGACATTTTTATCCTCCGTGGCCTCTTTTTTTTCTGTATGTATTGTACCTGTTTTACAACACAGTTGTTACAATCCAAAACATTTCTGTTTATAGGCCTCATACTCCATCAGTTAAGGAAAAAAAACACGAAGCATTAATGTGTTTACAAAAAAGACAGGGCGGGTTATTTTAAATCTCAAGTTCAAAACGCATTGTCTTTTTCTACCAGGTCTTGGCAGGACAGAGTTCCCTCACAGCAGCCCGTATCATGCTGCATTTCAGGTTTGTGACCAGTGTGGATGACACACTAGTGTTCCAGCTATTGCAGAACAGTGCTTGCATACAATCAGAACTTTCTCAGTTTCTCAACCTGTCACCAAAGTGCGCAGGTTGGGAGTGGGCAGGAGCTTGGGAGGGGACAAAGCCAGGACTGCTGACCACAGGGTTATGTCACACCCTGTAACACCATACTTAGCAGCAAAGCTGGGGTAGGGGATAGTGTGCCTGAAGTAGCCACTGCTCACAGTCTGGTTGGGCAACAATCTGGTGGTAGTGAGTGGTTCCCTCTAATTTCTTGTTTGCTTTTTCCCTTTTTTTACCTTTCACTTAACTAAACAGTCTTTCACCCTTCTGATTCTCTCCCCTATCCCTGGGAATAAGGTGGGGTAAGTGAGTGAGTCACTGGGTGAGTGGTTAGCCGCTGGATGGGATCAACCCACCACACCATTCTTCAGAAAAAAAACCAAAGACACAAGGTTTCATGGACTTGTACTGAAAAAATTATGCTTTATTCTTCTTCGAGTTCTAAATTTACAGACTGGAGCAGGAATTCATCAGAGAAATGTACCCTTCATGTGGAGCTTCCCTTAAATCCAGACTATTACTGAATGTCTCCATAACACAATTCAGGCCACACAGTGAACTCACATTTTTAGTTAGCGTAGATATATCCAAATGGCACAGTGTTTTGATATGCCTCTAAGGGAAAAACTATGATGGAGAATTAAGTATTTATGTGAGCTACATCAGTGACTAAAATCACCTGGTTTTCTTCTCTTTACACTGATAAATTAAGTGATAAAAATTTTATTGACTAAATACAAAAATCTTCTTGCAGCATTCTATTAGAGATGCCACACAAGTACATGAACAGATATCTGATGTTGAAGTCAAAAGCTAAAAAATTAAAAGTAATGGGTATGCTACTAATTTAATTAAAAGTACATTATGCACACTACAAACATGTCAAAATCCAAGCTGAGAAATGCAGGACACTCAAGAGTTATAAATCCATAAGAATGCTAATATGCAAAACATCCCACTTCTATAAAATTATGAGTAATAGACAAGAGGTGGGTGCAATCATCAGCTTTATTTTTACAAAGCTGTGTAAAATCTCTGTAGTCTGTAATTTCCTCTGTCATGCAACCAGTGTTCTTCTACATTCCCATACTCCCCTGGAAAACCTCCTTAAATGGTGGATTTTTTTCTTCTACTGAAGTTAAATCTGAGGACTTTCTGCTTACTTCGATGTTGCTTCTTAATTTTCTAGTGAAAATTTATCTTTCACTAGAAGCCAGTGACACATAGAATCTCTGTCAGAGGAATTCAAAATTAATAAAGTCTTCATTATTTCTAATGGGACTGCAGAAATATACTTCCTCCACAAAAAAAATCTCATCTACTCTAATGAGATAAGAACTATTGAGTAACCTCTACATGAAGATAGAAGACAAGGTGACAGCTATTTTAGAAGAACAGTTCTTCATTAGAAGTTTAGAACTGAAATATTAATTCTTCTCTAACATTGAAAAAATAAAGTTCCATTAGTTCAACAGAAAGACAACGGTGATGCATTCGAATGCAAATGAAATGTGTAAAAACTTCTGTGAATAATGTAAGCAGTCTGAAATTTTTCGTGGTGAGGTGATTAACAACAAAATAAAATGATATTGTGGCACATTTGAGATCACTTTTATATGAGTATTAGCTCTTTGGCAGAATTAACACTTACAATAGTATGCTTTTAAGAAAAATCACACAGCAAGTACTCTAATATTGAGGAAAATTGATTTCACACTTTTTAAGAGGAAGAAAAATATTTATATAAATTTAAATTTAAACAACTTCTTTTCAGTCACTGACTCTACAATCATTTTGCAAGAAAATGTAATGTCCAATAACTTAAATTTATCTTATGTTAATATCCAAAGATAAATCATCCCACAATCTAGCTACATAAAACTATCCTTTCAGCACACTGTGTTTTCACTTTTTGCATGTTTGCCCCTCATTTACATCCCTAGCATAGATGTAAGTTATGATCTTAGAAAAGGGTTACCTTTTTTATTATGTGAAATTAAAACACAAAATAAGTATTCCTATCAATTTTGTCTTATTGTTTTATATGCACAATTTCCTCAGTGCATATCTATCAGCTAGTTTGCCTTCACAGACACATCTCTGGGTATACCAGAGAGAAACTTGATATATATTTAAATTTCTTATCACAAATTAGGAAAAAGTGTACCTTTCTGAACCCAGCCAATACATAAAACCCTTTACCAAAGCATGAACATATTAAAGCTTCAAAACAGAACTGATGTAACAGTTCCATCAGCAGTAATAAACCACTCTATTCTCTTTCCCCATATGCAGAAAAAAGATGAGTAATTTTTATGGAAAACATTCTAAAAATCTTTAGGTGTAGGCAGACATCTACCATGGACAATTTCAATCCAAAGGGTTGAAAGCCTGGTAGGTTTATACAACCAACCAAAAGAAGTTTTTATAATAGGCTGTTTTCATTGTAGAAATCCCTCCACATTCCGCCAAAAAGATGTTAGTGTACAATGCATTAAATTATGTTTTAATAGTTAAACCAAATTTACATGAGTAAATATCTAAATATGATTAAATACTCTAAGATCTTATTAGGTATTTAGAGCAGGAAATGTCATTTATTATGTATTTGGCCAGAGTCCAGCAAAATAGGGCTTAATTTGGTTGTGGCCTTTAGGCATGACTGCAATACAAATACAGCAATAATAATAACAACAACAATAATACCAAGGTATTACAGAACTTTAACCTATTAATTTCACCTTATTCTATGGTAAAGACAACTACGTATTTGGAAAGAGTTTGTGTTTTATTGTTTATTGCTACCAGAAACTATTAATTCACTGGAACCTCTGAGGCTTCAGTTTACAGACCCTATTCTCTGCTGTTAACAGACATCTGTGGTTAACAGGTAAAATGTAAAATTTTTTGTAAAATCTTTGTAATGTAAAATCTTTGTAAATTGGCATGGATTCTCTCATTTTCCTCTAAAATCTAACAATGGAACAAGACACTGATGACTGGAAAAAGACGTTTTGTAGAGAGCCAACTGATTAAAGCCTCTGACAAGTGAACATGGCACAGTGCCTAAAAGCATCTCAACTTGTAGTCTCATGGTTTAAAAAACATAAACTGAGGTAAAATACTCTTTGTCGTTGGTAAGGAGAGGTGGTTCCAAAATAAACCTAGACTGCTGATTTAAGAGCAGGGCTTCTAACATTTTCTAATATAAGGCAACATTTCTGGTACTATGAGAAGGTCTCTCTGTTTTCATCAGCTAACTCTAATCACTCTGTTTTCTTAAATGACCCCTTCAATAAATCTACTTCACACAGTTCACCAGTATTTCCAATCTCAGCACAGAAAGGCCATCAGAAGGATACTAGGTCACAGGCCCGGAATGAAGCCATCAACAAGCATTAATAAACTGTGACAGCTGCCCAAAAGCTTTCATTCTTGTTGTTTAAACATCAGATTGCAACTCAAAATGCACTGTTATCTTTGTTGAAACTAGCCCAGCGAGTACAGCAAAAGTCAGAATGAGAACAGACATCACTGGTCATTGTTAGGAAAAAAATCCAATCTGCAGCAGTAAATTCTCATGAACAGATGCAGCAATTCTTGGACTGATACTGGAAATTGTTTGATGTAACAACATTAATTAACAATATTCACTTTATACAAACCTGAATAAAATACATTACCTTGAAAAAGACATACAGAATTACTTTTTTCCCAAGTACATGTCTTGTAAATTAATTAAGATATTTTTCTCCCCTCTTTAAGATGTGCATAGATTTTGCCTTGTAACTGAGAAAGTCTTCTAATATTCTTGTCTGGAACTACTGATACACAGAGATCATTTTAAAATCAAAATTCTCATCTTCAGACATATACCATAGTGCTAGACTTATCTACTGCAACTTTGACTTACTGTATTTTTCTGTTAGGTAGAAGAGTTCATCTGACTGTACATCAAAATCCTACAGAGGTAAACAGTTATGCAAGCATAACTGAAGACTAAAAGAATAGTTCAAAGTCAAAACAGAAAGGTCACTGGAAAATATAGGCTTTTAGAAAACCCTTTTATTGAGGTAACATTTTTTCTACACACTTGCATGATTCAGCTTATATCTGAAGGAATAAAGATTGTTTTACCTTCTAACAAAATGACAGAATTCAGACCCTAGATTTATGTTACACATTTTCAAAATCCGTGGTAGACCTAAAGTTGTAACAGGCTTTTATAAAAGAGTGGTGTAAAATATAATAAAGAATAAACTAAAAGGGTTTCTACAAAAAAAATACTCAAAAAAAATACACAGAGAATGTAACAGATTTTGGTTGGGTTTTTTTTGTTGTTGTTCAAGGCTGCAGAGTTTCATAGCAAGGACAAATGTTTTATTAAAATACACATATAAAATAATTGTGAAATAATTCTGTAGGACACTTCCATGAGGATGGAATGTGTATTCTGAAATAGCAACTCTTTTTTTCGAACTGTTACAGTCGCTGTGAAATACTCTAATTTTCTAGTTCTATCTTCTTGTAGTCTTTGAGTAATAAACTGCTTCTACAAATAGTAAATCATTTCTACTCACCCCCTTTTCAATGCTCCCTGTTTGGCAAAGAGTACCTTCAGCTGCTGGAATGCTGTTGGTAACACAGCGGTTACTTTTGCTGAGGCACCAGAGCTCTCTACACACTTCCTAGGAAAGAAGGCAGAAGCAAGTTGGTCAGAATAAAACTATAACATTTCTATCAGTCCTTATGCACACATGTATACACAAATCTTTTTTTAATAGAGACTATTTAGAAGTGGGTTGCAGAAAGAAAGCTATAGATGGCAATGAAATATTCTGCAATTTTGAAGCTACTATATTTTGCCTAAGAATATTCTGTCAAAAAAAAAAAAGGATCTGGAAGCATCAAATTGTAGACAAGAATGTGTTACTTACACCTGCCATGCAAGCAATGTTTTAAAATTGCATTTTTATTGATTTGTCCTAACACTGGGCTTAGTATATTTTAGTGTTGCTATGAAAGTAGTCTTCAGATGCGCTGCAGTGTCTCCATTACTGTCACTGTCTGACTCAAAATTACCTTCTAAAATGGTTATTATTAATTTTGAAAAATGAAAAAGCAACAATTATTTTTACTCCTTTAGTAAAAACAAAGTTTTTGAGCTAAGACTACCTGCACACCTCTTCTGCAACACTTGCTAAAGCAGTGCATGTGTAGTTAGAACTTATTGAGCTATATACCAAAATACTTCCTTTAGGTTTTTAAAATTTGCAGCTGTTTTTTTATACATTTTTTAGCCTATCCTATTTTCCTGTATTGTCAGTGTTAAACAAACAGAAGTTTACAAATTGTCTTTTTTTCCTACCTTATTTTCTCATTTGGTTTTGCCTATTTATTAATTTAAATTAAGTCAGTTCTGTTGACATTGGAGATTCACTGTTAAAACTAGCTGGGAGTTGAAATTCATAATGTGGGTGTGATCCAAAGTTGGTTGAACACTGGAAATCTTCACGGTTGCTTCAGTTGCCCTTGAATTCGGCTGTGTATGCACAATAGAATCAGGAGTGGTTTGCTTTTGTGGCAAATAATCACTGACATGATAATCTTTGTTGTATTACTTTGGGATCTGTGCAGGAATTCAGAACATGCTTATACATTTTTCTATTTTTAAGTATTTTTTAAAATTTGGAATAGAATCATATAATTAAAATGACCTTATGGTAGTCATTAGCGTTTCATTTTATTTAACAGCTGCTTGAAATCATATCCTACAAAAAATCCTTGCATAAATTCTATGGCTGAACCTTGAAACAAAGAGAAAAAGGAAAAGACAGCGTGAATAAAGTAAAGTTATTATCCATTCCCTCCAAGTTCATTGTTTCTCTGAGGTAATGAATGAGTATCTGGTACCTAGACTATCTTTTTTATACACATCAACAGGAATAACTACTATGTTTTAGCCCAAAATTAATGTTTCTTGCATTGTACTGCATATACAAATTAAATTATTTATACATTACTCACTAGGAGCTGCACCAACAGTTCAACAGTAGAATCTTTTCTTGAAAATGCAACATTCTTTCCCAAGTTTAAAATCAGCTGGTGACATGATTGGCAAAAACAAAGTATTTTTTTTTAAATCCACTAAAAAAATAACATATAAGAATGGTCTGAAATCATAAGGAATAAGTAGTGATGATTTCTGGATTTCCATCCAATTTTCAACAATTAAGCTTAAGTTAGTTCATCCTGTTTAGTGTATAGCTCTATAAAAACAACCAAATTCTTAAGCCTCTTTTTAGGAGAAATACTGCCACTTGTAAAAGCATACCTGCACTCAATGCCGAACTTTCCAAATTAGTTTTTTTCACTGAAGAAATGCTAACATTTCTTAACTTAAATCTCTGAAAAAAATCACCATTTTATGGTCACTCAGCTGATAAATTTTTTGGATTAAGATACACACAAATAAACACATTATTTAAAATAAAACAAGCAGGAAATAACAAAAGATACACCACAAAGACTCTTGAAAAATATAACTAGGTTACAAACTTCACAGCCACTAAGGTGCTAAAATTCAACACTAAATCAATTTCACATCTAAATCAACCATGAATTCAAACTTCAATACAGTATGGATTTCAAAGTGAAAACCTAAGATGGGTTCGTTTCAGACACAGTATGAGGTGTTCCTGTCATAATCCTACCTTATTTACTTTAATCTGTAATTTACTTTCTCATTTTGTTGAGCAAAATTAGTGTAATTTACTTGTTCATGCTTCATGTGCGGTTTACATTGTCACACTAATTAGAAGTGTTAGACTGTGACAATTCTACTTGTGACCTATTTATTTCAGCTCTGATCAAGTTCAAATGTCTAAATTAACAGCTGTTGTGACTTTGTGAAGTTTGGTTCAAAGTTCTGAAAAAACAAAAATTCAGAAATAAGAAACAAAGATTTCAACCACTCCAATATAGACAAAAGCAAAAAATCAGATCTGGATAACAGTCTGGAGTTTTAAAACATCTACATTTCAAGATTATTTAAATCCAGAATTCTGTTTTTTGCTCCAGAGTTTATGTGTAAAATTCCACTTCTGATATGCCTACATAAGTATACCATCTATGTATTATCATATAATTGGAACATATCCACAAATGAGAGTATTTAACAATTTCCTTTCAATAGGATTCTTTCTGTATATTCAAGCTTCTCTGGGGCATTAGACTCCTCTAAATTCACTGAACTAATACCACTCAGACATTTTAATTCCAAACAAATAATCATCTGTACAGTGTGAATTAATGGATACAGCACTCCAAAACTATTTTATTCATTCATCTGTTTGTAGGATGATTCCAAGCACATCAACTCATCTCCCTGTCTCATAAAAAGAGAAAAATACTTATTTCTAAATTGCTTGGAAAAGCAGCATATCAGAACTAGCCATTATTACTGACATAGTCTGATAGTCCTTATTCAGACTTTAATTTCAGTAGGAGTTTGCCTCAATAAATCCCTGAAGACAAAATGATGGTAGTCTAAAATTACTATGGGCTTTAAAACACTATTACTATTTGAGCAAAAAACCTCTACTTAAATCAAAGGAGTTCTGTTTGAGACAGATATACAATATCCCAAAATCAACAGAATACTTCCTCATGGAAAACTATGCAAAGCATCAAAGATTTACAAAAATAACACGATGTATTGATTTGTAAAAGTAATTTATATTAAGCCCAAGAAATTAAAGGGGTTTTGTAACTTCTTTTAAATATAGCCAAACTTATTTAAATGACGATATTTTCCCCTGCTGTACTGCATTTAAAAGAAGTAGAATCTGAAATACATTCTCCATCACCCTATACACGAAACGAAAAATAACATTAACAGTCATTTGAAAACAAACAAGATACCTAAAAAGAAGTGAAAAATCCATCTGTGCTGTTACTTCATTAAATGAACATGGAATTATACCAGGTCCTGCTATGGCTATGTCTTCTTTATTTTCAGCTGACTTTCAAAAGTTAAACAAAGAAGTTCTGACTAAGGTTCATAAAGGTTTCTGTTCTCCAGCTGAACCCTACAAATCCTATACCTGGTACTACACTAGTTTCTTAGTTATTGATCTAAGGCATTTTCTTTACTACCACCGTTATCTGTAACCTCTCTAATCAATTGTTTTTCATAAGCTAGCCTTAAAAACATATAACAAACTACCCTGGAAAGGTCAGACCCAAAATCACCAATAGAAAGTATACTGCTTTTTTTCACACGCTCACACACGTATGCATGCACACTCACCCACCCACCAACATCAGGTGACCCTTCTAAGGTAACCTTTTCTTCACTGGAGTACACAGGATGAAGCTAACATATCTTTTGTCAACGTTATATTTGTTCAAATAATTTAATGGCTAAGAGAAAGAAGTATAAACTGAAAATTAATCAATGACCTCAAAGTCAGTCTCCGAATGTGTGGATTTAGTAACTACTAATTTGTAAAGCAAACAAGGGAAAGTTTTAAAAATCCAGGAAACATAAACTGAAGCTGAGGCCTTTCACAAGATCAAGACAAGATAGATGACAACCTGTAACGGTGTATCTTAGGGCTCCATGACTTCAGTTTGGAATTCGGATGCTTGTATTTGCAGTAAATTAAACAAAGCTGAAACCATCTAGAGAAAAAAACACAGCAAATCAAATTACCTTCTTTTTGCCTAAGTATTATAAATGATGGAGCCTCTTTCTGTTGCGTCATGCAGAGTTACATATAGGCATTTCAAATTATGTAACATCTAAGCATCCTAGATCATAATCATCCTAATTGGTTACAATACAGCACAATGACAACTCAGTAATATGAGCAAAGATCAAATTGCTGTGCTGTTCTTAATGTTTTCAACACTTGAAAGCCTCCAACAAAAGTTAGCAGTTTGGCCCATAATATTTAAAAAAATAAGATGGGAAATACATTCACAATGCATATTAAACTACAATAATTTGGGAGGTTTACCTTTTGTTCATAAAATTTTAAAATCTTAATTAGGTTTGTATGTTACTTCAGCATGTTTAATCCATAATATGCTGCACCTCTTGATGAGCAATTGCTAAAATAGAGCATAAAAATCATCAGCCTGAATTGTAACTTACAGTTCAGACCTGAAGAGCATCAACATAGAGTATTTTCCGCCTCATTGTTGAAGTACTGCTGACAACATGACTAAAACTAGAAGACACTAATTACAGGTGAACTCCAGAAGGTTCAAGGTTTTGTTCAGATAAGCACCCAAAAGTTACCATTTTAGTGCTCTACTACCAAATGCTCATTAAGTGGTGCAGCATGTTATGAATCACAACATGCTGAAAGAATGTGAAATAGAATCCAAATCTTAAATCTTACCTTTATATTATGTTACCAACATTCTTTCCTAAATATTGGGTGCTTATCTGAACCTTACAGAAACTACGGGAGCCCCACAAGGTCAATCACCTCCAAGTACCATGTTCCCTTTCAAACCCATGCAACCTATCCATCTTTATTCAAACAGCACTCCACTATCTGGAATCTCATTATTGCTTCTACTATCATCTAATACACTCCTCCTGCTTTGATCACCAGCTTCTCCTTTCATCTTTTTAACAGCTTTCATAAGATGCAGGCACAGAGGTGTTAACCTCTGTGTCTCTTGTGAAAGAGAGAGAAAGAGAAAAAAAAAAAAAGACAGAGAGGAGGAGAAAAAGAAGGGAGTTTGTAGACAAGATAGTCCTAAGAAAGAAAAAAGAGGACTACAGGAATTTATAAAAAAAAAGAATGTAAAACTACTTTAGGATTCAGACAGAGAAAAACTTCTGGGTTTTCCCTTGGTTATTCACATTATAATCTTAGAAAAAAGAGGGAACAAAATTCAGTTAATTACAATACAATCCTCTGAGTCCTTATGTAAGAAAAACTCAACATTTTAATCATTTGTAACACCAAAGGCCCGCACAGTAATGATGAGAGGTTTTTCAATTGACCAGCCAGACTTTAAAAAATAAAAAAAAAAAAGGAAAGGGTGATTAAAATGACAGAGTATATACCAGGGTCTTCAATTCTTTGCTTTGTCTACATGTACTTTTAATACCAGTTTGTAAGTCATGCAATATAAATCCATGCAATCAAACTACTTATGCTTGGCTAAGACCAAGTATAAACAACATAGCGATGGTATGATATATGAAGTTGGGGTAAAAAAAAAAGGCACTTTATGGTGAGTTAATAAGTATTATGTACAAATTCAACTGAATGGAAGCTTCTAGCCATAGTATCAACTGGTGATGGAACAAAAGGAAACTGGTAGCTCTGGTTCAAAGATACACCAATGGCTTCTCTGCCTCTCCTTGTGAAAAAAAGCCCAGCTTCCAGAATATGCTTCTACCTTCCTATAAAACCCCTGCATCAAGTTTAATACCTCTCTTTATTTAACTGGAGTAAACCACACCAATATTTAATTAAAAAAGTGACAGTTTGATTCATGAATATTAAAATTTTTATCACCCGATTACAAGGGTCAATTGCAATTCAGACTATTTTGCCCTAGTAGAAATATTGTAGAACCATTGTGTATAGTAATGTGTTTGCTCTCCTGGATTTGAAAGTCAGCTGACCAACACTGGTGGAAAAGCATAAAATGCAAAAGAATAGACCAAATAATTGTAAACTACTATCTCTGAAACTGGTTACTAGCAGCCAGCAGCTTCACAGATTGTAAAATGCAACACAGCAATATCAACCACATACATAAAGTATTAACTGCTTTTAAAATGTTTGAGGTTTTAGCTTCAGTCCTAAGAATACAGGGACCAGCTCTAAAGCAAAGCATTATTCTGAACCACAAAATCAGTAAGTTACAGTCACGCATATTCCAGTTATTATTCAAACTCAAAAGCAGACAAACTAAAAGTCAAGACTGGAATTCTTTCCTCAGTTAACCCAGAGACAGCCAACAGCCAACTGTTACTAGGCAGATACTCAAAGGAAAAGGAGGCAAAAAGACAATTATAAAGTTCTTACAATCACCTAAACAAAAGGATTGAAAAAGGTTCTGAACTACCAGAGTAACTGACATACAAACGGAGCAAAGAAATGAGACACACTTGACAATCAGCAGAAGAAAATCCACACTGCATCATCCTAGAAGATGTAGCATATCCCATAGCTACATAACAGGAATTAGCACTGTTTCTAACAACCTCAAAACTTCCACTGCAGTGATCCCAAACAGATACCTGAAAGCATACATTGTTTTTAGGAAAAAGATATGCATCAGTATGATATGGTGAAATTTCCACCATTACTATTTGGCTCACTGTAAGTTGTAAATTCAACCGTCTCCTGAATCTGAAAATATATCCTAAAAATGAAATATTTTAAATAGCTTGAGACGTTGCCTTTCACTTCTTTATTCAAAGTATCTATTTTTTCACCCAAATTCTGTAAAATTATCTCTGGTGGAAAGTATAGTATAAAGAACAATGCACATGTACCATTAGAAAGATCATTGTCTACTTGCTACTGTGTAGCTTTATTTTTTCAGCTCGAATATCCAAAGCATCGCTTTGAATTAGTGTCTGATAATGTGCTAAACAACACAGAAATATTTGACCAATGGCCACTATGCCTTTGTTAGGAAAGTTCTGTCAGTATGTGACTAAACAGTCTAATTAGACCTAGTGCTTAAAATAGCATCAGACCAACCATGAAGAAGCTCCTTTTAATGCCAAATTATCCCTTTGTCAGTAAACAAACACACAGAAAAGCAGAAACTTGAAGTCCGTTTAGTAATTGAATTCTGATGCTTTAACTGGTCAAACGCCTCTCCACGTAATTAACTTCAACTTCCTAAGTAAGAACAGGTTCAACTTTAGTTGTGCAAAAGTCATTGCAGAACTAGGACATGATCTATGATCAAAAGCAACAAACAGTTAAACTAAACATCCACAGGGAATGGATGAGGAAATACGGGAGAAAAGGCAAGGAACATAAATTAATATTAAAGCTAGATGGTTGAAAGAGGTAATTTTTCTGAAGGTTAGTAAGATTGTGGCAGTATTCCTAAAAAAAAAGAATGTGAAAATTTTCCAAGTAACATTAAAAACACTGATTATATGAACATGTACATCACAGCCCAAAGGAGACTTGTAAATTTTTTGCCTTTGAGAGCTCAACTGTTTCTTTTGTCATGTCTTGCCATCACAAATCAGTAAAGGTCATAAACAAGAGGAAAAAGCAAGCGATTTTCTCTCTGATTTCAGTCTGATTTAGAATTTATTTCCTTCTGGGTCACTATATTCCATGTCGGAAAACCTGTTCTACCAGACACTTCAAAAAAAAAAAAGAGTTATAAGAAGTGCTAGAAAGGAGTCAGCATACAAACTACGTTCAATGTCGAATAGTAATTTTTCACTATGTTTTTCCATCCATAGTTGCACATGTCTGCTTGAAAAAGATCAGTGAATTATTAATGGCATCTCCATGTGAGTAGTACATTGAAAAGAAATATCCAAAGCACTGATTGTTTACTTTTGATAATAAAAGAGTTCACAAGAGTATTCAATGTAGTTTGTCCTGGTATTTAGATATAGTTCCATTACTCAGTCCTAAAACCCTTTCATATATGAATAAGTCTTTCTTAAGTAGATATTTTTCATCTACACTACAATCTTCCAAAGGCCCTTTTTCCCCCCCTTCATAATTATCACTTCAAATCTGTATGATAATAATCATCATGGTCACATATTCAGAGCATTATGGCCATGGTGAATAATATTTTTAAATGCAGGTACTATTTTATATGCATATTATTTCTTAAGAGTGGATATTACTAGACTTCCACAACAACTTATTCATTAATATATGCAGTCTGAATACTATTATAAAAATAGGGTGGGTTTCTTTCCAAGACACTTAGAAGTTATGCTCAGATTGATAGCACACTGATGGAACACAATACCCTGTATCAATTCAGAGCACTGGTAATGAAGACATAACTTCATTTAACCACTGCCTCAGTTAAGAGTTGTCCTCTTTTCTGTAACTCTAAGGGAATTCCAAAAAAAGGCCTTTTAAAAAAAAAAGGCAAGCAGAAGGCAGAAAGCCAAGATTACCTACACATCTTCATTACTTCCGATTATTTGTGGTTTAGGAACTGGTTTAAGAATGTGTACTGTGCAGCATGATCATCACAACAATGGTTGCACAGTTCACTGGTGTTTTAAGAAACCCACATGTATGTGGAAAAGCCAGGTTTTGCACATTATGAACTTTCCAGTTTAATTTAAAATACAATACATCTCCAAAGGTTGTGCTATAAATCATGGATTAAATACCTGCAGACTTCCTTAGTCTGTAAATAAAAGAGTGAGTATGGTGAAAAATTGTAAGAAAAAAGAAAATTTTTAAGGAGGTATTACTTAGATGAAGGGACAGGAAATAGGGCCATTAAAAAACAGTGATGGGAAGTGAAAACTTACACAGGAACAATGAAGGCCAAAAGAGGCTTGATGAGGAATCAGGAGTAGAAGACCTAGTGAGCTAGTCAGCCAGCTACATAGCTTTTAAATCCTTTCCACAATGCAATCTGCCAAAGAGGCATCCCAGGAATAATACTGTATTTATCACCCCAAAGATACTGCAAACAGACTTTCTTTGTATTATTACATTCTTTTATTTGAATAATCTAAAAATTAAAAATTATTAAAACTATTTAATTTTAAACCACAAGATATATTCTCAAGGTTTATTTAGTGATGTCAGTCTCAGCTGACTATTTGATAACAATCACAGCAGAATGCATCCTTTGACTACATACTTTGGGCTGCAAGATTTTGAGTAAGTATTTATAACATACGACCTACATGTGCAGGTTTTTATTTCTACTGTAAATTTATTTACCTTAACTATTGCACAGTGGTACTTGAAGACAAATCTTTGCTAGTACTTTGCTATTCAGTATTATAGTCAGCTATCTAGCTTCATGTTCCTCTGTTCCCATAATCATAATTCATCTTTCCAAAAACATATCTGAATAATGTGAGAAACAATAAACTCAGTGTCACAGAAAAAAAGGAACAAAACAACCACCAAATAAGAAAATAAAATCAGATCTGACCAATTAATACAAGTATAAAAGTAACTTCAAAATGTAGCTTTATATTGAAAGGTTAAAGCCAACACAACAGATTTCATGTTTCAAGCTTAATACAACAGGAATCTGATCTCAATTAACTGAAATCAGGGAAAATTCTCTATTACACTTTACAAGGAGCAGGATTGTGTGTGCTGGGCTCTTTTTTTCCCCTATAATTAAAGAACGCCTTTCCCAGCTCATTGTTACCCACACATTTTAGTGTACAGTACACAAAAATGACTCAAGCAAAAGATGCAGCATAAGGATTAAAATGAACCCTTTGCTCATGAATAATGGCACCAGACATGCTACTTGGAAATCTGTAACCCCCTACTACAACTAACTAAAGATTTATGTTATAAAGGAATATATACAAATTACTAAGAAAAACACTGAGCATAAGGATTAAGACTTCTTACCCCATATTTACATTGGCGAGATGTTGCTCCATACTGGAAGCGACACTGTTCATCAGCATCATACACCTGACCTGGGGCCACAGCTGGATAAAGAAAGTCACGCTTGGGAGGCTCATTATCAAGGCAAGTACCACGGCCCGAACTGTTCAACATAAAGGACCAAATCAATTAGGAATTCTACTGACTGTAAATCACAGTAATGATATTATGTATCTAGTTCTTACTTTTAACAGCACTGGGTGTGAAACAAGTAGGATTACAATAAACAAACAGTAAGATGATACACCCATAGTAACAAGAGAAAATATTTAGAAGTAATTAAGAAATTAATTTTTCATCATTATTATTAACAAAAATGCTTATTTTAGATTATGAAATAATTTCATGAATTATACTTTTTAAAAATGTGATAATTTCTGAGCCACACAAGACTGATTTTCATTTTGGTTTAGGATTCCTATTTGTTTTCACTGAAGAACAACTACATGTGGTCATAGAATGAAAAATAAACAAATTAAGCAAACCCAAGAAATTCAGAAATTAATAATAATCCTCCTGATCCTTCAAACAGCTAAGCCCAATTCTATAGATATGAGCAGCTCAATTAGTTTATGTAAAACTAAAACACATTTGAGTTTCAACATGACAAAATATTTATAGGATTAGGACCTCAACATGCAAGTTCTTCTTCCATTTGAGTGACGAAAATGGTTACAGTGGTAAATATTCTGCAGGATCTTCAAATTTGCTTATACTAGGGTGAGTGAAAAAATTTCTATGAATCCAAGATCTTTTCCACTGTATTAATAATATTTAGTCTTTAAAAATTCATGTTAGAACCAAGACAATCATCTTTGAAAACTTCAGTATTTTCTTCTTTTATATTTTGTTCAGCGGACGACTTTTTTGTCCAAAATATGCCCATATTCAACCACAATATTTTACTGTAGTGGAATAAATAACAGAGAAAGCCAAATGCAGATGGAGTTCTGTTTAGAAAACTTTGTATTTTACTAAACATAATTATTCAGTTTTATTTGGTCAGTGTGCATAAAAGAGGACAGATGCTTTTTTACTTTCATTTCACTTGTGAATAAGTGAGGATTTTCAAGGAATTCTTATGCCAACACTTAAAATATTTTTCCGACATTCCTACCAATTTTGCCAGCACTTATGTTCTGTTTTTTCCCAAATCTTTTCCATGCACCTTGCCAAAGGAACATAATTTCAGAAGTGAACGTTCTACACTGCTTTTTTTGAGATTTCCAATTTTCTATAGTTTTCATCTGCAGATAAAAACAGAGCAAAAAAAGCCTCTCGTAACTACACATTTTACGTTCTCATTTTAACCCTACTTTATTTAAGTCTTTGAAATACTACAAAAGATCCTTTGGAAAAACAAAGAAACAAATAACTGCCAACCATTTCAGAAGGCAGCAAGTAGTAACTATTGCAAGAACTAGGTAAATACTGAAAAAATACAGTATTTGGTGACTAATTCCAAGGAATTCAGTGCGATTTACCTGCACACACAACCACACCCACGTATCCTGTCAGCTAAAATCTACCTTCAAAACTTCCCTGAATCTGTGTGGTTCTGGCATTAAAAAAATAATGTATTTTCCCCTTTATTCCAGGTAATTACTGCAAGTAGATATATATATTCTAATAGCAGAAGCTGGGAAAACATCCTTCATTCTTTTGAAATATTTCAGAGTTGTGTTTTGTGTGTATGAGGAGTACATGTTAGTAATTCCAGTGTGAAAATAACTCAAATACAATCTGATTTTTCTGTAATGTCTGGAATAAACTGCAGACAGAATCTTTGCTTAAACAAGCAGTGAGAAGTTTAGGATTTGGCATCAGCTTGAGCTAGTATTGCCGTATTATGGGAACATTTCCATAGATTTCCAATAGTACCGAGTTTAAAAGATCACTGCAAAGTGACTGAAGTCTATACCCACTCCAAAAGACATGTAATTGCAGAAATGCAAGTCAAAAATCCTTGTACTAAATACAAAAATACAACTCTTCTGCTCTAATAACAGGATTCTCACCATAATTAAATATTGTTGTAGTAGTAAAAAAATGAGAAAATGAATACTGAGAAGTCATTCACTTGTTAGCTACTAGATTGAAAATCTTTCTTGCTTTCCTTCTATTTCAGTTCTATTATTTATCCCAAGTAGTTGAACAAAACTGATCTCCGATACTGTATTGTGTGAACTGAAGTATCATGGAAAAGAAATGGCATGTGTTATAAAACGCTTTAATAAAACCAGAGACTTTCCATTAGTTATGAAAGGTCTGACCAAAGCTGTGCAAAGGATGAATATGGACCAAGGACCATATAACCTTTCCAGAAAACTTCTACAAGGCTTCAGAATGGTGCAATACTCTTGAGCCTATATCCTCCTTCTTATCTCTTTCTCTTTGCTCCACCAAAGCGAAACTCAGAGAGTTGAGAAAAAAATTTCGGCTAACTCTAGGGGAATGAACCAAAAGGGTCCAAGGAGAATAACAGTTTTGGAGCACTCCATAAACAGAGATCTAATGGTTAGTCAGGCCTACAAAAGTGGAAAAAAGCTGTTTGTGTACACGTAAAAAAAGATAGGAAAAGAATGCCCAAATACTTTCAGATCACCAATTTTAGAAAATTCCTACTCACAATTACTTTTGTGCTTTGTGATTTTATCTTATACAGGAAGCATATACCAAGTCAAAAAATCTACAGGATATACCTGCAGAGCATTTACATTTCTGAACACGGGGTAGACAAATCTTTAGAATCTGAAATACAAATAAGATGATCTCAAAGTGATCCTTACAGTCTATTATTCTATAAGGTACTACTAAGTACTAAGTACTTAGTACTTAGTACTTAGTACTTAGTACTTAGTAGTACTACTGAGTACTAAGTACTCAAAGACTTTAGCATTCTCCTAATTTGTGGTTGATTTCATGACATTTTATGGGACAATAGTGGAACTTAATTATAAAATAGCTAAGCTTGATGTTATTTCATCCCAGTATTCCAGTGTAGTGTCTCTAGAGATCATTTTAAAACACTCTACAATATAATTTAAACATTTTTTTGTATTTTAATATCACAGAATAGCAAATTATTCTTCTCTTTGGAAGGGTATCAAGGGTACTAGAACATTCTATAGAAGTTTCAGATCTCAGACACGCTGTCACTGCTAAGTGCTCAACTAAATTAACAGCAACCAGGGATTAAATGTTTCTAAATCTTTACAGGTTGAACAATGCAAAACCTCTGCACAAATATCACTGCTGTATCCAAGGTCAAAAAAGAGAAAAAGCAAGAACCACGGGTGTAGATATCTCAGGGACTATGTTCCTATTGCAGTATCTATTCCCAAATATCTCAGCAACTTACACAGTACCATACAAATCCTTCAATGGTTGAACAAAATATACCAGAACACTGGCTCTGAAAATAGATTTTGAATGTTACAGAATAGCTTCATTTGTAATAATGACATGGACTATAAAGAAAGCTACATTCAATGATGATAAATTGAATTAATTATTAATATTTGTGAATATCTGTTATAGCTAAACAATTAAATACATAAATATACTGACAGTATACGTTTTATCTAACTCTGATACCAAATTACACATATAATGAAAAAGCAATAGTAAAAATTATTAACAATAAACATAGAGCATTTCTACATATACATATTAATAAAACCATGAATTATTTACATGTAAGGCTCCTAACAGAATCCTTGCTGCATATTTATGAATAAAAACTGATTTTAGAGAGCACCAGGATATATTTCTCTACAGGTTACAAAAGCTGCTTTACTTGACATTAACGAAAAAACTCTGCAGATTGCTCAAGACTACAGATAATCACATAAATATCTGCAGAATCAGGACATAAATAACAGAAATGTGATTTGGAGTGGTATGTTTAAAATTGAAATTATCTTGAATATAATTACTAAATGAAAACATGCTTGTATATTAGGGAAATTCAGATGCAACAATCATGTCCTGATAAGAATCTACTTCTTTCCAATCTTTTGTGCAAGGCTCACTCTACATCTTATTATTGCTATTTCATAGCAAAGACTCTCTAATTTCGCACCATCTTTTCATCACACTCAATTTTTCTTTTGCTGCTGGTAGTAATTTGCTATTTCTTTAATGCATAGTTTTCTCCAAACTTTCCTGTGTTCTAAAGCATTATTTTATTCACCCAGCAGTCATATTAAGTCAAATCTATTGGTTCATCTATAAAAACCATGCCTCTACCAAAATCTGGTCTTAACAATTTGTGAGATACTAAGCTATAAAATACTGGACCAATCATTTATTTCATCAAACACTCTACAAATAGAATAATTAATGAAAATCTGCTGATGATTCTGCCCTTCACAAGGGCCTAGATACAGAGTAATACTTGCAAAGTCAACACGCAAAACCACACTGCCACCCCAAGATCACAGAAATGCTTGGGTCTTCTTTTAACTAGGTAGCTTTTTAAGTAAAACACAAGTTTCAGAAATTTACAGCAAATGAGGAACACGTTTTTTATTCAGTTACCTGCTAGGAAAAAAAAAATCCTAGTATATTTTAAAGAAAAAAGAAGCAAATTATAATCCAAAGTTTATCTATATAATACTGTAGATCTGTAGAGAAAGATATGAAATTTTTATGTGATTCATGTGATCTTTCAAAACTAGTCTTGGCTTATCCTTTTTTTTAGAAGTTACTTTACATTTCTGGAGTACCAGGGAACTGCCATAGATAGCATATGAGGCATATATAGATGTATCCTACATGTATCCTGCATATCCACTTGTACGTTTAAGATTCTTGGTTAGATGACGTCTGCACCAGAACACTGAATACCTTTTTTTATATTGTCTGCATGGGCTTGCTTGGACCAAGGTAGTTTTGGCTCCCTTCCAGACAGAGAAAGGTGTAGTCCAATATCTAAATCCTGCCGTAGGGCAATTGTAGAGACTCTCGAAGAATTTCCTGTGATAGATCTTATTCAAATAGTTTAAAGACTCTTGGTTACCCTCCATCTTCGAAAGACTTTGAAAGACAGAGTTGGTCATTTGGTTTCTTCTAACACCTTCTCCTATCTGATACTGACAAGATAAATGAACTATGATCCCAGAAATCACGTAGTTTTTGTCATAACAAAACACAGAAGTAACTGAACAAAGAATTTTAAGTAGAAAGTTCTCTTATCTACATCTAGGTATCTGCATGGCTCCACAGGTATACTGTATAAATATATGCTGAATATAATGAAACTTGCAGGTTTTATATATATATAATATATATATGCTGCATTGAATGAAATTTATATTAATTGGTATTCAGTCACAAAAAATAATTTTAGGGTTGGTTCATTTCTCCAATGAAGAGATATCAAGGGTTTCTACTCCTCTCACAGGAATCTCTGTTCTCTGACACTGCTCTCCAAGCATTCAATTCTCAGTCAGTATTTCTTTAATTAGTTCCATACAATGTTAGTGAAATTTAAAACCATTGCAAAGTCCTTATGAACAATTCAGTTGATAAACTGAATTAAGTCAATCTTTCATTCTACCTAAAACCTTGACAGACAAGCTATTATAAGCTTGACAGACAACAGCTATGATATGCTTCAAAGAATGTTTTCCCCAGGAAAAAAATATTTTCTTTGGCCATTTCAGCATCTGTGCTGACTGACCGTCCTTGCTAAGAGTTTTGGTAGATCTATTAGCACTACATAGCTTTGCTTTGTCTTACTGTCATCCTTTGAGCCATATTATCCTCTATCCAGCAATCCTGCAAAATAATTTGATTTCCCAGCTAGTGCCTCACTGAACTGGTATCTTCCAAGTGATACTTAATGGTTACTCCTCAGTGCAAAACTGCTCTATCAGGTGGTGACCCAAGCTGGTAAACTAGTAAATCCACACTGATCTACCTTACCATATAATACCGTGAACACATAATGAGCTTCTATCAAAATTCATTCCAGTTGCATTAACCTGGTGCCATGATGGCCCAGCCCAAACTTCTACCCCGATCCAAAGAGACAAATCAGGCATTGTGTTATGTCATACAGACTCACAGTCCCAGGTTTCTGCTTGGGTATCTGCATTTCACACCATCATGTTCTATCCTTCTTGTTAGACAGAGCTAAATGAATCCTAAACCAGCCATACTAATTCACAACAGAAAAAAACGCCACTTGTCTTACTTGTTCTAGTCTACTCGGTCCTGTGCCAGCTGTTTTGAGGATGAAGATGCTCTTCTAGAGGGAAAATTGAAAGAAAGGGTGCAGAGTCTAATCTCTCTGGAGACACAGATGACATCATCTATCAGGTTGGGCTCTATAGCCCTAAATCAGCATTTTCCTCACCTGTTGCTAAGTTATGAAGAAATATGAGGAAAAAATAAAGAATAATTTTTCCTGTCAAGATGCAGACTATTCTGCTCTTATAAAAGCAGACAAGGAAATGTTGCCACATGAAACTTGCTGTTTTTCTTTGCTTCTTGCTAACTGTTCCCTACCTGCAATTGAAATGCAGTAGAACAGCTCCTAGAGCTGTTCTGCTTTATGGAAAGGTGTGAATGGGTAAAAAAAAGTGATCTTGGCTTCTGACAGTTGTCCCTGCAAGTACTTGCGTAACTCTACCAGCTTCCTGCTGTCATTGAGATGGCACAAATGCTGGTGAGAAAAGCAGAAACTGGAGAAAAACCCTAGAATTTTCACTATTCTACCTTATGAAACAACAAATCAAATATTTTAGGGGAAAAAAGTACCAATTCATTTATAGGATATTAGAACCACAGACAATAATAAGCATAAATGAGAAATCTGACATATTTAAAAATAGATTGTGGAATTAGTAGATGAAAGAAAAGTTATCTTTGACTCTTACTAAATTATTTAACACAGTATCCTACACAACTTGAAAATCTATAATAATTACAACGTGTAAAATAATGTTTATCCAAGGTGACTTTGGAAAAAAAAATACCATCTACATTCCAGGTTACAAAAATACAGCTAAAATATTATAAAAGATAATGTATTATTGAATCTGCTATGTGTAGGTTTTTGTTCTACTCTAGCTCAAATATCACTTAGTATCTTCAGTAATGATTTTTTAATGAAATCCACAGATGGTAGTAATTCAAGTAGAATTGCAAACACTTGCCATGATAGAAAAGTATCTCAAAAAACCTGAAGAGATTAGAACTATGGGAAGAGATTCAACAGAGTACTCTTCTGGCTTTATGCTAATATAGCTGCAATTTCCCTGGCATCCCACAGATTTAAAAACAAAACTTAACCAGAAATCAAACCTAGGGAATGGAAAAGAACAATGGAGATGCTAACAGTAAATAATAAAATAAATAAATAAATAAACCACAACTGAAACAAGATACAAGATAAACATGTTTTTAACTGGCAGTATAAATTTGAAAGATTACCGCATTCATCAGTCTGAAATTTGAAACTGTGCAGGAACACTATGAACAAATGACGAGCTCTATTATATTTACAATGTAATACAATCCACAGAATATTACCACATTTCTTCTCTAAACCCATAAATACAAAATGACTCCTTAGCTATCTGATGAATTATAACTTCATCAATAGATAGCTTACGGTCAGGACAATTACGAGATTGAAATGGAGTTTTTCAGAGGAGAGAAACAAATAGAAGTAAATGAAACATGAAGAAACAAACTCTCAAATGCTACAAGAAAATACCTGAACTGTAAGCTTACAATCAGAACTACGAAGCTGTGAAATAATCTCAAGAGATATGAAAACCATATTTTTTGTCATAGTTAAATGAAGCTTCAATGACATACTAAAAAGACTACTAGTTGAAACAGCATTGAATTAACATAACTAATTTGTAAGTAATGTAAGTAATGATAAAATAAAACTACAACACATTTTTTAAATAATAGTAGTGTTAAATAAATACATATATACACATATATATATCTCCCTAGAAAACCAAATGACATTGTGAGAAGCCTGTATCACACACACATATACATAAGGAGGACTTAATGTGCTTTATTTTAGACACTAATCTTAAATGCACGAGTTCATAAAACCATGTGGGTGCACTGTTCAGTGGCATGATACAAAATGCCTTAACCTATTACAGTAACTGATGAGAAGTTTTCTTCCCCTGAATAGCACCACCATCAAATGTCTGTCTCTGCTCACTAACTCTATGGGGAACTGAAGCACCTCTTCAGCCCAATTCAGTGATCCTTCACATTTGAACCAACCCAAAGGTATTGGTCTGGATGGTTCCCTCCAGATAAGATTCAGAATACAGCACCTTATTCTGAGGTTAGATCCCTGAAAGAGGAGGAGAAGCCCATTTTTCTCTTAGTAGTCTCATAGTAAGAAACTTGACTGGTTTAAGTCCATCTCCTAAAATACAGTAAGTGCCAAAATTACTGAACAACCTTTATTTCTTAATGGAATGATTGTGCTAATGACACTGAACCTACCAACAAACTGCCATTTACCTCCAGTAAAGTCCACCTTTCAGCATTTAAAAAAATCTGATATTAAACTGTTTTCAGTGAACTGATAGTTATGTATTTGTCTTCCACGATTTAAAACACACAAAGTCTTCATTATGCACCATCTATACCAACGTATACATTGATATGAGCACATTTTGGTGAATAACATATTTTGACTTTGGATTTTTTCACAGGAAAATTTCAGGTAGCAATCTACTTCTGGATAAAAATCACCAAGAAGTGGTAATAGAGGTTAGCACAATTTTAAGGTATTAGTATAAAGACCTATGCCATTCTCTCCTATAATCTCACCAATGGTATCAAAGAACACTGATAGATAAAAACCCAAAATACTGTATGAAAAACATGTTAAGACTGAAATGTACAAGGAACAGGGTCATAACCTTCTTCCCTTCATTAGAATTCCTCACATTATGTATGTATGTAAAAAATATACTTCTCAACATTCATAGACAAATTCTGCCCATCTCTATTTCTCACCCTCAGATTAATGAAGTAATGAGGTGTGATCAGCACTTCAAAATGTTTTGAGAAGATTAAAAATGAGAACTGTTAAGGTGGGGAATTGAGCAAAAGAAGCTTTTGCCATTTCACAGAAATGTAATCTACAAAAAAAAAGACTTTCTATAATTCTGTCTGTTCCTTCTAAAAATGTATACAATCACAACACATCACTATATCTCTACGACTGATCCCAAAAAGTGTAAATTTTTTGAAAACTCATTTTTCTTGAGAGATTACTTACTCTAAAAAACTGGTGATGTAATCCCGACTGCAGGCTGACCAAGAGAAAGGATTGGTGTTTGCTGTAATATGAGCTGCCATTAGCTTTGCTGCTTCATGACCTTTGGTCCCACAGGAATTTCCAATCCCATCATGATTCATACCAAAACTGCTCAAAAGAGGAGGAGAAAAACAGCCCATTACTTTCCTACAGCATCAGACATCTCTTAAAACATAAAGTCACCTTTACTGAAATCATGCCTGGTATAGGAGAACTATAAGTGGAGAATCAGGATCAGTTAAGTTCTGTTTAGTTTATTCAGATCTCAGGATACAGTACAACTACATAACCTTTTCTTCCATAGACTTCTGAAAACATTATTTATCTTCTAAAGCTTTTAAAGAAAACATAACAGTAGTCTGGCAAGATACAAGACTTTAATATTACCCTGAGCTTCAATACAATGAGTAGTTTCACCTCTTCAGCTGATCATAACCACCTACAAGTGCAAGGTTGGTAACCAGTCCTCCCAAATCCCATTAACTGCATGGATATAAGAAAAAGAATATCAGTGAATGATGGGTGTTTCCTAGAGGTTCAGGAAGGACTTCACCATCAAAAAGGCATTACTTTCTTGCCTATGGGATGTCTCCCTATGGAATATCTAGTCTGTAGCAATGACTATGTATCTGGTTCAGTTCATGATATCTCACAAACACAGAAAGCCATATCCATGGGAAAGGTCTGACTGGCGCCTCAAACAATGACATAATCAAATAAAGAATATCCCTTACATATAAAAAATACAACTTTAATTAACTCATCTAAGCAATGTATAGAATGCAATGGAATTTTCAGACCCATGTTAATTCTTATGATCAGTCTTTAATATCTATATATATTATGGGAGGAAAGAGCTTACATGTCCAACGTAACAAACAAAACAAGTATTTTACAATGAAAAATGTGCTTTATTGACCTGTGCTCAATGGAAATAATTTCTTAGAATTTGGGGTACTTCAAACAGAAACATTTCCTTTTGAATTGTCTCTAGAGAATTTCTGAAAATAGAAAGCCTTAATTTTTAATAAAGTCCATAAATTACTCCGTACGAAAATTTATTGGATCATGCAGACAATTTCTCATATCCATTTATCCCTAGTTAGTGTATTCCATTTGTTAAAAAAATAACAAACTTCAACAGTCTGGGAAATACAATTTTATCTGGGAAATACATTTTTATCTTTTGGGCATATAAATAAAAGAACAAACTTCATAGTTTAATAACTTTCCTTCTTCTACCAGCTCTCCTTATGCAAAAAATTGTGTTGCTGACAGTGGCAGTTGTATGTTTGATAAAAAGCATGTCTGTGAATGGAAGCTGCAATTTCTGATGCATATAGAAACTCAACGCCTTTCCGTGAGCCAGTGGTATTCTCATTTTTTATACATATTCATTCACCTAAATCATCTATCCCCTTCCAAGGCGGCTTTTCTACTTGGCCCTTCTGAATTTAGGATGAAACTATCATTAGGTGCAGGTAGTTTTTTCTGACATTTGTAGAGGGGTCTTACAATTATTGTCATCTCTTTCCAAAGATAGTGGTAGCATGCCACTACAGTCCAGTAATTTGCACTCCTATGGGCAGGACTGCAGATGGAAACACATTTCCAACAAAATTTCCAGTTTTATTACCATCAGAACATGCGGTTATATTTGGCCATCATTACATTAAAACTGGCTCTTTTTCGAAAGCATGTTTGCAACTGGATTGGCATGGAAAGACAGGGAAGAAATGAAGGAACATAAAATACTCTTTATGGAGCCACTGTTATAATTTACCTACCTTTTTCAAACTCACCAAACATATACAGACTGTATTTCTTTCACTGGCTTAAAAAGCGTATCTAAAACTACCAGTATAATTTTGTCTTTAAAAGAACAGCCAGATGAATGAGGAGAGAGTGAAGTCTTCTCAGGTGGCACAGAAGTTACTCTGTGAAGTTACCTTTCCACCTACCATCTCAAGGAAAGATGTTTAACTCAGCAGCTCCTGATTTTTTTGCACGAATTATGGCTCCTCATTTCCCAAGAGAGCACTTACTTGACATTTAAGAATGTCAAAGCAGAATTGCAAAGCAGCAAGACTAAGAACTTTAAATTTATAACCGAAACTCATCTGCAAATTATCTGCAGTTTTTATACATCTTAGAAAAGGTAGCACATTCTACTAGTGCTCTGTGCCTGTTTCATTTACTAACATCTGTAACTGAAGAATTTTTTTTCCCTTGGCAATCTTATATCTGAAAAAATTATCTGAGAGAATTATTTGTAACACACATCCAGCTTAAGACCCAAGCTCAAAAATCACAGGGGAGATAAGTAGTGTCAGCTGCACTGAATAAAACAGCAACAGATAACCAGAGACCCTGGAGTATGAGAGGGAAGGATGTGAATGTAAACTTGTCTACCCCTCCTTTATCTTGCAAAAGAAAAACAATGCAGGTCCCTACAATTTCATTTGGTTACTGACTTGTTTGGTGGTTCTAAACTATGATGGTTACAGTTGCTAAAACATTTATTGCTGATATATATGAAATGGCAGCAGTTATTTTTGTGAGACAGCCAGAATGCTTCCATTCTTATTTATTATCCAGAGGCTTAGGATTCCAAGAAGACAGATCCAAACCAATCTGAATGCATCTCCATACTCTGCATTGAGGTTTATTTTGTATATCATGTACTTTAATAGCATTGAAGTTACCTGAAATGTGCTGCTTAAGTAAAAAGCTTCTTCTAAACCAATTATGTCTGCTATCCAACTGTAATACTAATTATCTACATATCAAACCATTTCCTAGCTTTCTCAGGCTTTGGAGAATTCAGAAATGCACAGTTTCCTAATGTTTCATTTCTCTAAATAATACAGGGTATGGTAATTTTTTTGTCTCTTACAGATTCATGAGTTACATGAATTTGACCTCTTCTTTTTTAAAGCCGTGTCTTTTATTTTGCTCTGCCAATTGTTTAACAGCATAAGGAGAAATGTGTCAGAGACTGAGAACTGGGAATCAAGTGAGGCAAGAAAGTTACAGGAACAGAAGCAAAAGAAACTGTAAATCGAGCATTTCATCTTCTTGTCCATTACCTGAAGCTGCTTTATAGCTCCAAACACTACATATAAGTCTTTAAGAAAAAGAAACCTTTCTTTCTAAGAAGAAAAAATAAACTTTAACCTTAAGAGGTTTTATGATACTAATTATCTGTATTAGGAGATAAACACACATGGTAAGAGCAAAATGAGCCATTTTCAAGTATCTTGACTGTAGTACAGTGCTAGAACTTCCTCTAGTGTCTCAGCATGTTAATAAACTGATCTAACATTTATGAAGAATGAAGGGCAGTGAAGGATCATAAAGTGAACCACTGAAGAATACTTTCAAACTTTCTAACTGTAAATCTCTATTACAATCTACAGATGGAAGGCATGTTTGAACAAGTATTCTTGTACTTGACAGAAGATCTAAAGAGTGTATCGTAATTTGCTTGGAGAAACTGACAGATACAACTTTTTCATGAACATTTTATTAATTTATTTTGGTAGTGTGTTGTACTTACTCTCAAAACTGTTAAAAACATGTCACTTAAATCTCTATATGTATTTCATATAGCTTAGAATGTCTATTTACAGCCTACACTGAAAAACTAAGAAGACTTTCAGCTTCCCTGCATCTGTAAACATAGCCATGGCTTTAATATGCCTTTTCTTAGTGAAAGTAGAGCAAATACAAGGATGGAAGATACTGAAAACTATCATGTTTCAGCATGATTTTGTTTAACAAAATTGTGAACACAAAATACTATTAAAGAATAATAGATTTTTTTTCTCTAGAATATCAGAGCTATGAACTACATAGAAAAAACCCACAATTTCTGTGTGGACATACAGGTTAATTTTATTAATTACTCTCATGTCTACTAGTAGTGAAATATCTGACAATTGCTACAATGTTATGGTAAATTTCAGAGAATATACAATCAAGATTTTATGTTTTTTCAGTAAAAAAGGTCAGCACTTTTTCCTTACTTTTATTAAATATTTTCCCCATATCATGTCTTAACAGAGAATTTTCCTCTTTCTATGTAGCTCTCCATACATTTCTAGCCAATGTTACAAAAGTACTGGTTATAGCTTCTTAACAGTGTGCGAATTGCAACTCAAATGAGTTTCATTCTTACAAATGAAAGAAAAAATAATTTTAAAATATTGTATTGAAGAATCAATTTATTTTAATTTAGGATTCCAAACATTGATAGCATTTATCGAAACTAGCTAATATTGAATATTCCTCAAGGGAGGAATCATGGCTAATTAGTTACTTTACTTCCCATTTTCATGTCTTAACACGGATTTTAACCTTAACTGCAGATTTCCTCCATTTGGATATCATTCTTTGGTTTGGAGCATCCCGTATCATTTGTTCTGAAGTAATGCAGAATTTTACACTTTGGCTTTAGTAAAACTTGTTAGTTCCATAAAAACTTGGGAAACAAACTAGTTTAATAATGTAGCTTTATAACAAGCACACCTGTCATCAAATTAAACATAATTTCAGCATACTTCTATCCTAATATTTTTCCCACTTATTTTCTAGGTACCATTCTTCTCTGAGTTACGTCTGATGACCAAACAGCCCATCAAATATAATTTTTATATATGAGCATCATTTAGGATTAAATAACGCATGGGGCTCTAAAAAGCACAGCAATTTCTAATTTACTAAAAAGAAAATGCAGCCTATTCAGAAACCTGAACTTTCTTAGGGGGAAATGACAGACTTCTACAGGAATATTAGAAAAAAGTGGAGCACAAACTTTTCCTGTAGTACACTGTCATAGCTATCCAGCCTTCATGCCACAAGAGAAACATCAAGTAAGGCTTGTGTACTACACAGAACCACAGTACAGATGCATCAGGTTTTTGTACTGCAGGTCAAAGCAGAAACTATTGGCTCCAACCAGAAAGCAAACTTCTAAGCTCAGATTTCCTCTGGAAATTCAAGATGCCTTCAAGGTTACGATAACCTTCCACTTCACCTCCATTTATTCTTTTTGTACATTAGTTAAGACCAGTGAAGTCTTACAACATTTGTTTTCCTTGATTAGAATGCTTTAATGTAATAAAAAATATTTTAGTACTGTAAATTTTAATCTTCAAATAATATTTCCCAGTTATTTAGACACAGACCTTTTTTCATATTTTAAATATAAACAGGTCACAAAATTGGGTTTTTTGCTTTATGTTTATGACATTTCATTTTATATGCACATCATTAAAACTGAAGTTCCAATGAAAACTTTTTAATACCTGCAATATTAGGCAGGCATAAAACAATGTTCTTTTAACAAAAAAGACTGGGGCAGGGGATGGAGGGTGAGGGGGGTAAGAAAGTAAGAATATAATTTTGTATAGTTTTATGTGGCTTGTCCAGACAAAAACTGGACACATTTTGGTTAGGGTTTTTTGGTTCGGTGTGGTTTGTTTTCTTTTGTTTTGTTTTGTTTTTTGAAATTAAAAAAGTTGGTTAAACTGTTCCTAAAAATTCAAGGCATTCTTCTCAGTCAATCCTAGGCACCTAGCAGGAATAAGTTTAACCAGTGTTCTGGTTGTTATTGATGTTTTCATACACTGTAGATTTAAGACAGTCTGTCAGACCTGCTACAGTTGAAGATGGAAGACATCATCATCATAGACAAAACAACGATGACAGCATCAGCTGGAGAGCTGACAGGAGGTGGTATTAGTACAATTCCTACTAGCTGTGTTTCAACTATTTTTGAAAAAGCTACTATGACGTTTGGCGTATGTGTTCTTAATACCTCAGATTGGAGTACTGTACAAGTTGTACAAGAGTTGTACAAGAAATACATTCCTTGACACATCTCTGAGGGCTGCTGGGTCTGCAGTTTTCTTCTTCCAGAAAAACTAAAACTCAGGTCCTGAAATGCAGCTGAGGTTTGAATGACTGTGGTGAGTTGACCCTGGCTGGACACCAGGTGCCCATCCCTCCCTTCCTCAGCTGAACAGGACACAGAAAATACGAGGAAAGGTCAAGATAGAGACAGGGAAGAGATCACTCACCAGTGACCATCATGTGCAAAATAGACTCAACTTGAATGAAACAGGCTTAATTTTATTACCAATCAAATCAGAGTAGAAGAATGAGAAATAAAAACTAAGCCTTAAAACAGCTTTACCCCCACCTGTCCCTTCTTCCCAGGCTCGAAGTTACTCCTAAATGAGGAATGGGCATTACAGTCAGTTTACCATGCATCACTGCTGATCCTTCCACCTTACACTCTTCCCCTGCTCCAGCATGGAATCCCACCCACAGGAGACAGTTCTCCATTAAATCTCCAATGTAAGTCCTTCCCATGGGCTGCAGTTCTTCATTAACTGCTCCAGCGTGAGTTCCTTTCATGGAGTACAGTCCTTCATGCACAGGTTGCTACAGTGTGGGTCCCCCATGGGGTCACAAGTCCTGCCAGCAAACCAGCTCCAGTGCAGGCTCCTCTCTCCACAAGACGACAGGTCTTGGCAGGGGCCTGATCCAGCAAGGGCTTCCCAAGGCATTACAGCCTCCCTTCAGGCAATCACCTGCTCCAACATGGAGTCCCCTTCGTGGGCTGCAGGTGAATTTATCTGCTTCTCTGTGGACCTCCACGGGCTGCAAGGGGACAGCCTGCCTTACCATGGGCTTCCCCACAAGCTGCAGGAGAAATCTCTACTCTGATTCTTGCAGCACGTCCTCCCCTTCCTTCTTCACTGACTTTGGTGTCTATGGGGTGGTTTCCCTCACATATTCTCACTCCACTCTTCTCGCTGTTGTTATGCAGCTGTTTTTATAATCCCTTTATAAAAAACATCCCAGAGGTGCTACCACCATTGCTGATGGGCTTGGGCTTGGCCAGCAGCAGGTCTATCTTTGAGCCAGTTGGTATTGGCTCTTTGAACACTGGGGAAGCTTTTTGCAGCTTCTCACAGCAGACACCCCTATAGCACCCCTGCTACCAAAATCTGGCTATGCAAACCCAATGCACTGATTAAATGTGAAGCTCACTGATCGCTAAAGAATGAGGAAAAGACAAAGTTTATGAAAGGTATTTTACTCCATCACTGAAGACAAACTTTCTCATATGGTAGGAGTGATATTTATGATATTTTTCTTTGCATACAGGCTGAGAAGAGACTTTTTAAAAAGTGCTTTTTAAAAAGCATGTTTTAGCTGTATGAACTAAATCATCATCACGGCTAGGTTTTGTAAACGAAGATCTGAGAAGGACTCTACCCACACTTGCTACAAGCGCACTGGTGGCTAAAAAGGCCAATGCGAGATAGACAAGTCTGGTTGCAAAAGGCACAGCAGAAAGTCTCCTTAGGTGGTATTGGCAAGACACGGTTCTTTCTGTGTTGTCTCTCCTCCTAAAGAATGAATCTCTGTGTGTTCTCAAAAGAAGCAGAAGCATTATGAATAGTGTGTCTCCATGTCTCATGACTGGAGGCCAGAGTAGATCAATGATGATAATCAATATGACAAAAGCTGAGATGTTGTTTCAGGGAGTCCTTGTATCTTCTCTTCGGGGCTCCTCTCTTGCGGCAGCCAGTGGCAAGTTCACCATAGAGCAAGATCTTAGGGAGGTGGTGGTCCTTCATCCTTGAGACGTGCCCTGCCCAGCGCAGCTGTGTTCTCAGCAACATGGCCTCTATACTCGTAACCGCTGCCTATTCAAGAACAGACGCATTAGTCATGTAATCAGTCCAGTGGATGTTTAGGATTGTACACAGGCAGTGCTGATAGGAGCGTTCTAAGAGTCGTAAGTGGTGGCAGTAAACGACACATGATTCAGACCCATACAAAAGAGCAGACAGCACAATGGCTCTGTAAACACTGATCTTCGTCCTTTTCTTCAGGTGTTTATTACACCAAACTCTTTTATGGAGTTTTGCAAAAGCTCTATATGCCTTTGCTAACCTATTGTCTATCTCTTCGTCAGTCTTACCATCCGAGGAGATGATGTTTCCCAGATAATTAAACTGCTGGACTGATTTGAGCTCTGATTCGGCAATGATGATTCGCCAGTCTTCCTGAGGTGAAAGTTGGTAGAAAACTTCTGTCTTCTTTAAGCTGACTTCCAGCCCAAAAAGCTCAGCAGCCTCTGCAAAGCAGGATGTTAAACGCTGCAGGGCTGCTTCTGTGTGGGCCACAAGGGTGGCATCGTCAGTAAAAAGCAGCTCACGGACAAGATGATTTAAAGTCTTAGGATGGGCCTTCAGTCGCCTTTGGCTGAATAAGCTTCCATTGGTACGATACTGAATGTAGATACCGTTTTCTTCATCAAGGTCTACCATGGCCCTTTGGAGCATCATGCTGAAGAAGACTGTGAATAGAGTTGGTGCAAGAATGCAACCTTGTTTCACACCATTGGTTATTAGAAAGGGCCCAGAAAGTGCATTGCCATGTCTGACTTGGCCGCGCTGATCCTCATGAAGCAAAATGATCATTTTAAGGAACTTGGGAGGACATCCTAAACGTTCCAAAATCTGCCACAGACCTTTTCTGTTCACAGAAAAGCTTTGGTGAAATCAACAAAAGTTACATAGAGTCCTTTACTCTGTTCCCTACACTTGTTCCCTACAGTTGTCTGAGAACAAATACCATGTCTGCGGTACTCCTATTGGCTCTGAAACCACATTGGCTTTCAGGTAGAAGTTCTTCTGCTATAGCGGGTGTTAATCTGTTCAAAAGTATTTTTGCAACAATTTTACCAGCAATGGAGAGCAGAATAATACCTCGGTAATTTGAACAGTCTGATTTATCTCCTTTCTTCTTATACAAGGTGATGATGACTGCATCACGAAGGTCTAATGGTAGCTCACCTAGATCCCAACAATGCACCACAAACTTGTGAAATTTAGCATGGAGTGCCTGGCCTCCGTGCTTCCAGACTTCAGGTGGAATTCCATCAACCCCAGCTGCCTTGCCAGTTTTCACCTGCTGTATGGCCTTAAGAGTTTCTCCCATAGTAGGGGCAACATTCAATTCATTTTTCACTGGTTGTTGTGTAATGTACTGAATTGCTGAGCCTTGAACTACACAGTTGGTACTGAAAAGTCTGAAAATGTTCAGACCACTGATTCAGAATGGAAATTTTATCTGTGAGAAGAATTTGACCATCTGCACTGAGTAAAGGGCTTTGAACCTGGTGTGTAAGTCCATACACTGCTTTCAAAGCCTCATAGAATCCTCTGTGATCACCCATATCTGTGCACAATTGAATCTTTCCTGCTAGATTGATCTACCACTTGTTCTGGATGTCTCAAAGTTTCTGTTGGAGCTTGCTGCATGCAAGACGAAAGGCTGCTTTTCTTACATAACAAGATGGCAAAGCACAATGTGCTTGGTGAGTAGTTCTCTTCTTTATCAAGAATTCCTGGATCTCCTCATTGTTTTCATCATTCCTGGGCAGGGACCGGGAGGGGGTTGGGGGGGCCTGAGGGATCCTTGGACCAGCGGGAGGGCAGGTGGGGCAGTCCCGTTTGGAAGGCCACGGGTGGGCGGTGCAACGAGGGGCCTGTGGTGACACAGTGGGAGGAGAGGGTAAGGTTAGGGTGGGTAGGGGGGTTTTTCTGGGTCTGGGGGGGGGATTCAGGCTGGGCTGGAGCCTTGGGAGGTGCCGAGCCGCGCGGATGGGTGCGAGGGACCCCTTATTTGTGTTGCCTACCCCGCCTGGGGGTGTGTCGGGATCGCTCCCTGTTCCAGTATTGTTGCAGTCAGAGTGGGATGTGCTGGGCTTGGCTTGTTTGGAGCTTCTGCCCAGGAAAGGTTTTTGGAATTATAATATAACTGTAATTTTTGGATATATAGCGTCTTGGAAGGGTGTTTAGGGCAAGGGAATGTCCTTGGGTTTGAGTGTAGGAGGCTGGGGGGAGGGGAAAGGCTCATCCAAATCATTTTAGTGGGGAGAAGGTTTTGTGCCCCTATGAGGTTGTGAGCTGTGCTGGTGGTGGTATATGCCTCCGGTAGGGTCTCCCATGCCAAACAGGTTAAAACTGAAGGGTCAGATAAAATGTGTCCACAGGCAGGATGGGCTCACTAGCCTTCCAGCAGTCATCCTAGGAGAAGGACAACTCTAACTCCAAACCCAAGCAGATGGAGCTCGCTTAGCCCTGTAAGGCCATCCATCCAAGATAAGGATACTTTAATTAAACCTACATCCTGAGGACCTCGCTGTCACTGTCCAAGCTTGCTAGGCCCTGGCAGATGAACCTTAGGAGAAAAGGGTGGGACCAGTTCTGCACATGCTGTGCCTCACCTAAAAAATCCACTGCACAGGCTCGAAGGCTTTACCCACATTTGAAAAGCTCTGTAGCGACAGGCGAGGGTCGAAACGGCAGGTGAAAGGTGCACTGGAAGCTGCAGAGCCAACCTTGCAGGTTGGTTCAGGACATTGGTCGCTTGAGACTGACCCTGGAGATGACAGTCTCTTTCAGCAGCATCCTGAATGACCAAGTAGCCTTTTTCAAGGAAGTACTGCTTGCTCCATATGGAGAGGGGCCTAGAAAAAGTGGCCTAACCAAAGCTCATCTCCACCCTCCACCTGGTTGGTTAACCACGGCCAACAGGCATCTTCTGATGTAGTCGAACAAAGATAAAGAGACAAAGGCATACAGCTGCCTTTAAAGGTGTGTTCAAATTGACTCTCACATGCTGGAACATCAGAACCATGCTTGATACTGCAGATAGTGGACGTCCTGAGCATCGTTCTGCTCTAATTGCCCATGAACTGTCATGACTTAACATCGATGTTGCTGCTCTCAGTGAGGTTTGTCCCCATGAGGAAGGCAGCCTTAGAGAACATGGTGCCGGTTACACCCTCTTTTGGTCAGGTAAACCCAGAACTGAAAGTCATCTTTCAGGAGTTGGCTTCATGATCAAAAACTCTATTGTCTCTAAACTTGAAAATTTGCTGACAGGTCATTCTGATCATATTATCTCCTTACACCTCCCACTACACAACAAGCAACATGTTGTTCTCTTTAGTATATGTGCCCCAACTGCAACGATAATGGACACCTTCTGATAAGAGTTTTGTGCAGAGCAGCAGCTCACCATCAGCAACACTATCTTTCAGCAGAAAGATAGTTTGAAGACAACCTGGATGCATCCTCAATCCAAGCATTGGCACCTCACTGGCTATGTCTTGGTGTGACAGAGAAATGTTCGCGATATTCGTCATACCCGAGTGGTGCCTAGTGCAGAATGCTAAACAGACCATTGACTTGTGCATTGTAAACAACTTTAACCTTAAGTTCAAACCTAAAAGGGGCGGCATTCCAAGCAGGAGACTCCAAGTTAACAATCTTCAAACAGCTACAGTGAGAGACAGCTTCCAGGTAAATCTTCAGACTAGACTCGAAGAACATTCCATAGATCCCTCTCCCGAAGTGCTTTGGCAACATATTAAAAACAGCATCCTGTAGTCCTCTGAAGAACGCTTAGGGTTCTCTTTCAAGAAAAACAAGGACAACTAAATACATGCTTGAAATTATTGCTCTTCTTCATCTTGAAGACAATTTAGTCAATTGGACCATAATCTATGTTCTTATTATTTTTTAAATCTTTCTCTATCAAGATAAAATTGTCAAACTCATCTGAATTTAAATTCATTACATCTTCTATAAGTCCAATTTCTATAAATTCTGACTTTTCAGAAATTACTTCAGGCACCAGTCTTCTCTACCTGTTCCCTCCATACAGCCCTTAATAGGTTTCTGTCATTAGTAAATTCTTTTCTTACTCCAAGTGTCATGGGCAACTCTCTGTCCTATGCCTAGTCCACTATGGTCATGTTTTGACATTTCCTTTGTTCACCCACTTTCATTTGTTCTATTTCACTTTATTATTTACTTTCCAGATCTCAGCTAACTTCTCCACAGGACTGCAACAATGAATGGCACAATGCCTTTCTTTTAGCAACATACCTCTTTCAGTGGAATCTGAAATTCCTTATCAGTTCAACTAAGCATCCTGTACAGCCTGTGTGGGGTAAGATATTTTAGAATATAAAAGCATAGAGCAGAAAGCCACCTAACTCAGCTGTTAGGTAAATAGAAAATGGGACTGGATCTTAAATTGTTCGACTTGTTTGAGCATAAAAGCATGATTAGGCCTGAAAATAGTTCCTTTCTTCACCAAAAAGAAAAAGTCAAACTTTGCTCGAAAATTCAGGGAATACACACTCAATTCTCACTCCTGCTACAAGAAATCACTGTTTGTGGTTTTTGCTTACCAGGAATCTTAAGTGTCTTCGGTGTGAAATATCTAATGGTAGGAAAGTAGGCATTGAGCATGTCAAGTATCAAAAATCAAAATAGTTTTCTAGAGAAACTATTCTGAAGGCTAAGTGCCAACTATGACTTTTATCTGATTCACAGTAGTAATAAGAGTAATACAAGGCTGTTCTCTGAACCACGCCTAGGGAGAAACAACCATAAAAGCGTTAGTACCTCCATTGTTTATGCTCTTTAAGAAAGAAACAATCACGGTGTACCACCATCTTCAATAAAAACAGCTGGTTATGAGTCTCAACCACATACAGCTTAACAGTACCAAAACTGGGTTATAAACATATAAAAACTACAAGTTTTAAAAACTATGAATATTTAAGAGAAAGACTGGCTATTTACGATCACGTTTCCTATTTCCTATCAGCCTTTTTAAGTTTTCAAGAAGTACTTTTCTGGATAATATTCTTCAACCAAATGGAACTTACTTGGATCAACGCAAGGTTAAATGAGTTAAATTTAACACATTATGAAAAACAGAAAGTCAGATTGAAGATCTAATGACTTCTCATCACTCTATAATTAAAAAAACTACTGGAAACCAACAAGTTGAGCCATACTTCCATTAGGGAAGTTTACAAATCCAATTTTAGAGAAATCGTGGATAATCATGATAATAATATATGTATTATGAAAATAATATATGCATCATCATACCTGTTCTCTTTTAATCACAAGAGAATTTTGATTCTCAGTTCAACATTTTTTTAAAAACTTGGTATTCCATAGCAACTACACAATTAATAAAATCATCTTTCAAATGTGCAGTTCTCCCATTCTTATCTAATTAGAATGCTATCCAGAACAGCATTTCTTCTTGAAAACTTAAAGAGACTGATAGTCTGAGTGTGATTACAATGGTCAGTCATACTTTCTATTAAATATTTATTGGAGGGGTTGTTTTGTTTTTTCTTCAAATCTTTGCCCCATGTAGTTTTTTTATGTGTATATTCATCAATCACTTGAATGAAGGTGCAGATGCCGCCTCAACAACAAAAAGATGGGAGGAGTGGCTGATACCACAGGGGGCTGTGCTGCCCTTCAGAAGGACCTAGACAGGTTGGAGAGATGGGCAGAGAAGAACTGCCTGAAATTCAAAGAGGACAAGTGCAGGTCCTGCACCTGTGGAGAAACTACCCCAGGCACCAGTACAGGCTGGGAGCCAACCTGCTGGAAAGCAGCTCTGTGGAGAAGGACCTGGGGGTCCTAGTGGAAAACAAGCTGCCCATGAGGCAGCAGTGAGACCCCGTGGCCAAGAAGGCCAATGGTGTCCTGGGGTGCATTAGGAAGAGCATTGCCAGCAGGCTGTGGGAGGTGATCCTGCCCCTCTACTCAGCCTTCGTGAGGCTTCACCTGGAGTGCCGTGTCCAGTTCTGGGCTCCTCAGGATAAGAGAGACACGGAGCCCCTGGAGGAGGTCCAGCAGAGGGCTGCGAAGATGATAAGAGGACTGCAGCATCCCTTCTACAAGAAAAGACTGAGGGAACTTGGCCTGTTCAGCCTCGAGAAGAGGTGACTGAGGGAACCTCATCAATCTCTGTAGGTATCTGAAGGGAGGGTGGAGCCAGGCTCTTCTTGGTGCTGTCAAGCAATAGGACAAGAGGCAGTGGGCAGAAACTGATGCACAGGAGGTTCCATGTGAACAAGAGGAAGAACTTCTTTACTGTGTGGGTGACTGTGCATGGGAACAGATTGCCCAGAGAGATTGTGGAGTCTCCCTCACTGGAGATATTCAAGAACCATTTGGACACGACTCTGTGTAATGTGCTCTAGGATGACCCTGCTTGAGCAGGGAGGTTGGACCAGATGACCCAGTGTGGTCCCTTCCAACCTGACCCATTCTGTGATTCTATGTAATTGAGTGCTTTTTTGTTGTATGTTACATATTCAGTGTAGACAAGTCCCTTAAATGCTTCTATTTTTCATTTGAAAATGAAGTCAATTTCCTATTCCCAAGTCTGAAAAGAGGTACAGCCAAAGAAATATGTTTACAAGGCTCTCTGAAACAATTATTTTACTCACATATGCAAATGACTTCAAACGGGTACTGGAAACTAGGAAGCTGAGAGGAAATAACAACTCTGGTATAGTCCTAGAGGCATTTAGTCACAGTGTGGGTAGAACGATAGGTGATGAGTGGCTACCATAAAACATTATAAAACCTGAAGATTTTTTGCTCACATACTCACATTCCAGCTTTTACTGAAGGTATCTACACAGCATGTTAATTTTCAACACCAAGCTTGCAGTGTAACTTTCTTTAATGACTGTGCATTGGATAAAAAATAAATTCTACTTCTTTTCAAGCCAGCATTTGACATATCATGCCAGCTACATGAGGAAGAACCTCTTTACATTGAGGGTGGCAGAGCACTGGAACAGGCTGCCCAGGGAGCTTGTGGAGTCTCCATCTCTGGAGACATTCAAACCCCACCTGGCAATCTTCCTGTGACAGAGGAAATGAATTAGGATGATCTCCAGAAGTCCTTTCCAACCTTAACTGTTCTCAGAGTCTACGTGAATGTAGCTGTATGGAATATGAGTTAGAATGAAAATATTGTACTGGAACATTGGGGTTTTATGTTAAACATGAGACAATTCACAGCTAGGTCATCTAACAAGACATTATTTACAGGGATTTCAGAACTATAAGTATTTAGTGATTGGAGGAGCTCTTTCCTCAACAGTAGAAATATATTTTCCTTTACCCTATCTTCTTCAGCTCATACAAGTAAGGGAAAAGAAGGAAGGAAGGAAATGAAAGTTAGGGGACTTAGGTATGTTTCTGAATTGCTTTTGAATTCCAGAAGTCATTTACACTACCTTGTTTTTTTCATATGTAATATAAATGAGAACATAGTTGTCCAGTAATTATCTCACATAATAGGTGGGCTAGAAATAACTGTTTACTTCCAAATCCTTTTTTTGATCAGCAGGTTGCTAGCTTCCATTTCAGTCTGCACTGGAATTTTTAACAGTTCGATCAGCTAATGACTGCAAAAGCATGTCATGCATAACTCAGCATTGGTCAACCCACGTAAACAAAGAAGGAAACCTCTTGATAAAAGAAGGTGCTTAGTCTTTTTAGAGTCATCACAATGTACTAAAAATGTTGTCTTTGAGGGAAGGCCTGAAATATTTCTAGATCAAACACTACTCAGATTTTATCAGTCTCATAACAACATGCTCTTTAAAATGATACGCTGACACTTTAGATGTAACTAGTGATGCTACGACTGCGCTATGCCTGTTTCAGATTCTTCATGCTGAAGTGAAAGAGGACTAAAAGTATACAAATATTGACAATGGAATCAGCGTTTCAATAATAAAAGTTTGAATTAAATTTAAGATAAAATAACAAAAAGCAAAAAAAAAATTACCTTTAACCTCTTCTGTTTCATAAAGAAAGGTAAACAAAAGGGGGGAAAGAAAATTTTCAAAGCCAAAAATTTTAAAATATGAAACAGAGTAGAAAGGTTGTGATTCAAATCTCAGAAGGAGAGATTAAGCTGGAATCTGAAATCAAAGGGTAAACAATGAGTCTTCAGTTATAAATTTAAGGCCTCTGGTAATATATACTAAATAAAATGTATTGCCACTCATTAATACTATATACAGAAACATGGAGCATGGGAATAGAGACAGTGCAGGAAAAAAAAAATCTATTATTAAACTAATATTAAAAAGGTGATACATTAAAACTTATTCTTTTTTTAAACTCACTCACTTGTGACCAATCTCATGTGCAATGGTAAAAGCTGAACCTAGGCCAATGTCTTCATTAATGCTGCAGCTCCTTTCAGGCTCACACATTCCAGCCACAGAGGCCAAGCCTGAATAAACAGAAGGAGACACAAAGGGTCATGCCAAGGTGTTTCAGTCTTAAAAGCCCTAGTTTTAAATGCCTGGATTCTTTTTAATAACTTCTATGCACAGAAGGAGCAGTTGGCAAAAGGTTAACTTTCTAGTCATTTACAAAATCACTGGGGGGAATTTTACTTTGCCGGCTAGACATTAATATTTTTTGAACTGCAGTCAGTGCTGGAAAATGTCTAGACTAGGGGTTAGATTTATAAATTTTACTTCTGGTAACTTGGGACCACCTAGTAACTTGAGCCAGGAGAGGGAATTCAAGAAAGCATTGCTATTTTAACATTCTTCAGCCTGAAGAAAGCAAAATGTATCCACACTATTTTTCTAAAGAAATCTGTTTAAGTTTAGTGGGTTCATAAAAACATAGAAGCAACTTTTTTAGCTATGAAAAACCTCACATGGTACATTAAAAAAATTAAAAAAACAAAACTCAATGCATCAGTGAAGAGAGGAGACATGTTAATAACAAGTATTCATTTAACCATGGAAGTCTTTTCCATTTATCACCCATCATCTTCTGGAATTTAAACCTTATTGTGTTACAAGCGCTCTTAAAAACTTTCTTTAGAGAGAGAAAGCTACTGGCAATTTATGGGCTATGGCTCTTCTGTATCTTGCACATTCTTCGGCAACACATTATTACATACATACTCCAGTCATAATTTAGTGCCACTAAAGAACATCAGATTTATTTAACGTATTCCTCCCTAGCGTTTCTAATCTGAAAGAAGCAAAAAACCTTCCTTTAAGGAAATTACCTGCTCAGTTAACTACAAAACAACCCAGTACACTACAAAACAAAACCAAAAACCAAAACCAAACCAAAATAAAACAAACTACCACCACCAAAAACCACACCAAACCAAAAAACCCCAACCCAACCCAAACAAAACAACAACAAAAAAAAAAAAAACAAATAACATCAACGACAAAAAAACTAGGAAAAGTGTAACTTTGATTGGGGGATAAGCAGAAAGAGGCAGGGAGTGGGGCAGAGAGAAAGTATACTCTATATGAGCAAGCCTCAAATTATTCTATTTGGACTAACAGTAAGCAAGTAATAAGAAGACAAGTGTTTCCTGGCTGTGTCCACATCAGCAAGTAATCTGGAGCCATAGGAGTGGGTCAACACAGTGAAGCACTGACATTGAGGCTATCCACATATCTTTTTATGTAGGTTGGGCACTTTACTTTGGACTCGTTGAATCCTATAGGTTGAACATAGTCACTACACATGTGGTTCAAAGCTTCCTAAAGGGAAAAAATATTACAAGGGTATCACAAGGAAACAGCCCATGTGGGATCTAATGTCTCCCGCAGGCACATACAGAGCATTTGGGGGTATTTGTTCTGATTTAGGTTTTCTCCCAAACAAATCTAGTTTATATACATCAGAACTACTCCGATAACCAAACTGACATGGGAAAAAGGTGACAATGTATGTCTGGAGAATTTGCATCAAAACAGTACTACTGCTATAAACAAATCATTGCTGTAGAGACACTCCCTGAAGACACCATAAAACATCAAAAGAAAACAGATTGTCCATGGAGAAAAATATGTATTTTTTGCAGTGTTCAACCTGCAGAAAATACAGTAATTATAGTTCACCTATGCTATGCTAATCGAGGAAATTCTGAAGACAACATGGCAATACGTATATACAACTGACATGTTCCCCTGTAAAGTCCACCATATTTGAAAGACAAAGTCATCTCCATTTCACATTTTCTAACTAAGCACTTGCTTCAGCAACTTACAAAACCAGAGTAATGTAATTCCATACCATGCTTGCAGAAAGTAACAGAGATCAAGTTAAGAACTCAGTCTATTGCTCAGATTTTAGAAAGAACTGGCCTTCACTGGAGTCACAGACATATTGCAAGACATCTGAGGTCTATCTTTTCTAGAAAGATAGCAAGATTCCCTGTTTCAGGAAACTGGAATAGGATACAGATGTCTCTGCCACACCAAATCCTTTATTTCTTTTTTGTCCTATAATACCAATTATCCAGGTTTCTTTTGACCTTTTGAGACCTTTTGAGACCTGAGACTTTTGTTCACAGACTCCTTAAATATATGATTAGTTACTGGAGGTCAGTGGGACTTAAGCATATCAAATGCCTTGCAGAAGAGGACCACAGGGTGTCCTCTCTTCTCCAATTCAATGCCTATAATGTAAAAAAATTGTCATGGTTTTGTTGCCAATACTTTAGTTGGGGGTTTTTTTCAAATAAAGCCTTTTGTTTAATAAAACATTTGCCAAAGTCTATCCTCTGTTACAATGAATTCAAGTGAAGCAGATTTTGCTTTTCTGCCAAAATCTGATACAGTAAGAACTAGCACACTAATGATCTGTGTTAAAAATATCACCTAAAAATATCAAATAGTTCATGCATGAATGTATGCTCTTTCAACCTTTCTTCTTTTAACACTTGCAAAGCCAATTCTCAGACATCAATGTTCACAGTCTCAGTTTTGTCACCTCAACATCAAAGAAAATCAGTTACATTTAGAAATTCATCATCATTTGCCTTTTACTAAAGCAAATGGCCTTTACAAATGCCTTCTACTAAGCTGTGGATTTTGTTCATATTTACAGCAGGCAAAATTCTGGTACCTTCTACGATGTAAACTACATTCCTCTGCCAGAAGCATTGTGCTGACTTGAGAGACTCGTAGAAAAATTAACATAAGTTAAGGTTATCAAGCATACAGTAATATAGGGAAAGACAAAGCAAATACAATCACAAACTGTGACTGAGAAAGAAGTATTATTGATCTGAACTAGCTGATTTGGAATTTTATCTTTAATTACCTACAAGAAAGAGGCTTATGAAAGGACGTAAATTGAAAAAAAATCTTAATAAAGGTTACATTGGCCTTTGAATAATGTTTCTTTTATATATTAAAGTACTACTGAAGGTAACAACCTATGGTCACAGGTAACAACATACACTTATTTACTACAGTAAATAACTTTTGGTGACAAATTTAGGTATGGAGAGAACAATAGCTCTCCATCCTTAACCTAAGGTATGCTTCTCCATTGTCAAAGCATTGTTTTAAGGAATTTCTGTCACTGTGCTGTTTTCTTCTAAGTCTGTGAAAGGAAAAATATAAAGCTGTACTCACTGTGTACAAGAGAGCAAACCTCGAAATCCATTTCTTTTGTATGGTTTGGGAGTTTTTTGGTAATTTTTTAATTTTCCAGAGGATTTTTACTTGTATTTTTTAACTAGATTATGGAGACAGATTAAATGGAAATAAAGAGCAAGTCGTCTTCTATAAGAAGTACAATTGAGTCATCTACTAGGTTTATCAGAACGACAGCAGCCAGAGATGAAATACACACAATTCAAACTCCTAGCAATGTATCAAAGCCAAAGACCACCTAGGTTACCTTTTATTGTTCATGTTTATAAAAACTTCAAAAGCACAAACTTCAGAAGATCTAATCAGTCAATAAACCAATAGCTAAGTATAAAGCAACAAAACAGCAAATACAAGCTGAAATTTCTCTTTATATACTTACCCAGTGTGCCACAAGGCTTGTTTTTATAAGTGCAGATATCGTATCTGTTAAGGAGAAAAACAGTAGATAACATATGTCAGTGAATCAAATTTGTAAGATAGTTTGTATATTTATCACACATCTGTATCACAGTCCAACTTGTCAGACCGCAATCAGTTTCACTGTGCAGCCAGCTGGTGTCGGCATTTTCTATGCTCTGGTGTAAACCACAAGCTGCCGTACACTCAGAGCTGCTGGCCTCAGGCCAGTGGGACACCTGCCAGTAAGAAAAAAATGGTTAAAGTGGATCTTTGTAATCACCAACTCCATAAAGCAGTCTACCACTCTGTTATGAAGTTACAGCAGCCTATCTGTAGACTGCTACTGATTCGTAACACTTAACTTTTACTTACTGAACATAATTCGAAGCCTCTTATAGTCTCACACTTATGAACTAAACAATATTAATTGTAGCTTCTACTACTTACTAATTGTAACTTTTACTACTTAAAACTTTGATTCTAACTAAAAATTTTAACTCTCAATAATTATACCATTTTTTTGAAAACAATCTTATGAACTGCCATAACAGTGCCCTTCTCATCATTTTCCAATGTTTATACTATGTCTTAAGAGTATTTGATAACAAACTAAAATGAAAAAACATTTTCAAAAAGCTAAAAAATGTCTTAAAAGGATAATTTTCATCCTTCATATATAGATGCTAAATGAGTTTTTGTGTAGTTAATATATAAGTCTCTGGAGCTAACAAAAGAATTACAATTTTTTTTGTGACATAGCTTTTAATAATAGCATTGGTCATGCAGCAGTCAATTCATTAATTACACCTTCGTATTTTGAATACGCAATCAGAACTTAAAATTCAGAACAAATTCATTAAACTCTCTATGCATGTAGACTGCTGTGACCACATGGAATTCCTACGAGTTTTAAGAGGTATTGAGTGTGGAGCAGTTTTTGGGATCACATTATAACTTTAAACTTAAGTATCCATATGAGCTTATCTCATCAAGGTGGTTCAAACTCTCACTGATCTCCTCTTTACAGTTTGGAGGAGAGAAAGGTAATCAAATTAGCATTCTCATAAAAAACATCTTGGAATATAATCAGGTTTTAAACATGACAAAGTTTTAAGATGATGAAGATACGGAGCAAAAGATTTTTATTGATCGTTTCCTGCCTTTTACATATTTAAGTAAGCAAATTTCTTATTTCTATATTCAGGACAATGTCTGAACCTAATCCTATTGAAGTTCAAGCAAAATTTGTTCCTTAAAGAAAGCAGAGAGGGGTCAGTCTTATTTAGTGAGAAAACCCTAGCTAAATTCTTTAGAACATAGCTGAGAACTGAATAGAAAGAAGTCTCTGTAATACATAGGAATTATTGGTCTTCTAATTTTTTTTAGTATCCAATGGTAGTAGGAAAAAACAATGAAAGGCATACATCCTTAGATAAAACAGATGTTTGATAATAAAGCCAGTTCCATTGAACTCAAGTAAAATGTTGTCACTGACTTCTGCAGAGCTGAAAACTTGCCCTTATGGCCTGGATCAGCTTACTCTCATAGAGGTATGAATCTGAAATTACTCCTCACCTTCAGTTCATTTTCACAAAGAACTTTTATAGGAGAGAATGATATGAATTAAGTTCCTTGTTTCTGTCATATTTTTGAAAAACACACACCATGGTATACTTCAATTTCTGCTAAGAAGTGTGTGTTCTTTATTATGCATAGGCTAGCATTTTAAAGAAAATATGATGATAATGAAATTTAAATTACATAATAAACTAAGAGAAACATCACAAACTATTTTTGCAAGAACATACCTGGATAGTAATATGTTCTCAATTATGGCTTCATTAAATATTCACATCTTATAGACAATAATTAATTTCCTGTAAGGAGCATTCATACACTCACCTAGGCCCCAGTTTAACAAAAAAACTCTCTAAATTTTCAGTGTCCAATGACTTACTTCATCTACATCATCTTCAATCTTCATTTTTAGCTCTTTTTCCTTTCATATGAACGGTTACTGCTTGTGATTTGTTTGAAAGCTCATATAATTCTTACGTACCAAACTGCTCGCTTCCATCATTTGCTTCTCTGTATGATTTAACCAAATCAGACTAACCTCTCTTTTTCTGGTTTTGACACCATTTCCTCTAACTTTAATAATCACAGATTAGGCTGGGTTGGAAGGGATCCACAAGGGTCATCGAGTCCAACTCCTGGCCCTGCACAGGACAGCCCCAAGAGTCACACCAGGTGCCTCAGAATATCATCCAAATGCTTCTTGAACTCTCTCAGCCTTGGTGCTGTGACCACTTCCCTGGGGAGCTGTTTCAGTGCCCAGCCACCCTCTGGGTAAGGAACCCTTTTCTAATATTCAACCTAAGCCTTCCCTGACACAACTTCAGGCCATTCCCTGAGATCTTGTCACTGGTCACTACAGAGAAGAGATCAGTGCCTGCCCCAACTCCTCCCCTCACAAGGAAGTTGTAGACCAAGGAATTCATTTAGCCTACAGATGTTGAGTTCCAAAACGCAGAAGACTACAGATTTAATACTTGACAGATAGTAACTTTAAGCCAAGAAACCCCTGAAATGACAAATCCTCATGATTCCACATGAGACTGGATAGGTCTAATAGCTATTAAAAAAAAAAAAAGCAACCCAGAAACAAACAAAAAAAAAGCTGACCCCTGCCAAAAAACACCACAAAGGTGATGATACTTCAGAAGCTGAAGACAATAAAAAGGTAGATTCTCAGGCCAACAATTATCTCAGTCAAACATTAAAAATTATAACAGTCACAAGAACTATGCAAAAGTGTTGTTTGGGTCGCTGACAGATTGTCTAAGGGACACCACACAAAATTTAAATGCAAGAACACAGATATGCATGTTGTAAAAAAGCTCAGGATGAGATGCCAGCCTGATCACTTTGAGACAGCCAAGAAAATCCTCTGCCCAAGTCAGAAGAGATCACATGCCTCCTAATAAAGTGGGTGTAATGCCCCTGAAATGTGACCACACTGGGGAAGTGGAATGGAAAAGAGGTAGAAGGAAGATTTCTTATTACATGGCCATTCCTGCCCTGAACAAATCAGAAGGCATTTTATGAGGCATATGTGGGCCTGCCTGCAAGGCTGCTGAAGAACTGCATCAGAAAGGTAGGAAACACATGATGAATGCACAGCTGTCACTGAGTCAGAAGGAAACTGCAGAGATAGACCATTATGAGCTCAATAGGATGCTCAACATGGGAGCAGCAGTACACTGCTGTCATGCCATGGATAAACGGGAAGAGTCAGTGTGCCACCCAAAAACATTTTAAAAGGAAAAATTTCTAGTCTTTTTTTGCAGGATATGAGCAGGTACTGTGCTAACGTATCCATCTACATCACTGTATCAAAAAGTGAAAGGGATCACACTAGACACTGAAATTCTATTATCTGCATTACCTAGCTGTTTTAAAAGTCTACCAAAATTTTTTTAACAATTTCCTTGCACAGATTCGGCCCATGACAACAACTAATCTCAAAGAACTCCCATAAAAATTTGTGAACATGTCGACAAACAATTATTAAGAAGCAAAACACTAGTTTTTTCTGAAGAAGCTAGCTTAGTATTGTGGACACAAGATCTGTGGCAGTGGCCCTTAGTGTAAGAAAAAAGTCACTGACATGTTTATTTAATGTACTAGCGTGGATATAAGCTACAGACTATCTCTTGAAGAAGCCTCAGTTATCTGCAACTCTAACTTGAAGAAAAATTCCCTTTCCTTTGAAAATCTGATAACCAGCATGACCCCGAGCATTTGAGTAGGACATTCAAGTCAAACAGATAAGACAGATAAATTCTCTTTGAATAATTCAAGTACTGCTCAAACTTGTCAGGTAACTTATTTGCAGCTACAGCCAATCTCAGGCATCTTAGGGGAAGACAGATATTTCCCTGCTGACACATTGCAGGGAAAGGAGAAAGGATTCTTCCTGCTCCCTGTAAACTGTCAGCTTGCCAGTCTAATACATGTGATGGTGCAACTATGTAGTTCACACTGAGTTCTATGTAAGCAAATGTATTCTCATATCAAAAATAAAAACATATAAAAATAAAAAGATATAAAAAAATGACAGGTTTGATTACTAGAAAGAATCACAGTGATTCAATCATACCTCCACCGTCCCCACTAATTTATTCTAGACGCTACAGAAGATAAAGCTATTCCTTAGAAGCTATTCAATCTCACATTAAGAGTTGTTTACAACATCATTTAAGAACAACTCTACTAGGTTATCCAGTTGATCTGCCTTTCCTTCCACAGCAGTCATTTGTGAGTGTTTGCAAAGAAAACAGGGCAGTTCAGATTGTAGTTTCCCTGACACAAGCCCCCAGCTCTGTGGTTTAGGAAGCTTCAGAGACGGAGATTGCATCTCAGTATTTAATTTATTTTTCTTCTAATGTCTTCAGCACTTAGTTAAATCCTCTTCAATCTTTAATAAAAATACTTCAGTGTTTATCTGGGGGAGGTTGTTTGTTATGTGGGAGCAAAGTTGAGTTCCTCTGTTACAGTAGAGTTCTTTCCTGTTAAAATCACTTTTTAAATTTTCTTTTAAATCAGATTAATCAATGGAACTTTGTCAGCATCATCCCACTACACTGTGGCCTTTTTGGCACCTTCATTTGCACTCAAGGGCTTTTCAAATTTTCTGCAGTATGTGTACTAAAATTCAAAAAGTTGTTCTAGTAGTGGTGGTATTAACAGTAGTAGATACAAAGGCAAAATTAATTATTTCCTGTTACATGTTAATGTGCATTTATAAATTAAAGGATAACACTGCCCTTTTCACCAGTCTCATTATGCAAAATGGCCCATTATCTGAAAAGAATCTCTATAAAGCACTGTCAATACTAGCTATATGTTACTGGAAATGTCCAGTGTGCCAGAAACGACTATTTGCATCAAATTAACACTGAGATAGAAATACCTGCAACAGGATTGGAAACATATATGAATACGAGCATTAGATACACTTTAATGAATTTAATTATTCAACAGCAATAACCTACACCATGTCTTTTACTTAAGTACAATAAGTGAATAAAGCATGAACACTCTTATCAGAAGAGCAAACTTCCAAATCAGTATGAAACACAAGCTACTTACTTATACACATATCAACCTACTCTGAAATTACTCTGAAAGCTACCAACAAATCTGAGTAATACTTGCAATAGATATTGATATAAATAACTGAAGTTTTTGAAGGAATATTTCTTAATGGAAAAGACCTTAGGAGACAAAAATATCATCATAGCAAATTGCCTATCAAGATGGCTGGAATTTAAATGTAAAAAGTACATAAGAAAATTCCAGCTACACAAAACCAACAAATACGTATGACGGACATGAAGGTCTTTATAACTTTGAGACAGGTGAACATGTGCTTCATATATATAATACTAGACTATTTCCCAATTAATCTGCTTGAAAAGGGCGTCAGAAAACAAAATAAAGCCTAAGAACTGGTTCTGGTCTGACTAAGAGGAAACAGAGCTAAATAATACAAACCATTAAGAGTTCATTTTTAGGGAACATTTCCAAACAAGTTACCTCTGAAAGAAACGGTTTATTTTTCATTTGTTTTAAACCAAATGATACTTTTTGACACTTGCTTTTTAACTATTGTAGGTTTCGAGAAAGGGTTATTCAAATAAGGACTGTTCTTCACACACACCCCTGTTCAATGATAACCATAACATGTTCATCAGAGTTTTATCTTTTTTACTTTTTATTCGTCATGCTATGCAACCTGATTTATCTATGCACCCAATCATAAATGTCTCATTTTTGAATAATGGTAAAAGACCAGGTAAAAATGCACCTAATTTTGAAAGATTAAGTTAACCTAGTTCCAGCACCTGGAGCTATAAACTGAACTACGGCCGAATCAGACTGCAACATCAGACTTCTCTTAAATGGATCAGAAACTTCAAGCTATCGGACAACTCCAACTACTATTTCTGAAGTATGGAAAACAAAAACCAAGAAAACAGTGAGTAGCTTGTACTTTCACCACATTCTTTTGTATACATATACTTGGCTATGATTAAAAAGTGGTTATTTTGCAAGTGCAGACAATGTCTCTTATGCTAGAGAATTGCATGGAATAATAGTAATAAATCAAATACTGACTTCTAGTCAGTTTTTATTAAAAGCTATAATTCTTCAACTGTGCAGCATCCTTAAGATAATCTGGTTCATTTATTTGACTTGCACAGTTTACCAACAGCAATACTTTTACTACAGAGAATTTTTTTATTCTCTAAAAGCTTTACTACAGCATATCTTACAGCCTTACAGAAAGTGGTTCACTGCAACAGTGTTCTGCCTCAAAATAAAGAACACATCTTATTTGGTTTTTTCTTCAAAAACCTCAAACCAAAAAGAGCTATTTAAACCAAAGAAGGAAAAAATAACATACATGTTACACATCACTCAACAGAAATAGCTTTTTCCATGCCTTTAATACTGCCATAGACAACCAAAGTCTGTCTCTATTAGACTTTATTCTGATACTTAGTTGGGGTGGATAAATTCTGAGTTACAGAGAGAAAAACTATTACTGCCATGAGTTCTAGTTCTCCAGATTGATATAAAAATAAATCTTTTAAATACTTGCCCTATGGATGAAACACTTCCATACTACTTTTTCTAAACTGCAAATGCAGTCAAAAAAGTGAAAATAAACTCAGTTCTGAAACAATTTTTTTAAAGCTGTCATTTGTCTTCATCAATTCTGGCAATGTAACATTAGAACAGTAGTTGTAAATTTATCACAATCAGTAGTATTATCAATGTCCTTAAGATAGATGTACAAAGAAGATTTTTAAATTATGAGTCAATAAAAGATTCTTAATGCAAATTCCACTCTTAGAGTATCTAAAAAAATTTCAACTAACTTCATGAAAAATATATAAGCAAAGATTTTCTTTACCATTGTGTTGATGTGTCATGCAAACATACAGCATAGCTATTGCAAAATATACTAATTACATGACAATAGATGGGTTTGTAAACAAAAATAGTTCTAAACACAAGCTGAAGACCCTGAGATGGTGTGGGAAGATGGCTAGAGTTAAAAATTAGAGGAGACTAAGAAGTAGAGGGTAAAATGCAGCTGCATCTCCCTGGATGGAATGCAATCAACATGTTCCACGAAGATTACCTATACAACCATAAGCACCTGCTAGGAGGATGGAACAGACGGTGGAGTGCAGTGGAGTGGAGATGCCATGGCCTTCCTCCATAGAAGTCCCTGCAGAGAGGGAAACATGGTGGTATTTTGTAGTTCGTAAGACCATTCAGTAGCTATCAACCAAGGGAGACAGATGAAGATGTTCTGCAGCTGAGCCAACAATTATATCAAAATCTCTCTCAGATGCCAAGATACAACCACCACCATTAAGCATGTGAAGTGAAGCAAGACAATTTTACATCAATCACAGATAAAAGTATTTATTACTAAAGTCACTCATCCACCAAAACCTAAAGAGATAGTATAAAAGTAAGTTGAGAATAAGGGGAAAATTGAGGAAGACTCCACCAAAACTGCTGGAATCAGTCAACGGGCTGAACCTGTCTTCACCCCCATAGGAATGACTATTGGGTAAGTCACACTTCATGCGTGTTAAATGCTGCTATAGGATTAGAGTTTGCACTTGCTTTATAGTATAGTAAATTGCTTACACATGCTTTTGCAGCCAGATGCTATCAAAGACAACCCTCAAACCTTAGTAACCTATCATAATTTGTATTAATAAAGAATGTTATTCCATAAACTGTTAAGAGTGAGTCCTTTACAGGTGCTGGCAGTTGCCAGAAGCGGATAACACATTGGGAAGACCCCCTGAAGGGTCTCCATGCTGTTGGCTTAGCCCCGCCTCCCCAAAAAGGGCAGTCAAATCAACCTCCAATACGGTGAATCTGTTCGGTGAAGGGTTTCCGTAACAGGACACTGACAAACTGGTTGGACATAAGGGTCTTAGCTTTCCTGGAGCACTGACAGACAAATAAATCACTAAGGATAGAGAAAATCTCCCCACACTATGGGCCAGGTAAACTGCCCCATTTGACGTGACAGACGGTTCTCACCTTGCGACACACCCTAGGGATTGATCCAACACTTGAAACTACTGATAAAAAATCATCATACCAAAAATCAGAGGACTAGACTTAAAATCTCTATTTTTTGAGGAAATAATACATCCAAGCTTTTTAGTCATCCTCTGCTTTTTAAGAATATCTGTGTTTATGTATATTTTTGCACTTTTCAGCTTTTTTTCTACAGCCGTCCAGACTAAAAGATTCCTTTTCCAATGTCAGGCATGAGTCTCATACAGAAACATGTCCTTACCAACTACAGCAATAAAACAAGAATGAAGTAATGGAAAGTACAGAATAACAAGTGCTACAAACTCTTAAGATCACAAGTATCCATGACAGACACCTACAGAAACTTAACAATATACAAAAAAAAAAAAAAGATTCACACAACATCAATACTACTGACTGGTTGCTCCTATAAAAGTACCAATTAGGTTGATTATAGTAAGGTAGAATACAACTAGATAATTCCTTGCTGTCTGCCGATGTATTGTTAATATCACTTGAAATTTTTGAAAAGACAGAATACTTCCTCAGATTCTTCTTCTAATCAAAACTTTTCTGTAGACCATACATGACTAAAAAGTTAAGAAAGTATCAGCTCAACCACAGTATTATGAAGGCAAATGAACATTGCACAAACCCATTAGACTACTTTAGTTGACAATGTATACTCAAGAATTACTCTAGATACAGCTTTATAAGCAAACTCTAGCACTGAAGAAACAGCCAGGTACTTGTGATTCCAAAGCCTGCTCCCTGTAGGCCTTGGACTAGCAACGTCACTTCACTGCTTGCTCTACCTTGATTTTTCCACCTTTAGAAGTTACCTCTTCCTTTTTCCCATTCTGTATACAACACGTAGGGGCATGCTGCTCTAACTCATTCCTCTCTCCTCCATGAACTTTCTTTTGTGATCCTCAGTGAATGTATGTTCCAGCAGTATTAAGTTTAAGTTTACCGGAGCTTTAAGTTTACCAGAGATTGACTGGTGGCTCAAGTTGTCATCGAACATCTTATACAAATAGGCCTATCCCACTATAAACTTAATTTTGAGGGCTATACACATGGCAGTCACAGCAGCATCAATAAACTAAGCCTAGAGTAGCTACCCCAACATCCATCTTGGTTCTTTCTATTTTTATGCCCTGCACCAAGTTCTATGCTTCTGCGCATTTAACATGAGCACCCATGTTGGCTAAAGATGGGTGTATATTGGAATGTGATGTCAGTACAGACAGAATAAGCCATCACACAGAAGGAGTTTCAGGCAGTTGTAGCCCAATCTTAAATGAGTCCACCCCTCTTCAGAACATGTTCATTTTATTGCAAGCTAGGCTTTAGATCCCCTCCAACACTAAGACACCTCAACCAGGCATCTTTCAACAAAATTATCAGAAATCCCTATATCCAGACAAACAATAGGAAGATTTCAAAACTGCAGAAATTTGAGAATTAATTATGATAGTAAGGCACAAAGCTACCAAAGCTGGAGACTGTGAACTCATAAAAGTAATCAGAGAATTGAAATCTAGCAGAACTACAAGGAACATTTCAAAAATTTTCTGTGTCATATCTAATTTGCTTTCCATGGCATAGTTCCTGGTACACACAAAAGAATTTTATACAAGGGCATCAGAAATGTAGAGCTACCTACCTGAGTGACAACTGTGACTTCATCACCATTCAGAGACAATTTAGCGATTCAGCATTTGCACTATCACCAGAATGTAAGAAATACTTAACTTGTACTCTGAACCTCAAAAGTGACTGAATAGTTTTATTGAATTCTCAGTACTGAGCCAAAATTTAGATGGAATTACACAGATGTGACTAGTTAAAGTTGGCCTAGAGAACAGAACAGAAATCTTTATATATCTACTCCAAGTAGACCACTAATAATTTTTCTATCTGTACATTCAGGATAAGTCTGGCAACAGGTACATAAAGCCTTTTTTTAAAGGACATTGGCACTGAGCAGCTTAAGCAGTTTGTAGGGCAATGCTTTTTAGAGTGTGCTAACGCAACCAAGTCTGGGAAAAAGGAAAACTAGCAAAACTAATTACATAGGTGTGGCCGGGGGCATCTTGCCACACAGCAGAAAATAGGAAGCAACTAGTCTAGACCTTTGGCAGGAGGGAAACACAGCTAGCGGCTAAGTTTTAAAGCTAAGTTTTAAAACTAAGTTTTAGTTCTGCTGTACAGAAATAAATGAGATAAATTACAGCAATAACATATTGCATATCTATTTCTAAGTTTTTCTATTATTTCTTTCTATGACTTTTCTGTGGATATGTGTTTCTTCTCTAACTTTCTGAATATTGTAAACAAGTAATTTACAAACTCTGAGAAAATCACGCACATCTTTATACATAAGATGTCTACTTTATTTACCCTTGTTCACACTGTATATGGCATAAAAGCATCAGTATCTGAGGTACGCTGTAAAGAGTATAAGTTCATTAGGATGACAGACCACACCTAGTAAAAAAGTAAAAACATAAGAATCGCAACATGGGCCAGACCAAAGACTCCACTATCCTGCATTCACGATCCAAGAGAATGCCCAAGAAAGAATAACACCACAGAAAGCATAAAATGGCAGTTATCCCAGAACTCTCTCAATTTCAACTATTTTTGGCTCAGATTTTTTGAGACAGATGTGCTTCTGGGTATTTAGTACTTTCAATGGATTTTTTTTCTGTGAACTTGCCTAGCCAACCTTTCAACCTACACATATATACAGCTTCCATAAAATGACTTGCCAAGGATTTTCAACATTAGCTAAATCTTGCATAAAAAAGGGCTGCCTCCCTTCTCCTTGTTTTGAGTCTTCTCTAAGTTTACTGGGTAGCCTCTAGTTCTTGTACTGAAAGACGCAATGAATGACTGTTCCTTACTTATAGCCCCCATACAATCTTGTAACTGTTTAAATCACTGTAGTATTGTCCCAAATTTGACTTTTCCAAAAGTTGATGTCCCCAAGCAAGAGAGTCCTCAACTCAGTCAATCCTTGTAAAGAAAGTCCCAGTTATCCTTGTCCAAGTTTTTGGTTATCTTTGCTTCTCTTTTCCAATTCTCCTAAAACCAGAATGATACAAACTATTCAAGACTTAGGTGTGCCATGCCCAGTTTACTCAATGACATAATAAGGTTCTTTATTCTTTTCCCAATAATTATTAATATTTAATTTGCTGGATTAACAATGTATATTTAGCATGCAGCCTAAATCTTTTTTAGAAAAATAGTAATATTATCCTATAATAGAACCAGAACAGAAAAAAAAACTGTGATTTTTTAATGCTACTTCTGGTTGATACTTCTACAAAACTTCTGAGAAAAAGACTGAAACTCCTAAGCATGTACCATTAAAACATATTTTTCTTGAAGATGATGAGAACAGTAAACCCTGTGCTTGGGCACAATTAAAGAATCACAAAGCATTTGGGTGATCACAAAGTTGTATTTACACAAAGAGCTAAACTTCAGCAGTTTAATGCAGTAATTAAAACCTTCTTCAGTCAATGGAAGAAAATTTATTTTCTGACTTATTTTTAAGATCAAAAATGAAAACGGTAACTCCATCCAAATAATTTTTAACCCTGAGAAGAATAAAAAGAGGTTTTTGTTTTAACAGGAAACCGAAAGCAATATATTTCACAAGTTTTAGTGCTTTCTTCTATAAGCATGTGTTACAATAAGTTGCAATAAAGGATTTCTCCTGTTCAAGAAACATCAGCAAATAATTTGAGTGCCAATGCTTAGGAAGCAATACAACATCGAGTGCTGGATATCTGCGGTAGTTCTCCAGGTGACATGCATAAATTCCATCACATAGGCTGCTGCTGTGTTCTACAGCTAACAAGTTTTGAAGCTAACAAACTTAGTGGAATACTTGTGAACTAAAAGGAAAAGAAATGCATAGAGTGACAGAATGAAATGGCAGCAGAAGCAATGACTGAGAATTCTAACAAAAGGGATCAGTTTAAAAGAAGTACACAGATCAAATATACTAGAGGAAAAACATTTCTGAGATTTTGCCTGTTTGTGAGAGCACATCAACCTGAAACGTTAAGACCAAAAGGAACTTATTTTGGTTTTCTGGTATTTTACATGTCCTGGAAAATGGAATAGATGCACCTTACATGGATCTTTGAAGTCTGTACCAAAAAGTAGAACCCATGCATACAATTCAGAACTGCACATAAATCTTTGTTTCATCTTCTTCTCCATGCAATAATAACCAGGAAGAAATATTTGCTCTATTCAAGACAAGTAAGTCTGAGTGGCATACATTATAATTTTCTGTCTAGCTTATTTTTTACAAATCATTTTAATGACAACAGCAACTAACTGTTGTGAACGAATGGCTGAATACCATGAGAACACTAGCTTATTTTACAGCAGAGGCTCTTTATAAACTACATTACTCTTATTTTATACAAGTTAGGATTAGGTAACTGTATCTATCCAGACTGTCTGCAGGAACACAAACTTCCCCATACCTCAAAGAACATTAAGAGTGGAGCTGGTGCAATTTATTTTATTACTTCTGTCAAAAAAAAAGAATCACTGAAGACCCAGTACTAGCTAGGAAAGCAAATGGGCTGCAGTAACAGTGATCTGTCTTGCAAACAAGACTCCTTTTTCCATGTACGAATTCTTCAAACTAAGCTATTAATTCCACATTAAAACTACCTGATCGTCAAAAGCAATTTCTCATTGATTCCTTAAGTTTAAACCTCCATACATTATTCAAGTCTTAACTTTGTAAACTAGTCTTTTGTAAACTAACCTATCTTGAAGTGGGTAAACAAATTCCTCTTAATTATATTTATTAAGCCCACAAAGCATTTACCCACTTTTTTCTTTTCTGAAAACACAGTTATACTTCCAAAACTAGTTTGGTTACCTCTATAAATGTTGTGAAAGAAAATTTTTTTTTTTTCTAAATGACAAACTACTTCTTCATATTAAAACTGATCTGAACTTACATTTTATTTTTCACCACATACCATGTATTAGCATGGGACTATTAAAATAATTATTCCCTCAGGTTTTACAGAATTTTAAATGCTGAGCAGAAATTTTGACGGGTTATAAAGACAACCTTTATCCCCATGAGACCAGTCAAGCAGTAAAGTGGTTTGCCCAAACAGGTTTTGCAAGATTTAACTGGATAAAGCCTTGTGCAATTTGGTTTGATTCCCCCTGCTTAGGGGATAATATTGGACTGAAGACCTCCGGAGGTCTCAAGCTACAGCCTATAGCTCCTAAGTAGGTGTTATCTAAAAATCTTCAAATTGTTTAATGAATAATCATGGGGGAATAAATTACATTTTAATACAACTCTCCAGAATACTCATTGGAAAGTAAACTACATACTCAAAATGGAAGCGTCATTACAGACACAGTTATCGTAGACTAAATTTTCCACCAATATAGAAAACGGGGGAAAGTCTCTTCCTCCCCCCCCAGTTCGAACAGTTCTTACATCTTAGTAACAACTACACATGAAAACTCTTGAATTTCATTCCCCAATTAGCTGACTGTTAAACTTTAAGTGCCTGACATTGTTCTGTAAAGCACATTCTCTTCTGTGATGCTAACACAACAACCTAAAACACTCACTCTAAGAAATCCAGGAAGTTCAAGCTGGAAGAAAAATAAGTATGCCTTTTTTCTTTTTGGCTCAGTAAATTTTGGCAATTAATGTAGTTAAACCATTATAAATACTTGCAAGCAAATGTCATAAAACTTCAAACAGGAAAAATCAACATTCACTAAAATATTTCTCTTAATTGTGGCTGAAAAACAGGAAGAATTTCATTGTTTTAAGATCACAAAATTATTACTTTTTTAATTATTACTTCAACCTATGTAAAGTTATTGAATTGAAACACTAAACTTCTACTCAAATTATACAGAAAAGGAAGGGTCAATATAAAAGTTTAATAAAGTAAGGATGCTTGGAAAGAGGTTGGATAACATGCAAGAAATACCAGCATTTTACCTTTTTTTTTTTTTAATGTATTAACTGTAATTTCTGTTGTATAAAATAGTCTGGTTCTAATTTGTTCAGTTTTAGTTACTTTAGTGTTTCTATTATTGTTAAGCATGGCTTTATTCAATAAATACAAGTCATATACAAATGTAAATACTAAAATCAAATTCCCACTTTTGGTTGAAAGAACCTGGAAAAACACAAGTGGTGTTCCTCAGGGCTCAGTGTTGGTGCCAGTCATGTTTAATATCTTTACTGATAATCCGGATAAGGGGAGCAAATGCACCATCAGCAAGTTCACAGATGACACTAAGTTGGGTGGGAGTGTCGATCTGCTGGAGGATAGGGAGGCTGTGCAGAGGGATCTGGACTGGCTGGATCCATGGGCTGAGGCCAATTGTATGAGGTTCAACATGGCAAAATTCCAAGTTCTGCACTTAGGTCACAACAACCTAGGCAGCACTACAGGCTAGGGGAAGAGTGGCTGGGAAGCTGCCCAGTGGAAAAGGACATGGGGGTGCTGGTCAACAGGACTGAACACGAGCCAGCAGTGCCCAAGTGACCAAGAAGGCCAAGGGCATCCTGGCTTGGAGCAAAAATACTGTGGTCAGCAGGACCAGGGCAGTGATTGTCCTCTTGTACTTGGCACTGGTGAGGCCACACCTCAAGTCCTCTGTTTAGTTTTTGTTTACTCACTAAAAGAAGGATATTGAGGTGCTGGAGCATGTCCAGAGAAGTGCAATGGAGCTGGTGAAGAGTCTGGAGCACAAGTCCTGTGAGGAGCGGTTGAGAGACCTGGAAAAAGGAGACTCAGGGTAGATGTTACTGCTCTCTACAAGTACCTGAAAGGATGTGGTAGCTAGGTGGGTGTCAGACATTTTTCCCATGTAACAAGCGACAGGATGAGAGGAAATGGTCTCACGCTCCACTGGGGGAGGTTTGGATTAGATATTAGAAAAAGGTTTTTCACAGAATGGGTTGTAAAGCATTGAAACAGACTGCCCAGGAAAGTGGTGGAATCACCATTCTGGAAGTGTTCAAAAAACATGTAGATACAGCACTTGAGGACACAGTTTAATGGTGAACATGGCGATGGAGCAGGGTTGACAGTTGGACTTGATGATCTTAAAAGGTCTCTTTCAACATTAACAATTCTATTATTCTACGATTCTAACCTGAAAGGCCTAAAGTAAAAAATCTGAATTAAATATTTACTTCTATTAGTTAAAAATGTAAAAAAAAAAAATAAGATGTATAAATCTTTTAAAGTTCTAGAGCTACTTAAGAGAATGCGCAGAAGAAGAGTTTCCTTCCAGTAATGCAGGAAGAGATGGCAAATTCAGCAGTGCAAAGACTATAAAGAAGTGCCATATGTTTCAGTGCAGTTACTACCTCTAGCATAGCACCATAGAATTTAGAATGCCATTTTCAAGAAGGGTCACATACAGGAACAAAGTTTTTTGGACTGACAAACAATCTGTTTAATTGACTCAAGACATAACCAAAATAGAACTGCAAAACATCACAATTCTCCTGATCAATTGCATCTCCTACTATTGCTATTGTTTTATGCTTGCTTTTTTAACCACTAAATAATTAACAATCTTAGCCAAAATATGACTAAAATGGAATAGCTTCAGAACCAATGTTGGTCAAAGACCCATAAACACTTCCATAGCCTAACAGATTGCATTTCAGATATCTGAAAAAATTCCTTGGTTTTGCTAGAGTTTGGAGTACAATTTCCTGTTCTGTAGTGATTCCAAACACACTGCTCATAATTGCATAATGCATTTCACTCTGATTCAGCAGGTTGTTGAAAGAGCTCACAGGGTAATAATTTCTTCTGCAAGAATCTGGACAATGAACATTTGTCAGCATTACTTGTGACCTTGCAATTTTTAAGCAGGACTAACTGTCCTAAAATAACAATATAAGCAAATACCTTTCATTACAGCTAAATTAATGTGCAAGCTAAGGAACTGCCTGTACCTCTTCCTGCCTATTTATCCAATCACTTAGCACTCCCTTTTTCAAGCTGCTGAGTGTAATAAATGAGAGATTTACATGGGTCTGGCTGAAGCAGTGTGAAGGCAATCCAAATGCAACCTTAGTGCTATCCAAAGAGCCATTTTAAAAGGTCTGAAAAAAATCACATTCATTTGAAGCTGAATGTTATCAGCTCTATAAAATACAAGTTCCACAGTTTTCAGAACACAACCTGAACAAAATGTTCAGAAATAGCTAAAATACTAACTTCAATAATTTACACCTGATGCCCTAACATAGTATCATAAATTAAACTCGAACAGCTCTATTAGATAGTCATGAATTATCAGTCCTTCAGAAACTTAGTACAAAGCTAACTTAAAATAAAGATTTATAAGTGGCCATATGGAAAAGAAATAATGAATTTTGGCAGTTTCTATCCTTCTTGTTCTGACATTAAGGTATCTTCTTCAAGATCATAACTGCACAACTCTGAACTTACTGACAATGAAAGAGTCAGCTTCATGTGTGACAAAACAGGGCTAAGCTAATTTGTATTATCTTGCTGGTACTTCCTAGTAAGTTGCTTATATGCCAAAACTATTACACACACTCTCATATTTTTCTGACATGAGTATTACTCTATACAGACGTAGGAGTCCTCCCACAAACATCATGTAGGTCAACATGCTCCTAAAAAATCAAAACATAAAACTGTAAGTCATTTAAGAACTACATCTCAACTTTGGAAAGAATCTAAACACATGAAAAAGTATTTTAGTTACATAATCTAAATATTCTTCCTTCTCCATAGACGAAGACTATGATTTGACACTCCAGTTAGTCTTATACTGAATCTAAAGCCATTACTTAAAGTTCCTAGGTTTTACCATTCTTGAGTGAGTAACTAGTAGAATTACATAAATTCTGGACTACCAAAATTACATTTAACTGCAAAACAGAAAAATCTTACTGCCAATGTTTTGATTTTTTTTTAAAAAACAACAGATCAGAAGTTATCTTAGTGTTTCGCAAATCACTTGTTGATTTTTGATTCCTTTTTCAGAAAAAAATTAAATAAACATTTGACTTGAATCAATGCAACATTTCAGGCTTTTTTAATTTATGGATTTTTAAGGATTTTTCATTGAAACTGTTATTCCTAAGAAGTAATGATAACTTGCTTTTAAAGGGGAAAAAAGTTTCCCCATTTATCCACAGACCAGCTTCAGTACCTGTAGTGCCAAAGCAAGTGTTTCCAATCGTCCCTCTAAAACTGATATAAAACTCAGCTATCAAAGGTCATTAATATGTTCATGCAGTTTGATTGCTAAAAAAATGTCAGTCACTTATCAACTTTTGTCATATGGACATATCTATTCTTCTACTTGGAGAAACATTAATTACAATAATGATATAAACAGAGATATGTCTTGAATGGTAACTATGTTATAAAAATAAATTATAAAAATCACAATGATTGCTCATTAAGTGAAAACTATACTGGTGAAGTGCACACATGTAGAAACATCCTTTTCCTGCAGCACCTAGGGCACAAGTGCATCTTCCCATCAAGCTGTGTACAACATGGACAAAGACTCAGAGTGCAGTCTAACACTCTAAATATTTGTGTAGGTACTCATTCAAAATTATTATGGACCTAAAATGTGGGCATATTTTCAGGATAATCTGCACAAGTTAAGACTTGGGCAAAAGAACAAGTAGTTAACTATTAATTATTTTAAGTCATGTGAAGACTGTTTTGGTGGGGAAGGTGGAGGTGGGCAGGTGGGAATCTAGAAATTTATAATCTAGAAATATAAAAATCTAGTAATCTAATCTAAAAATGTAATCTAATCTTAAAATCTAAATCTAGTCTTAAAATCTAGGGAAAGATAGGTCTTTCTGACATCCAGTCTGGAGAAAAACAGAAGTTGTGACTGGTAGTGCATTAAAAGAGCATTAAAACAGCAAAGGACATGAAATAATGATTGTGCTTTCAAAAGTCACCAAAGAAAGAAATTTGATTCAGTGCTTTTCACCATATAACAAATTACCAGCCTTAAGGGCACCGATAACTGATGGCTTTTACTAAACCAGCTCTGGGTTGCTGGCTAAGGATATATGACAGCTATCAAGAACAAAACATCACAGAAACACACCTCAGTTGCAAATAACATTCTGTTTGTGAGGCTGAAGAGGATTTATCTTTTCATTTTACCAGATCTCAAAGAGAAAGAAAAACTCTAATTCCTAAAGAGTAAAAATAAATCCATGAGGAATAGCAGAAGATGCCTCCTAAGCATAAATACATAAGCATATAGCATCATTTCTGCTTTGAGGGAGCTCTTGAATGAATAGCATATAAAGCTTATGATGGTTTTTCCTACTTTATGTCCTCTAAAAAAGAAAAAAGAAAGAAGAAAAAAAAGAAGAAGAAATGCTACACAAAGCCAGGAAAATCAGGACTACCCTTATCTGCTACATAAAAAGCTAAAAGATAAAGCCCATGGTGTATAAGTCTGTAGATGATATAAAAGTTCAGTGTCTTTGGCATAAGTAGCCAGGATAATGAAGAGATAGTGAAACCCAGTTTTCCTTGTTGCTGTGGGTTCAGGACACAGACATCTGTGGCATGGCATGGACAAAGGTACTAACAGCCAAAATTATAAGATTGTAACTTCATATGACCCAAGCACACTGGCAATAAAATTTCAATACCATAGATGTGAAAAGCATGTATTTAAAGACTGTATTTTATACTTAAATTGTTTACTTGTTATTTACATTTATGTCTGTAGCAGCAGATTCAGACCTTTTAGCGGGTAAAAACCCGTGGTAAGAGATCCTGTTTCGACACTACAAGCACAGAGGATCAATATAACTGCATGCCTCAAAGTCTCACATAAAATTTACTGAAAGATAACTGGTTCCTAAGTTTTACACAGGGAATTTTGATCTTGGGGTGAAAATAGCTCTATTGAAGTCATATGTCTGACTTAGGCGAGTGAAGATTTGGCAATCACGCCCTGTTATGTACAAGGTGATGAGTGAAGGGTGGAAGAATGTATGTATGATGGGGTATTACCACAATTTTAATACTAACACACACACCAGTACATAGAAACAAATATTATCCAGTAGCAGCAGCAAAGATTGAGACAAGCAAGAATGTAATAGTTAAGCAGGAATTATGCCAGAATATGGCAACTGATACTTGTGTTCTAATAAGCAGAGGGAGTCAAGATAAATTCCATACTGTATCTAAAAAAGGGAACCTTGGATACAGGCACCTTGTAGACACCTTGGTGACTCAGAGGGAAGAGTGCCACCTACTAAGTCAATAACTTTATTAAAATAAAACCAGCAAATCATATTTTTATCATGAAAAAAAAAAAAGAAATCTTTAGCCAATATTTAAGAGCTTTCTATCCCCTACTGAAAATGTAAAGCCTTTTAGTTTGAAATGTTACTGCAATTTATATGATGGCAATTTTATCTTCCTACAAGAGTGGGCCAGTGTTTTAGCTGAATTAATACTCAGACCTAAAATATTCCTGAATATTTCTGATGCCTCTATTTCCAAGTAATTTAAAAGCTTTAGTTTCCAAAGGGAGGATGTCACTTTCTGAATATTCTGCCTCTTTAAACTCCCTCATAGTTGGACATAGAAACATGAAGATGCTCAAATGACACATCAAATTATACCTTTTTTTTTTTCTGTTTGATAAGATTCTGGTGTTGGGTATAACTACGTTGAAGGACAAAATATTAAAAAATAAAGACATAAAGAACCAGTTACAGAAGACACTCTTGATTTATTTGACCCTTGGGTTAACAAACTTGTTGATAATCAACCTGCAACATATGAAAGCATACTTTTGCAGCAACATTAACTACTTCTAGAAATGTGTGCAATGGTCAAAGGAAAGTATGTAACCCCGAAGTGTGTTCTGTGTCTTACTCTTTGTCCTAGTTAGGACAGCTGAAGACCAGTTCATCATGGTGGGTGTAACCCAAAACTGTATTCTATAGCCTTCCATGTCATTTCCCAGAAACTAGACTATTGTTGTCAATAGACTATTCACACCCTCTGCCCATAGAGCCTGACTCCTCAGGCTATAAACTAGGTGTTAAGAGATAGGAGGATGCTTTTGTCCTCACACCCTTTGTGGAACTCCCTGCCCTGAGGGGAGCACTGAACATTCCTGCCTGAACTGGAGGATATATAATCTTAGAGTTTTGGAACATTTTTCAACCCACTCGTGGGATCCAGAGGACGGCTGCATCTCATCGCTCTCAACCAGACTTAGACCACCACTGGACTGCGATCACCAGTTCTGGCCAGACTGCAGCAGCTCTCCCACCAGCAGGTTCTTCCCCTCTCCCTTTACTTTGGACTCAAACAGGGCCCAAGGAACACCACTTTGTTCAGGCCCCAGGGCACTGGGTTATACATTTGGGTTTTTGTGGGTTGAGACCAATTGTTTGTTTGTATTACTGTACTTACTGTATTATTTTAATAAACTGTTATTCTGACTTATAATCTCTCCTTTGAGTTGAGTTCATTCCCCTTGCTGGTTAACTCTTAAACCAGCACACTCTTTGTCAGATATAGGAGAACATTATTTATCTACAGATTGCAAATTTTTTAACTTAAATTGTAGAACACAAGTGATTAGTTCTGGATGTTTGTGAACCAATTCCTGCTGTGCCCTTCATATATTGCTAAATGTACAATACACACCTGAAATCTTGTCAGTGAAAAGTACTAAAAATGGAGTAAAAACTGCACTGTCAATATCTGTCTAAAAGGCATGGGTATATCTTAAATTTTGTTTAAAATTTATTCTGAAATATAGCATAGTAAAACAACAGCAAACTGTCTTACTGAGACCCCTGTAAAACTTTAAAGCTGAGTGAAGGCTATTATAGTACTTACATAGTGTTCCATTTCAAGTCTTTCAGCTCCCTCATTACATTTTTCAAATAGCTCAGCCTTGCTTGTGTTTTATTATTTTAGTGGGAAAACACATTCAAATACACAAATGTGATAATCTACTCAAGTATAATCAACTGCAGTTTTGTGATGGCTATTAAAAAAAATTTTAAAAATTGATCTGTGGAAAGCAAAACTTCAGAAATATCTGAGTCTGTTTCTAAAGTTTTGTCAAAAAAGCTGTAGTTGGAAATATGAAGCAATCGTGAGCTGGTAGTCTGGGATTTAACCTCACCACATGTAACAGGAAATTACTTGGTAACTATTTGGGAAAAATAGATCCATGGAGTAGGAGATCATCAAGATTTTGATTTGAGAGCAACTATAAAATTATGTCTCATATAGTGTTCAGTGAGTCTATACTACTGAAAACCAAGAATTTCTCAAGCTTGATTTCAGCATATAAAACTGACATCATTCCTAACAACAATATATGCTGTGACATACTAAGAGCAAAACAGCAGTTGGAAAACAGTAAGAGATTTTGGGGGATTAAATAAATTACTTACCAACAGATCAAATTTTTCAAGGTACATTATCCAAATGCACATTTGCATAAAAATAATACTACTAATATGATTATGGACTTCTTTTTTGCCATAGTGTTGACAAGCAACCATTCTCCTTCTGCTCTGTCCTGACATTGCATGATTTCCCTGCTTCACACAAACATTCACACACACCATTTTCCCCTCATTCTCAAAACCAAGGCTGTCAGAATTTAGGAAGCTGAAAGAAGTATAGCAAAGCACGGTGCATCAGTATAAGTTCTGAAGCACAGTAGATACCAGCTTTGTTCTCATAGTGTTGTCAATCTTTGCTATAGAGGACTACAACTGTTTCTGGAGACTATTCCTAGGATCCAGGGCACTAGCAACTGTCCATCTCTACTCAGAGCCACATGCATCCCAAGCAATCATCCAGTGCTCACAGTGAACACTGATCCCTGGGTCAAAGACCATATAGAATTGTTTGGGTTGGAAGGGACTTCAATGATCATCTAGTTCCAACTCTGCCACCATGGGCAGGGACGCCCACCACTACATCAATTTTCTCAGAGTGTAAACTGGCCTTGAACACCTCCATGGATGGAGCACCTTCAACTTCTCTAGGCAATCTGTTCTGGGAGCTCACCACATAGTAAAGAATTTCTTCTGTGTATCGAATTTAAATCTACTCTTTCAGTTTAAAATTATTCCCCTGTGTCCTGTCACTACATGCTCTTGTAAAAGTTCCTCTACAGCTCCCTAGAGGCCTACAGGCCTTTCTTTTAGATACTGGAGGATGCAATATAGACTCACTGACCAGTTCTCTTCACCAGGATGAACAACCTCTCTCAGCCTTTCATTACAGAGAGGTTTTACATTCCTCTAATTTTCTTCATGGTCCTCCTCTGGACTCGCTCCTCTCCTCCTCTGCTGAGAAGCTCAGAGCTGGATGCAGTACTCTCAGTGGGATCTCACAAGAGCGGAGTAAAGCAGCACAACCATCTCCCTCAACCTGCTGCCCACACCTTTTTGATGCAACACAGGACACGTTTGGCTTTCTGCATTGCAAGTGCACACTGACAGGTCATGTCCAGCTTTTCATCCACCCCCAAGTCCTTCTCAACAGCTGCTCTCAGTCCCTTCATCTGCCAGCCTGTGTTGATACCAGAGTTGCCCTGACTCAGGTGCAGCACTTCACAGTTGGCCTTGTTGGATCTCCTGATGTTCAAATGGGTCCACTTCTCAGGCTCGTGCAGGTCCCTCTGGATGGCATCCCATCCTTCAGGAGTGTCAACCACACCAGTCAGCTTAGTGTCACCTGCAAACTTGCTAAGGGTACACTCGATTCCTCTGTATCCTTGTTGAAGACATTAAATAACACTGATTCCAATACGGACTCCTGAGGGACATCACTTGTCAATGAGCCCTTGACCACTACCCTCTAGATGCAACCATCCAACCAATTCCTAATCCACATAGCAGTACACCCATCAAATCCATCACTCTCCAATTCAGAAAGAAGGATATGGTAGGGGACCATGTCAAAGGCTTTACAGAAGTCCAGGTGAATAACAGCTGTAGCTCTTCCCTTATCCACTGATGTAGTCACTCCCTTACAGAAGGATACTACGTTGGTCAGGTGGGACCTTTTTCCACCCACGAGGTTCTTCACCCGATTGGTATGACTGGCCACCTTCCTCAGGACTCTAGGATGCTTCTCATCTGGGTCCCATAGACTTATGTATATTCAGATTCCTCAGGTGGTTACAAACCAGAACTTCACTTACAGTGGGAAGCACTTTGCTATCCTCATCTTGTGGTCCGTGTCAGGCATGGAAATATTCTTAAGCAAAGCTACCACAGTACACATGATAAAACAGGCTCAAGAAATTAAGGCAAGGCCTTCCTTAGCATTCCGCTATCCATTTGGTAATTTTGACTAAACTACTGCTCTTTCAGATCTTTCAGCTATAAGGGCAAGTAGCAGTGAAGAAGTTTGTTTGTTTTTAATAAGTTTAGTTACAAACAAGCGAAACTCTTTATACCAATTACGTAAGAGATGTTAAAAGAAAATAGCTAGCAGGCTAAGAGAAGAGAGGTTTAACCCTCTGAAAGAAGAAAGCTGGAGAGGGTTTTTTACAAGGGTTTATTGTGATAGGACAAGGGGTAATGTATGACATTGCCTTATTTATATGAGATAGTCATGCGCTTTGCTCTGTTATGTATTTATAATCCCCTTCTCCCAAAAACATTAAATTGCCACATAATGTATACTCGTACCTTTGATACTGTGTTATCAGACACAAAATCTTTTTTATTATACTCTTTTAATTTGTATCCAGTTTTTAATCTAACATCTTACAAAGTAGTTTACCTACAAAAATCACCATATTTGGTACAATGGAAATGTTAATTCCAGAAATAAAGTATTTTATTGTGAGCTAGAAGAAACTACACACACTTAAAAAGCAATGCTAAAAGATAATCTGGAGATACAGGTTATCTCAAACTAATTATCGAAGTGTCTTGTCTCTGAAAACACACAGATAAATTCCAACATATCCTTGCCATTTACAAACATCAAATATATTTACCACTGTGTAAAATACAAAATTCATGTACTTACATGAAGGAGGTTCATACAATGAGGACTGTACATTGTCTTACTAAGTATAAAAAAGTTTTCCCTCTGAGCCTCTGAACATACTTTACAGACTACAAATTTCTAACTATGTGCAATCAAGGACACCAGTACTTCCAAGCTGAAGACTATGGTCTACAAACAGAAAAGCTGAAATTCCTTAATGAAATACCCTATGGGGATTAAAAGAATTTTAAATTAGAAAAATCCTTCACATTTGAGCATGATTTCTCACTGCCAAATCTTCCACAAGACTACAGAGTAGCACAGGAACTAAACTCTTAGTCAAAAGGGCCTTGATGAACCCTTCAGTCTTGTTTGTTTTTATTATGTAGCTATTGTCTCTAGACTTAAAAAAAAATTCCCAAGTACACATTTATTTTACAGTGCTATGGGTCTGTGATTCCAAAAAGCTGTTTAACAATAGAGCAATTCTATTTCTACAGATGAGGTGATTTTAGTAACAGGACACTAAAACACAACTGTATCACCAGTCCCACAAAACACTGCTCCAGACTACCTCACAGAAAATACTTCCACACAGCTGCACCAGACACGCGGAGAAAAAGTGATTCAAGATTTGTATGGAAGAAGACTCTCTTTAACAAGCAGCAAGTGAGCAAAGAATGCATCTGAATCTCAAGGATGACGGAAAAGCTTATGGCATACATTATTGGCAAGATACAAGTAGATCAGTAATAGTGACCTCAACCAGAAGAAAGCACAGCTATAAATAACATCACTGAAGTAGCAGAAATAAATTTACAGGCTTAAAGAAAATACCACTAACATTCTTATTTTCCTTCCTAGTTCTACAAAAATCATATAACATGAGCTCGAGTCACAACATGAGCACGGCAGGGGGAAAAAAGCATGGAAAGTTGGGAGAAATAATTTTAAAAGTAACATTATGACATTGTAAAAGAAGTCTTAAGTACTACATTTTGTTTCAAGAGTGATCCAGGCTGAGGAATCTGCAGAGTTTTGTTGGCTTTAAAGTGTGGAAGGAAAAAGAGGTTTTCGGTGTTGTTCCCCATGCATGCACACACACAAAATGTTCATGTCTTCCTTCCCCTCCCTCCCATACACTAAATCTAGTTGTTATCACCTGTAAGCAAAAAGACAGTACAGTGCCCTCTATATAGCCTAAATCCTTCAATACGATATACTCATGCAGGGTTAGTTTATATATATATGTGTGTATATATATATATCTGCGTATATGTGTGTGTATATATATATATAAAAAAGTGTGCACAGCCAAGTTAATATTTAAGGCACTTGGCATAAGCATTAGAGTTTGATTTATAGATCAAAATATAGGACTGCAGCCATTGTAAATACTCTTCCTGATAACTCACTGAACAGAACCACTTAAAGAGAAGTTAAATGTATAGAGGTCACAGGATGATAAAATTATGTATTATAATTATAAATTATTCTGATGGCAGAAAAGCCTTTTGGATGCGGCAGAGGAAGATTAAAATCTTCTTTTACAGCCAAAGCAGCTGCAGTGTATAATGTGTCTAATACTTAACAGCTAAATGTTTTAATATGTTTCTGACTGTTCTGATGGTCAGAACAATTGTAATTTCTCCATTACACATAAACAGATATATTTAATTTACCAAAATAAAACTGCTACATGTAACAAATAATGATTTTGCTGCAACTAGAATGCAATGTATTTCACTGCACTGTGCTACCAACAAAAATCCATGATTTCATACTGTGGTATTAAAGGAAATCTTAATCTTAAGGCATGCAAATACACACTGGAAAGAAATACCTCTTCTCTCTCTGAAAGGATGCAAGTTCATCACTACATCTTTCCATGTTAAAACACTTGGTACATTCAGTGCTTGCCTGAATAAATTATTTCAACTGAAACCTTCAATAAACAATTGAGAATAAAATATTTCAGTTTGAAGAGACCTACAAAGATAATCTGGTCCCAAAAAGAGAAGAAATAGATAAGAATAGAGGAAAATCAGCCTGTATCCAGGTTTGGAATTGCCCTGACCCAGGCGCAGGACCTTGCACTTGGTCTTACTGAACTTCATGGGGTTCCCAGAGGCCCACCTCTCAAGTCCCACTGGATGGCATCCCTTCCCTCCAGCGCCATACAGCTTGGTGTTTCAATCTCACAGGCCATTTCCCTGACAGAGATATTAAACAGCCTCGGTCCTGATACCAACCCCTGAGGAATGCCACTTGTCCCTGTGCTCCTCCTGGACGATTAACTGTTGACTGCAATTCTTTGAGTGCAACTAACTGGTCAATTCCTTATCCACCAGCTGGTCCATCCATCAAATCCATGTCTTTCCAATTTAGAGACAAGGATGTCATGTAGGACAGTACCAAATGCTTTGCACAAATCCAATAAATTACGTCAGTTGCTCTTTCCTTATCTATCAAAATTATAACCCCGTCATACAAGGCCACCATACAGGTCAGGTATGATTTGCCCTTCGTGAAGTCATACTGGCTGTCATCAATGATCTCTTTATTTTCCATGTGCCTTAACATAGTTTCCAGAAGCATTTTCTCCATGATTTTGCTGGGCCCAGAGATGAGACTGACTGGCCTCTAGTTCTCTAAATCTTTCCCTTTACCCTTTTTAAAAATGGGGGTTGTGTTTCCCCTTTTCCAATCACTGGGAACTTCACCAGACTGTCACGACTTCTCAAATATGATAAATAGTGGCTTACTTGCTTTCTCCATCAGTTCCCTCAGGACCATTGGACACATGTCACCAGGTCCCATGGACTTATGCACCTTCAGATTCCTTAAATGGTCTTGAACCTGATCTTCTCCTACAGCTGGTGATCACACATTCTCCCAGTACCTGCCTTTAGCTTCTGCAACTTAGGCAAAGTACATGAAGTACTTGCTGGTAAAGACTGCGGAAAAAAACTCACTGAGTACCTCAGCCTTCTCCATGTCCCAGGCAACCAGGTCTCCCATTTCCTCCTGGAGAGGAACTGGAATACAGAGTATGAAAGAACAAATCTACACAAGACTTGCTAGTCACTAAATGTGTTTATGATTTCATATTTACAGTTTGCCAGACCACTACTCTATCACAGGCTGTGACAAAATACATAATTTCACCAGAATTTCAGTTAGTTCTCAGTATTATCTCAGTGTCTGTATTCCAGAAAACTTATTTTCCAGTGTTTACTTTGTATAATAAAGACTGTAAAACATATGTCTTACACTTCATACAGTAATGACTGTAAAACCAGTATCATTAGAAAAGTAGAAGTCTCAGTTAAGAAAATAACTAGGAATTCAACACAGGCCGTAACTGAATCTGGAATATACCACATATAAATACATTTGGTTTCTTATTTTCTCCATCAAATTTCTTATTAATTAAAATACTTGTATTTGAGTTGAAAACAAAAGAGTTTGATTTCATTTGAGTTTAATGCTGTTTAGCAGATCTGATTTCGAAATCAACATCAGTACCAATTAGCCCTGTACAAGTGATCAGGCCACTATGGCAATTACAAAACATTCAAGTATGGAATTTTAACTTCAAATTTTTATTTTACTTCTGTCATCCAGTTCTGTCAGAATTTTAATACCCTTTTAAGTTACATTTCATTATACATTATGAAAGTGAAACTGAACAGATACAACTGTAGACATAAACAACAATTTATTTCTTTACTGGGATGATTCTGCAATATCCTCTCCTCCTGCCTATTCACATCTGCTCTTTGACTGGAAAATTTTCAGACACTTCCTTTCAAGTGTCACTTCTTTGCCGTAAATTCACTAACAGAGCAATCAAGTGAAAAAAAACCCTTGTCAAAAAAAATAACCTGTAAGTAGTGTTAATCACTTTGGAAAGTACATTTAACACACTGAATACACTTAAAAATTAGTTAGCAAATGATCCATCTCTACACATAATCAATATTTCTAAAAACCATGAATTCAATTCTGAAATGGGTACAACTTCAGAGAAAATATCATCCTTACTTAAAAAAGGTTAAGACACTCATGCATCTTACTTCATTATTCCACATCTTAAAGCTGCAACATATTTCAAAAAGTTATTAAGTAGCACTGAACAGACAGTGTCAGTTTAGGTTTTCCATGACTATTTGCATAATTAAAATGAACTAGCCATGAACTCAAATTGAAATCTTATCCAGATCCTACTGAAATAATGGGCCTGCTGCAACTGACCTCAAAGCATAAATAATCATGCCCTTCATGCCCTATGTACTCTTATACTCAGCCAATCTAATAAAATGTAGCTGTAAAGTTGAGCTAAATAGTCCAGACTGATGTTTAAAATGAGAAGAAAACATGAAAAGGTAGTATATATTCACGTGTGGTGAGAGACAGAATTCATGTAATAGATCACAAATATCAAAATTGGTGAAAATCCAGGGAAGAAACTGGCCTAATATGCTTCTCTGGATTGTTAAAAATGAGGAACAAAAGCTGCTCACTAGCGTATGTATTATTCTATCAGTCACTGTAGGTTATGAAAGTAATAAGAGCCCCAATATTGTACTTAAGCAAGAGCAGGGAAAAACACCAAAGAATGCAAGAATTCTACTCAGACCACTTAGAAAAATTAAAAATGAGAGATTTTTAAACAAGTATATGTTCTTAATAAAAAAAAGAAGGCAAAAGACGACATTTCTAACTGCTAGAAAGCCCTTCCTCAGATATCTGGCCAAGCAGCAACTGAGTGTTCTAACAGATATCCCGAAATATTACCACCAAACATTTCCTGGAAAAACTATAATTTGAATAGTTTTATGACCCTTTGTGCAACTCAGAAGGTGAATGCCTGGAAAAAAAAAAGGGAAAAAATAGATCATATAAAAGTATTTTTCACTGGTTTTTTTCTTCTCTAGTCCAGTGTGTAAAAGGAAAAGTTTTTTTTGTAAAATAAAGGCACTAACATTCCATTACTATCAATAGTGTATGTAGTTTGGCATTTTATGGATTTATCCCAGTGCATTTTTAATTACCAAAAGTTTCATTGCCTCATTTAGAGAAAGACTTTAACTGAGGGCACTAATGAGTTGCATTGCCCGTGCTGTGTGCTGGTAGATATTCTCAAGTTTTCCAATTCAGAAAATTATCAAGTATGTAATCAGTTCCACTCAAAGAGCACATCTTAAGATATGTCTGTGGGACTACACCAAAAATTTCTGTCTTCAATTGAGATAGGAGAATATTACTTGTCTTTTTATTTAGCATCAAGTATTTCAATCAATCTCCCCCCCCCCCAAAAAAAAAGAGCTTTCAGACTTTAAGTCTGCACTCAGAACATGAAAGTCTGAGCTTTACTTCATGACATTGGTCACTCTTCTGGATTCAATATTAAATAAAGCACATTTTGAACACATTTTGTCCATCTGGAATGGATTAGGCAAACTCTGGGTATACCTTATACCTTTTCCATCCTTCGTCCCTCACAGACTCAAATTTTATACACTAAATCAGAATACACGTCTTGTAACTAACCAACTGTATACTAAGAGTCAATTAATGGCATCAGAAATTAAAAATAACAGCCTTTTTATTGATTAGAAAACATTCCACTCACATGTTGTGCTTGTTAATTAGCTGCAAATAATGTGCTGGTTGATATTTGCCATGCAATAAGCAGTTTTTCAGATTCACATTCTAGCTACTTTATTATTCCACTTGAGTTCCCTCAAATTCCACAGAGCCTACTTGGTTCCTTTCAGCTACAAAATCTAGGAATAAATTTTAAAGATATAACTTACCCTAATCTACCCCCTCAAAAAACAAAACAAAACAAAAAAAATCTCAGCCAAGAGTAGAAACCTGAACAACATTTCAGGCCTTATTCTGTTAATGTGGGGAAGAGAAATAAAAAAACCCACACAACAAGTTTATAACTTCACAGAGAGGAGAATTACAAAATATGCCAACAGATTTTATTTATTCTCAATTACTTCAGATTTTTCTCTATTGCCTGTGTCATCTAACTTGACTTTCTAACATCATTTCACAGTCTACAGCCTTTCACTTCTCAAAAGACATACAGGATATGGATAATTCCCCACTGAAACCTCTGAGTATGTTTCCTCCCCCTACAGGGGGCAGGATGTAGGGCTTGCAATCTTGTGTCTAAAGCGAATCATCTACAGCTGACCATGCACTGCTGTAAAGGCTCACAGTTGTTACACTGTATGTCTCAGTCACAACTCCTTTTTTGTCAGTCTTGGGGTAGCCATTCCAAAGAATATGCCTTAAGATAGCAAAGACCCTCAAAATGTTTTTGACACAAGAGTAAAAATATAAGAACTGGGACACTGGTGCCATATCTAGCAACATACTAATTTAGGTGGTCAGTAGCACGTCTCTAACAAGGAACATAAGGAACATAATATCATGTGTAGAAACCTGGTAGAAATATTCCTACTTTGTGAAGCACTGTAGAAACAAAATAAAATGCCTTACTCTCCTAAATGTGTTGAGCAGAGTCCTAGAACGTTTCAATTTTGTTTGCTTTTTCCCCCCAAATATATAATTTTGAATATGCAGATAAATTTTTTTTTCTCTCATATATCCCTTCAATTCCCTGAAAACAAATAATTTAGTGCTCTTATTTGGAAAGCAGGCTCCTTGCATTTTAAATATCTGCAGAGGCAGACACTAAGGGCAATGTATGCATCTTAGCTTTTCAAACCTCTCCCTCAGAGAAGTAATCTTGGTGACCAACATGGTCACCAGGAAACAAAGTCACGAAATACTGTTATAATTTTTGCACAAAAATCAAATAAGGAGAAACAGTCTCCTGTAGAAGCTTAAATTCAAACCAAGGAACTCTAGAAGAACAAGCTGAAAGGCTACATAAAAAACAAGGGTGAAAACTGCTTAATAGACCAAGAGTCAAGTAAGTAAAAAAAATTAGACACAGAATTGTTTCTTAAAACAGGAGCTCTTCTCCCCAACAGAGGAAGAAGCCACAGGATAAGGATTGGAGACAAGGCTTCATGGGAATAGAAATGCTTTGGATGTACAGATTTATTGGATAAGACTAGGAAATTGTGCTCACTGACCAATGTGAGAATGACTTGTATTATAAAGGAGGAATCTTTGCAACAAGTTAAGAAGCCCAGAAAAAAGTGAAAAAGTGCCTCAGAAAACGAGCATAACAATTTTGGACCTGCAGGAAGAAAGGAATGTGCAAAGTCCTGGCTGGCTGGCCCCACTTCACTACCAAATGCCTTAACTAGTACAGAATCTGATGGGGAAATCTTAATTATTACAAAAGTATACTACTAACTATAGGAAACTGACATGCAAAAGGGCAACTATGTCCATTACACAGATTTCCTTTTACAACTGCTATACGGACAATGCAAATACCAAATCATCCCTGGCTGCCTAAAATCTCCTAATGTTATTTAAAAAACGAAAGGCATAATTGTGGTCAGCTCTACACAGATATGCAAAATGAAACTAGAAACTTTTTGCCCCTCTCGAGTATCTACTGCAATGCCAGAAACATTGTAGTTCTTAGATTATGAATCACAGAATTTACAGTTTAGAACTGCAACCATATATACCTTATATGTATCTTAAATATTCCTTCCATCCTCTTAGAAAAACTGGCAGCACTAGCCTGCACATTGAATGCATACCTCACAGACAAATGAAAGTGAGTATATCTTGCCTGTAAGGGCATTTGACTGAAATTGTGAAATTAATCTTGCACATATACAATAAAATAAACTAATTCTATAAAATTTCTCTCCTTGAAAGACTTGAAAAATCCACCAATTGTGTAACAATGCTAATGCCTCCCATATGGGCTTCAGTAGTGTTGCTAAAGACATTTTGCACACTAATACTGATGTTAATGCTAATACAAGCCATACCACACCACTTAGCAATACATTTACTTACTGAGTTACAAGTACAGTTGTACCTGGAAAGAATATAAGAGTCTATTATGAGAGAGCTCATTCACCGTCTCAGAATATTAACATGTACTAGCCCATTTAAAACCCTGAGAAATAGAAAAATTGGAACATCTATGGTACTGAATATTTTTACTCTCAGTCTAACCTGCAAATCAAGGTGTATATGATTTAATAAAATCATCACATGGCTCTGATTCTTTATTCAAGCAAATAAAGATTCCTGCAACACAGTGAATCAGTTCAATGGAGCTGTAGAATAAATTGTTGCTAAAGCAGTAAGCTGCTCATAAACATAATTCAAGTAGATTCCAATCCAAGTAAAAGAATTTTATATTTTAAGGTATTTTAGGTCATTAATTTCATGAAGTGTATCTACATAAAAGGATGCAGGTTTACAGTCTGAAAATTAATTCTAGTAAGTTTTTTGCAAGGAACTCATATATGTTCCTATAAAAGCACTCTAACTGCAAAGAGATAATGCTTTTGTCAAGCATAGTGAATTTGTTTTTCTTCTAAAATGTAAAACAAACTCATGGTATATGATGTTACCAAGAGATGACATTTCAACAATTTTTGAGAAGTACTGTCTCCTTAAGTAAGTGACGTTTCAAATGTTTCTCTGTTTAAAACAACTGTACCTTTAAGATCAAATTCTGTCCCTTCAGATACACACTTCAACTTTCCCCTGAAACCTTCCTCTCTTTGGGCTGTGTGTTATGCCTTTTTTATTTGATCTACTAACACACCAGGAGGCAGAATAATAACTCTAGATCTTCCCTCTCAGCAGCAAAATACTTTATTGCTGCAAAGTTAACTCAGTCAGTCAGACATAATTTGGAAAAACAACCATTTAGTACCTGGACAAATCAAACTAACTATCTTGAGCTATACAGAAATGTAGTACTAGAGAACTCAATGTGTTAAAGAAAAAAAATAGGCATTTTAAATTTTTTTTTATCTTCTCCATCCCTATTACAAAATGTAACCTAGAATCCAGCCCTCTGACCCTTACCTTTCCATGCAGGTACACAGGACAAGGAATAGTTCTGTTCATAACATATAGTTAGTCAAGGTCTTGGTAAGGAATTCCACAATTCCTACTTTATAATCTTTAAGATTAAGAGAAGGAAGCAACTTACAGAAACGGAAGGAAAACCGGCTTAAGTGTTCTTAAAAAAAAAAGTAAAAATAAAGTAATAGTGTACACTGTACCTCTGAAGTTTTGTGTTTTTGTAATCTATGGAGACTCTATTTTTTAGAGTTTCTGAAGAAAGAAAAAGAGGAAGCAGTCTACCAAGGAAGGATAAAAAAAACAAATCACCAAATAATAACTAACTTCAAAAAGGCAAAGAGATACCTCTAATGAGGTGGGATGCACAAGACTCAAAATTTACATGCAATCTTAATATGAAAAATCTGACAGTGTGACCCTTTTTTTTCTTAAAGAATTTGAGATTAGAGAATCATAAAAGTTTTCCTCCTATTTTTATTATTTTGTACTATGAAATAAATTTAAAGATTCACTAGATTTACCTAAAGTCTTCAAGAAAAAAAGACAACAGTGTCTTACCAGCATTACATCATTAATCAACTTCATAATAAAACCTGTCTGCTTAGCATTCTACTTTCACTTGTCCCCAAGAACCCAATTTGGACAGTTACAAGATAAAACATTGAAGTCTGAGACTTAAACATATTCTCCAACAGAAAAAAGGTAGGTGAAATTTCAAAGACTGAGCACTACACAATATAAGGTCTTACCTGCCTTATGTTTAATTAGCAAAGAAGTTTTCCAGAATTCCCTACCCACTTAATAACATACGCACCCTGCATACTGCAGGGTAGCTGCAGGACCACAACAGAGAAGACCATACACCAAGCACACCAAACACAGGTAGGCTCTTGTCCAAAGACTGGTGGCTTAGTAGGCATGGTAACATCTCCATGGGACTTATCAATAGATCAGTTGGGATATCCCCATGACAGTGAGACTACCTGGTTTTAGCATACAGCTTGTTTAGGGGCAGACAGCCCTAGGGAATCAGCACCCTTAATATTGTTTTTCCACATCAGAGCATGCCACCTTTGAAAGCAACGTGAAGGAATTGCTAACAAAAGCTGAGGTACTGCCTTCATTTGCACAGTTGAAGACAGTGACTCCTTTTCTTAAAACCTTTGCCTCACTTTTCAGATAGACTGGTGTAGTTCCAAACTTTAAATACTTGTCTAGGACTAGGTAATACTTTCAAATACATCAAACTCCTTACTGAAATATCTGGGTTTAATCAACACAAAATGTTAAACTGAAACTTTCCTACTTTTCATAAAATAGAAGTACACAGTGACCAAAAATTGGTGCCAGTGTCAAATTCAATGAAAATGTAATTACTTCATACAAAGCAGAGCAGCATCAGTGGGACAGATTCAGGAAATTGCTTTCAAAATACTATTAGAGTGGCTAAAAAGTATCTTAACATTTGGTAGTAGAGGTTCAAGTTCCTTTGTGTAGAAGACCTTTCTGGCGCAGTACAAGTTTAAAGCACCATAGCTATATCCTTCTCTCTCACATACAATGCCTTAACTGTGGTTCCTTAAGTGAGAGATAGGAAACAGAATGAAAAGAAGTGTATCACCATTTCAGTAATCCATTTAGAAATATTAAAGCTAATGGATTTACATCTTCATATTAATATATATTTGTCTTTACTCCTTCCAATCTAAAAAAGAAGTATCTTTTCCTCAAATATGCTGATTCATTTTATTAGTATAAGCTAGAATAGCTGTCAGTTTCACTAAAAGCCTGATTGATCCAGTCAAAGTGATTAGTGCAGACTTTGTGATAAATGAATTAATACAAGCATTTTATTTTGAAAGCATATATAACTGAACTTTATAAAGGCAGGTATTACTAGCCTGCAGACACAACATTGAAGCACTCTGTTGATTTAAAAGATAGGTATATACTTAGAAGTGTAAACTTCTTAGAAGTAAATTGGAAAGTTACAGAAGTATTCTTACATGCTTTTTAAAAGACATCATACACATGCTACATACTTATACAATTACTAAGCCTCCATAATGAAGAGTAAAAAAAAGGTCTTTAGTATTTACTGCTCTTTGATGAAAAAACATAATTCTCAATAGGTATTATTCATGTTCTCTGAAAACTTGCTCCTCTTGCAGATAAAGGCCTGCAAGTTAGCACTGACTTAAGCTTTTTGTCTGGAACACAGAACCATTCATAACCACACTGGGAAAACTGTACCAGAACAGGGAAGCCAGTACAGACCACACAGTAATAAAACATGCTAAGGCACGACAGTGAAAGAAAATAACTGTGATTTGCGGAGCCAGAACAACACCAATGAAATGTCAGGTTACTCAGCCAAAACAGTACAAATATAGTGTTGCTAATGCAGCTTCTACACATGTATATTGAGAGTCTTCAACTGACACAATCATACCACCTACAGATTACAGTTTTTCACTCACTTAAATTATACCAGTAAAAGCTTGATGTGTAGCACAGCTGTAAAGGTGTATTTAATTTCACCTGTGAGCAGTCCTAGCGAAGGAATTACTTGTATGCAAAAAAACTCAGCATAAACAAAGGCCTCGGGGAAAAATTAAGACCTTGGGATGTAACTGTATTTTATTTTTAATTTCATTCTATTTACTTTTATTGGACTTAAATATTTTTTTAAACTTCTTGGACTCTAGCAGCAACCTGAATCTATCATTTTACCATTCTGATTTTTACTATGCAGTATTAAAGACCACACATAAAAATTATATTCAAAATATGAATACAAAAATACATACAAGCTAATACATACATTCATTAGCTTTTATTTCCTCTCAAAAATAAAGATTTGTTCCTTAAGCAAAACAAAGCAACAAAAATCACCACCTTCCTACAAAAAAAAAGCAACTTTTACTACTTTTATGCAAATTTTAGTGATTTATTTAAATCACTATTTAAGTTTTCTCTGCAGTGAATGCAATGACTCCACAAACAGATTATATACAAAGCAGTACAGAACTTGTCCTGGAAAGCAGAAATTATAATAAAAAGATCCTCATCCAAGTTCGTGCTGCTGCACCTGCTGCTACTTAAATAAAACAGAAAAGAGTAAATAGTGTCCTTGAACAACAGTGAAACTTATCTCCTAATAGAGTTGCCTATTCCCAACTGCAAAGGACAGACATGAATATGTTTATCAGGATTGCAAGATGACAGTGTAGGCTTTGTTGAATTCATTAAAGTAATAGTGAAACAGATGCAAACACGTGGGCACATATGCAGGCTTTGAAGTTACCTATTTAAACTGTCAGTTCTCATCTTAATTAAGCATAATAAATAAAACCAGCCACAAAGCAGAGTCTCATATTGCCAGAATCTGCAAGAACCTGTTTTCAGAGAAATACTATTACACTGGCTTGAAATTCTTACAAACACATTATATATGGTCAACAAAGCATTTTCCCAACTGTTTTGTTCTCTGCAATCTTATGAATTATTTTCCATTATAAAAGTATAAAATGGTCAATAGGATCCATCTTTTCTACTGTAATACTTTGCATTGGCAATTGTGAAGTGAAAATAACAGCAGAAGCAAGTGATTTGCAGATCTTACTTTTCCAAATTCTTAATCTATACTTAATAATCTGACACATTTAAGACAAGCCATCTATTAATTTTCCTCCTTTTAAGGTTACCTACCAATTATATTACTTTGCCTCTACACATACATATGCTAAGAACAAGAAAACTACAGAAATAAAATAAACACAATACTTATAATGACCATACCTAGTAATAAGAACCGCATTATCATGGTGGGCAATCCCATTTTCTGGAATGGTGTTTCCATCACTTTGGTGGGAGAGAATGGATTTCTGCCACTTACAGAAGCTATCGAGGGACTTGTCTGCATGGTGGTTTATCTCCAAGTTTGGCTGCAATACAACATGCATACCAGAAATGTTCCAAACAAATTACTAAGGTCAGTTGTTAAGCCTTTTGAAAACTAAAATGGGACTATAATTAGAAGCAGTGGTTTCTAGGAATAAATTCTTCTTGCCAAATTTTATCTCTGTAAAATCTGACCCCAAGTTCAGCTGTGTATTACTGAACTGTCATTCTTTCCGCTCCAACTTTAATAATCATTATGTCAATACAAAAAAAATCAAAATACAGATCTAAAAATAAAACTGACATCCCCAAAGTTGTAATAATATTCACCTGAAGTAAAAAAAGATATCTTTGAGATGATACACGAGGAATATTCCTTTGAACTGCTTCATCTTGATTAAAGCAGTGAAAATTACATGATAGGTTTTGTACTCAGAGGCAGCCACTTCAAGCAATAATTCAATGAACACTATATTACACAGTAATGTAACCCGTACTTCAGAGGTATAAAGCTCAGTGCAACAGCTCTTACCTGATCTTCAGTGAGGACAATCAAACGCGTCACTATAATATTCACAACGTTTCCTAGACTGGAATCACGATAAAGTTTGGCAACCTGACCTCCAGAAAATAAGAAAAGACACAAAGTCAGACAAGAAACACTACTTGCTTCCTAAAGGGTTAAAAGTTAACCCAATTTCCTCACTTAATGCAATTCCATAATTCTAATTATCATCGTCATCAAATAAAAGTTAATTTTTTATCAAAAAATGACCATTCAGTTAAAAGAACTTCTTGAGTCGCACTTTTCAATCAAAACTGTTTATACTTCTTATAACTGTTCCATAATTCATCCAGCACAATAAGTATTAAGAGTGTTGACATAAGAAGAATAGAACTGTATAATCTGAATGTAATTTGAATTCAAAATTAAAGACAACAATTTAAAAGTGACCACAACATACTTCTTGACAGAAAAAGTACTGCATTTTTCCCATAATGCCAAGATTTTTCAATATTTTAACTATTAATTCCTGCAAGTTAATACATATATTAAAGTATTATTCATGGCAATAAATAAATACTTGACAGGTCCTTTATCATTTCGGTACATGCATATTGATATGAGCACAGAGAAGGATGAAACTTACAATATTCATTACACTCAAAATGTAGTGTTCAATGTCTTTGCGACCATGGTATCCCACCATCATTTTGTCTGCTACTACCAGTGTTTCCACAAACCGTTCAAGGCTTACAGATCTCTTCTGTCGACTATGACTACTCAGTGTGCCATTGACTGGAAGTGAAGTTCGAAAAGCAGATGCATCACTCATCCACCAAGGTTTGCTGCTTCTTGTGAGGTCTTCTAGGAACCAAAACAATTAAACACTTCAGAAGCTTCACTAGTAAAAACTCATTCAAATGCAGCTGCTTTATGTTGAGATTACCATCCTCAGGGTTCTGAAGTCTTTCTTGAGGCAAAGAAAAATTACATTTTTTTAATTTTTGTTTTTAAATAACTTATATAATAGAAAGCCAACTTTGAGCTTCAATATTCTCGACTCTCCTTAACTTGAACTAGGATGAAAAATTATCCATCTTCTCTTAACAGGTCTGATTCTGCACATTTACCTTAATACTGAAGATCAGTTATAATTAACCACAAGCACACTTCAGAATTTTAAAAATAAGAACAAGACAGCTCTAACATTTGGAAAAAAAATACTACGAACCAAAAATTAAACATTGACATAGAAGATACCAAATTTACTAAGGAATTAAACAGGCTGATAAGGTACCAAAACAGGTTTTTTCCCTCCTGTGAAAGTCTGCCATTTTTAGGCCTTTATGCTTACACGCCTATCAGTTTTCAGGCCAAAAAGATCAACTTCCCATTCAGAGGATTATCAGATTACGTTTTATCTACCTTGTGAATTAACTATAATGGGAAGTTTTAAATGGGCTGGCATGGGATAACTGATGTAGTTATTTTAACACTAATCTTAGTTCAAATATATTGATTCATGCTTTTCCTTCAGGTAAATATATAGAAAAAATATTTCTTGCATGCAAGAGATTGATTACTAAAAATACAAAGAGCTGTAATTAACAGCAAAACAAACTCTACAAACTTGTTTGAATTTGAATTCCTGTCCTCAGTACAAACTTGAATCCATCCTTACCTGATAAACTGGCTTTATTGGCGTGTAATAAATATCACTTTTCCACAAGGGCCAATACAAATCTCCAGTTAGAGATAATAATATAGCAAAGCATATTATTGGGCTGGTTTTATCTAAGTAGGGTTTCAAAATATCTAAATCCTTAATATCTAAATATCTAATTTTTTGCTAGTTACAGAGGAGCACAAGAATATTAACAGTTAGACACATTAAAAATTGTCTGAACAGGACTGCTCAAGTGAGCAAATTCTGAGATGCAACCTTATATCTACTAAAACAAGGTCAGCTAAGGATGAGTTGAGATAGAACCAGTACCTCCCACAAAAAAAGCAATTCATTATGCAATTCAACTAAGCACACTATTTTCAAAGAGCAATAAGTACACTGCAAAGAATGTATGTTCAGGTCAAAACCAGGAATACAAAGCTTCAGTGTTCCCACTGCTGAAGTGTTTCGTAACTTCTGAAGGCACAGTGTTGGCTTTAAAAGGTGCATTTTTCAGAAAAGTCAAAAAATGAAAATAAACCTGATAGTTGAAAAATTGTCAATAACAAAACTGTCCTCATTCTGCAATGGGTATAATCCATTCTAAAAAAAAACTTTACCAAGTATTAAAGCTTGTTGTGGATTCTAGAATGACTACTAAATTTTTCCTGTTTTTTCACTTTTATCATAGAAAAATAAAAGTTGCTTTAATTGATCAAAGATTTTCATCTCACTTAAGCAGTGACTTAGAAATGTCTGGAATTTTCTCTGACAGCTTCTGTATGAAAATTTTTAAAAATTCACTCTATTTTTTAATAACACATGCTGATGTTTCTGATGCCCTTGGAGTGCGAGTATTCTAGAAATGCAATACTGCTTCCACATTATTTCATAATTTCTCACTCAAAGATGCAAATCTATTCTAAACACTTGAAAACCAATGACCTCATGCAGAAAACTTTCAGAGAAAAAAAATATTATTCTGGACTCATCTTGATAGTATCTTTCAAACAAAGGTCTCAGAAGACTTCACAAAAATAAACAATTCTCATTTGCTTATCCAGAGGAGAAGCTTAAGCTTCAGCTGGTCTCAAAGTAATAAGAAAGCTGGAAACAATCCTTGCACTTCAGGATTTATTAGTGCTTATGTTGCTTTACTTTAAAAGCACTAAATAATGCTGACTAAATTCTTCAAAAACTTAAAATGTAACAATAAAGGCCTACAATTTATTTAACAAAACTAGTTACGTGGCAAGTGATATCATTTTTCCACCATATTTTTAGGTTAAAAAAGAAAAAAAAATTAAACTTCTTTTATATCAAACATAGTTACTGGGAAGTAAAAACAGCAAAAATAGAAAGGACAGACAAAGCAAAAATAAACCAGAAAAACCCACTGTAATTAACCCCCAAGTAATTAGTGCAAAATATGGAATTAGGTTTTAAACTGTAGCTTAAAAGAAATCCAAATCCACATACACATGGAGTTCACAACCACGGTAACCCAAGTTTTCCTAAGTCAGTCTTCTAAAGACATCGGGTGAGGTTCAAGGTGGAGAGAAAGAAGCACAATCAGAAAAAGATCTCAAAATGCAATAGCGAACTACTCATGCAACCATGACAATACTTTGAAGTAAAACATTATGCTGCTTTTTTCTAAATATTTTAGCACTGTTATTTCATGCATTTAACAAGTTTTTACTTTATTTTAGAATACACTAATTGTAGAGTCTGGCATGAGTGTAACCACTACATAAATCAGCATATAACAGAGCTATCTGGAAATAATCTGCCACTCTGCAGCTTTCATATGTCAACTCCTGTTGTTTTTCAATCCTATTCGAATACAGCATTCTGCAAGATAATCCAGTGGCCTCAAAACCCATTGAAGCAACTGGAATTTGGCAGTGGACAACTTCTTACCAAGGCCTTAATGATTTCAGCTGTTTTAAATAAAACAGTTAATCTAGTGACAATACATACAATCTATTCCATGTTCTTATCTGAATGTCCTGGCCTCCCCAATTTTTCTCTTGTATTAGTTACCGTAATGCTACCATCTACTATGAAGTAGTCCATCACTTATTCATCCCAACCAATTCCAAACGTCCTTTCACCAAACTCTGTACCCCACTTTCTATCAGTTACTGTAAATTTTCTCAGGAAGGTCAGAAGTAACATTCCCCTTGTCTCTATCAACATTTCAGAATCTTGATCACTCCTCTGGTAAGAGAAGAGGTACACAATAAATTTAGGTCTAGGTTACAGTAGGGGAAACTTGACAGAGTGAATAGTGGCACAGCTACTCAAGCAGATTCCTCCCTGAATACAGTACTGGGAAAATTGTTCTAAAGGTAAAGTTAAAATCAGTCTCCAGACAAAATAAATGATATCCTGCAAAAAGGCAGTTAAAGCTTTGTTATGATTGCATTTTAAAACACAAAACTGGACTGTTGAAAAGTTCCAAAACCAGTCAAATTCAGTGAAGATGACTGTATAACTGGTTTTAAACCTGGGGTGTGAAAGCTGCAAAACTGAAAATTAATACTGGATTTTAGTTTTTAGCTATTTTAGTTTTTAGATATTTGGGGATGCATGTCCCTCTAGGATAAAGCTGCAACAGAATCACAAAATTGGAAGGAACCCACAAGGATCATCAAGACCTGCACAGGACGGCCTCAGGAGTCACACCAGGTGCCTCATAGTATCATCCAAACGCTTCTTGAACTCTGTCAGGCTTGGTGCTGTGACCACTTCCCTGGGGAGCCTGTTCCAGTGCCCAGCAACCCTCTGGGTGAACGACTCTTTCTATCCAACCTAAACCTTCAGGCCATTCCCTTGGGTCTTGTAACTGGTCACCAGAGAGAAGAGATCAACGTCTGACCCTCTTCTTCCCCTCATGAGGAAGCTCTAGACTGCAATGAGGTCTCCCCTCAGTCTCCTCTTTTCCAGGCTGAACACACCAAGTTCAGCTCAGCTGCTCCTCATAAGGTTGCCCCTCAAAGCCCTTCACCATCTTTGTTGCTCTCCTTTGGACGCTCTCTAACAGCTTCATATGTTTCTATTTTCTGCAGCCCAAAACTGTCACAATATTCAAGGTGATACTGCACCAGTGCAGAGCAGGGTGGGACAATCCCCTCCCTTGACTCACTGGTGATACTTTGCCTGATGCCCCCATGGACACAGTTGGCCCTCCTGGCTGCCAGGGCACTACTAATTCATATTCAACTTGCTGTCAACCAGGACCCCCAGGTCCCTTTCTGTGGCAATGCTTTCCAGCATCTAGTTCCCCAATTTGTGTAGGAACATCTGGGCTTGCCCCATCCCAGGTACAAAATCCAGCACTTTCCCTTGCTGAACTTCATAGGGTTGGTGATTGGCCAGTCCCCTGATTTGTTGTGGTCTCTCTGCAGGGCCTCCCTGCATTCGAGGCAGTCAACAGCTCCTCCCAGTTTTGAGCCACCTGCAGACTTGCTTAGTATCCCTTCCAGTCCTGCATCCAAGCCATTTATGAAGATGTTGAAGAGCAAAGGGCCTAAGATGGAGCCCTGTGGAACCCCACTAGTGACAGGTCACCAGTCTGATGTCACCCCATTCACTGTTACCCTCTGTGCTTGACCCATGAGCCAATTGCTCACCTACCATATGATGTGTTTATCCAGCTGTGAGCTGGATATTTTGCCCAGAAGGATCCTGTGAGAGACAGTATCAAAAGTTTTACTGAAATTCAAAAAGACGGTATCAACTGGCTTCTCCTGATGAACTAGCTGGGTTACCTTGTCAAAAAAGGTTTGATAAGCAGGACTTTCCTCTCATGAAGCTGTGCTGGCTGTAACCAACAACTGTGTTGTCTTTCAGGTGTTTTTAGATACCTCCCAGAATAATGTCTTCCATAACTTTACCAGGCAGCAAAGTGAGACTGACAGGCCTGTAGTTTCCAGGGTCACCCTTCTTGTCCTTCTTGAAAATCGGAACAACCATCCCATGAGGCCACACAGATTTGTAGGGATCCAGCTGGAGCAGCAGGTCCCGCACAATTTCAGGATTGACTGCAAGTTGGTCATTCTCACAGTCATGGTCCTCCAGCTCAGGACACTGAGACCCCCTTGGTCCATCATCCATGTTGAAGACATAGGTACATAAAGCATTAAACACCTCTGCCTTGTCTCTGTCCCTGTTTGTGAAATGACCATCCTCAGCCTGTAAAGGGCTGGTGATATTTCTATACTGCCGACTGCCATTAATATATTTGAAAAAACTCTTTTTATTGTCCCCCACATTTCTGGTCAGCTTCAACTTCAGCTGAGCTTTGGCAGTGCTCAGAAAATAAGTTTAAAAGGTTTTAGTACCCATGAGGGTAAAACATGTTATCTGGAAAAGTAAGACCTTGCAGTCTTGGAGGAGAGCAAATTTTTTTAGACATTTTCATGAAGCAGAAATAATATACAGAACAACAGGAACAGCAGAAACTGAGATGAATGAGCATCATGTTAGGCTTGTAAAAAGCAGTGCTTTAGTATTCCAGTAATTAAGGACTTTGGGACACAAAGGATCAGGAAGTGCACAGGAGCGTCCAAGAACAAAAGCATCATCAAATATATAAAGGAATAAAGGCTGAATATTACACCAAGGTTTATAAAAAATGCATGCAAGACGCAGAGTTCTGATCAACCTATGATCCATGTGACAGATAACACCAGAAATATCTAAATACAACCTGACAAAACTAGCAGCTACTGCTTCATGACTTGAAGGAGAATGACATCTAAGCATTAGTCTAGAAGATAAGATCTGGTAGAGGCTAACATTCTTTCTTTTTCAGGGGATATAATAATGGTAAAAATTGCATCTTCCTGTATTTCGGAATCCATCCACTTACTTCAAGAGGTTAAAGTGATAGTTCTCCCTACAAAATGAACATATATTAGTGCCCTTATTTTACAATCAGTTAGCAGGCAGTAACAGTTAAGAGACTTGTTTTGTAGTATGAGAAGCGTGCAGATTGAATAATGCTTCCAAACTAAAACAGAAGTTACATACATGAAGTCTGACATTCCATAAACACATTTAACAGAAACCCTCAGAACAAACTGTCTCCCAAGAATGGGGGTTTGCAGGCAATCTGTACTGCAAGCTTAGTCAGCTGGTGCCAGTAAACATTCTAAACTCCAGAAGAAGCTGAAAAAGTTACATCAATGAACAGTGATATAATTTTAAGACTAGTAATTGTCCGCCTGCCCTGTGCATTGATTCTCATGGAATACAACCATTCAGGACTGAACAAGCTATTACTGAAATATAAACAAATGCAAGGTTAGAACATTTTTGTAGTATGTTAAAAACCCATTACTTTTGTGCTCTAAAATAACTTGTCAGATTTACTCCATGCTGTCTTCAAGAAGTTAGTTTTCAGCTTCAGTTTAAGCAAATGAAAATCACATCAGAGTACTTGAAAAGTGTATCTGTAGAAGTAACAACTACTTTACAAAGAAAATATCTCTCCATTAAAACTATATAATCCTTCCATAAGGCGCATGTAAATCACATATTTGACCATTGACCCACTGAACCAAAAAAACAGTACCAAAACACCATAAACAACTGTAAACAAGAAAGATGTGGACTCAGCTCCAAATGTATTGCTAATCATAATACTAACACATTTATTGCACACCAAGTTTCTTCCAATAAGATGGAACATTTACTAAACATTGAGCTGTAATACTCAGTCACTCAATAATGCTTTCCAGTTGGGGAATCAAGTACATTTATAGCACATTTTGAGAAAGCCTGTGCTCATTACTACCACTACACAACACAGGCATAAAACAAGACCTACTCCCACTGCCTCAGTTTTTGAAAGACAATATATTCTCAATCTGAATCTGAAAAAAAAACCAAACCAAAACTACTTTTCAATGAGACACATTACATAACCCAAAAGAAGGACTCCCACTGCTACATTCTCCACCATGTCTTTAATATGAACCATGCAAGATGCTAAAATACATCTTAAGTTATAACATTTTAAAAGGAATGACACTCATACTCCTTTACCTGAGACTCCACAGTGCCTGTGATCATAGAAGTGTTGCTGGTGCATAGTAGATTTTTTGTATATAACATGAGGATGACCGTTCTCGTAACTGTAGTTACTAGAATCTTCTGTTATATTCCTTAAAGGCTCAATAAAATACTCGTCATCTTCTGTAGCAATGACTCCATGCTTAAAGAAGAAAATAAGAAAATAAAAACTTACAAAAGACAATATAAAAGCCATATAAAAAGCTTAACTTTAAAAAACATTCTCTGTTAAGAAATCCACAGCTAGAAGCCAACACATAAAATAGTGCATAAGCCAGCTCTTCTCCGCTTATTTTAGTGTGGTGCCTAAAAACAACACAATGAGAAAAAAAAAATTATCACTGTCATATTGTTGGAGTTCTTTCACTTTTTTTTTAAGATGTAGTAAGAAAGTAAGAAACATTCTCAACATATGACAAATAATGTTTTTACAGAGATGTTCCAAAACTACAAGATTCATATTCACATCAAGCCAAAATTGCATTGCTCTAATGGCAACACCAATATCCTGCTATGATGTCACACTGCTAGATGCTTAAAGCCAAACATTCCATCAAAGACAAACGCCATGAAGGATTAATTTCAGAACACATATTCAAAGAAACCATTCACTATTTCACATCTAGATGCTTAATCCAAAAACTGAGCTAGTTAATAAAAGTCAAATTATTTATATTATTATACACTGTCTACAAAGTATTTATTCCTTAAAAGGTCTTGCCACAAATCTAGCATATAAGAGTTGTTGCAGACTGTGCACTAGACCTCATTCCCCGTAACAAATGAACAGTTTTGCCTCATACTGTAGTGTAGAATAGTAGATATTCTATTCCCATAACTTTCACATTTGTGAACTCAGCTTCTTCCAAACAGGAAGTGGTTTATGAAAGAAAGGGGAGATTTCAGGCCAACTATGCAATTTCCTGAACCTTCAGCAATTAAAATTGAACTTTAGCAGAAAAACCAGGTTTGGGATCCTTCTGGATATAGAATTATTGGGGAATAAGCCCTGACAGAGTTCTACACCCATACCTGCTAAATAAAAAATTCTGATACCCGTATGTAGAAAATTCTGAATGGATTAACTTTCTACAGAGGGAGAAAGAGCTATTCTTCTGATAGAAGCCAGGGAGCAGGAACTTCTGCATTCATATCCTGACCTGATGAATCACAAATTTCTACCACACCTTTGATCTGTAAAGCAAGTACTTCTCATGAGTCTTTTTTTAAACCTCTACGATCAGACATAAGACCACTTGCTCCATATCTGCTCTAAATACATCATAAAGCTGTTTTCTAAGATCAGAGCTTGCCTTTGTACTCTTGGTCAAAGCTCTCGTCCTATTACTGTTGAGTGCATCATCAAATGCCTGCTGTTCTTCACTCCTGAAACAAGTAACAACGTAAAATTTACAAAATGAAAAATCCTGTGTAACACACCAGAAAGAAGTGTTTTCCAAATAGAGTTGTATTATAAATTGTGAAAATATATGTATGAACAGACTGCAGATTCCAATTACACATTCCTTACACTGCCACTGTAACAATAAGTGTTCTCTTCAGTGGTATTTTTCATTATGAACTCAATTTTTGACTCAAAAAGGTAACATCAGGCTCTATATTCACCTGGAAGATGCCAGTATGAAATTCCTCTCACAATGTCTTCTTGTTACTTGGAGTCTAAGAATTTATTAGAAAATCAATCATTTACTGGTATACTGCTGCCTAAATAGTATTGAAAATATAAACCAAATTGTAACTGGGTTTGCCAGATGTGCAGAAAGAACCTTGACAGTCTGGACTGCATCCAGTCTGGATGTCAGACATCTGAGTTCAAGTGAATTCTGAGCCATTATAAACTCTGATATTATATTCCCACAGGAAGAGAATCCTGCAGAGTGGTTCTGGCCAACACCATGAGGCTGTCCACTTCATGCCAAGCTGGAGGAGACAGAGGTACCATCCAGCCTGATTAATAAATAGTGGTAATTATACATATATATCCAAAACAATATTCTAAACACCAGTTTTGGCTTATAATCCACTATTTCAGCAAAACAAAATTTCCATTGAAAAAGGAGATTGAAATAATGCCCTTTTAAAGCATTAAAATGAATTAATTTAATTTTCTTTTTTGTTTTGCTATTGTATTTTAACAGTTCATAAATTAAACTCCTGCTCCAAAGCATCGGAAATATCATTAAGACATAAGAATGACCAGAAGAGTTTTTGACAAAATACCATGAATTTAAGAAACAAGTTGAACGCATCAAGTAGGTTACTACAAGGAACATTCCCAAGATTATTATCTAAAACAGATTGTTTGAGGTCCTGTGTTATCCAATACCACTACAGAGTGCCAACTCTTGCTAATATATATAAGGTCTGGTTCCAGCAGTTTGACATGCTCAGATAAATTTGTGAATCCACATGGATTCACATGGAGTTCCCTTAATTTGTGAAAAAGAATCTTTTTTTTGTCAGGCTGTCCAGCAGGGGCCTTAACCTCCTTCAGATGGGGGAGGTCCACCAGTTGCAGAAGAAACCAAACTATGGAGGACAAGTAAGCACATGCCTTCTCCACACAGTACTACTGTTTCACAATTTTTCCATGCCTTGAACCTTTCTAGACTTTAAAAGTATATCCATTTTTAACATAAAGCAGCAGTAATGGAAACAGCTGAAAATGTATCAGTGTTGTTCAGCATGTCAACAGCTGGCTATACACTTCAGTGTGGTTTTATGACTAAGGAAAAAGATTGCATTTGCTTACTGTTTTCTCAAAGATGAAAACAGTAGTGATCTGGCCTGAGACAGCACATCATAGAATCTAACAAGACAAACCAGGACAAGGACAGCTTGTATTTAATTTTCTGAATACTAAGGCTATACTGCAAAAAGATATGAGTACCAAAGATAGCCCTAGAGACACTGATCAAGAATACTAAATCCTTTTTAATATAATTTTTGATATTTATAAATTATTTTATAAATTACGTATTATTTTACATAAAACTCAAAAATACCATAGTATACACAATTCATAATATACATAAATAGATGCCTTCTTTAGAGTAAAAACAGCTTTCAAATGAGCTAACTCAAGAAAAATATGAGTAATTTAAACATATATGTATTTCAGAATACATGAAACAATCATTAAGTCTTCCAGCAAAACAGTTCCTACTTTAACCTACTAAGATCATGCTTTTAAGTCACAGTCGCCTACCTGTGCTTTCCATATCACTTCTGTTTGGATGGAGAGAACTGTGCTTCACAGCACAAATTTTACACAGTGCATGGAACTTCACATGCCACGGAAATATTGGACCTTTTACATTTAACATTTACTTGGGACCACAGTAGCCTCAAAATATTTCCTACTACTGATCCTTTCAGTTCAAAATGACAAAATTCTCTACTGTGCAAAACTTGTTTGAGCGCTCAGTTAAGAGCTTTGACATCTGGCAGATGACAAAGGTGGGTCAGAGTGCAAAAATGTTGGGGGTTTGCCTAATTCCACTGCTATAGCCTCCAAAACTTCTTCGAGCCTTGCTCCTCTCAGAATCAGTCAAACTTCATTCCCTTGAGGTAAAGCTCTTCTCTGTTTAGCCAGTCTACCACCATTTCTTCTCTTCAGTATGACATACTCAGCTTAGGCGATGCCTCAGTCTTTTTGCCTTGTACCCAACGTTTGAAGGCCCTAAAATGCTGGTCATTGCAGGCTCTTTTATGATACGGCCAAACCTGCAATCCATCCACAAATGTAGCATTCACTACAGTAAATATGAGTTTGGAAGGCCAGCAAGCCTGCCAGACAAAACCTTCAATTTTCTCATATGATTGTTCACTGGATTACAGAGCTTTCCTCACAACTTCAGAACCATTTATAGCATAATCAGGCAACAGCAGATGGAAACTACTGGACTGAAACTTCAGTAAGTAGCAGTCTGTAATTCTTGGACACTTGGTAATGAGAAATATAGAGAGGTTGAAACAAGAAACAAGAGAGGAAAATGAACTGATTGCTTGTCACTTTTATTATAATGAAACTGAAAGCCCTCCTTACACTTACCAAATGCAAGCATTCTTCAAAGTCATACAATATATGTTAATTAAATCATGTTCTCACATGACCACTCTGCATAACTAAACAGAGGAACTCGAAATATTCAATAAGGGGAAGAAACAACCTATTTGTCAACAGTGAAGCTCAAGAGAACTAGAGTAAACGTAATGCATAAATTTTCCTTGTGAGCAACACTCACTGTTAAAAATCACTACTTGCTTTAAAATTAAAATGACTGGCTTTGATACAGATGTTAATCAAGGACTATTAGAATATGACTGGCAGTGACTTAGAGAACAAAAATCAAACTAGAAAATATGACAAATGCCTTAAGCACAACACATTCTGAACTATCAATAATTCTAAAACAAGTAATATTGTCTTCAATATTCATTGCCAATTGCTTTATGAAACATGTTCTTACCAGCAGCTGCATAACAAAACATTCATCAGTAGGAATCATCATTCAAAAATAACTTTGTGATGGATTTTTCTGAATGAAGTGGTAATTCCCATAGACAGTGCTCTGGAAGACCCTGGTAACACTGGATGAGTTTCTGTACAGTAGATGACGATACTAAGTCGAGCCTACTGTTGCATCCCTCTGCAGGATTCCAGCCACTCTGAGAAAGGTCCATGCGCCACCCCTGCTGCCGCTTCTGCACTATGACAGGAGTCTCACACACTTGTGACCACCAGGCCTTCCCAGGAGATGCAATGGACATCTGATACTTGCAGTCACAGGTAAAGAGGCATGACCTCGGAGAACTTGAGTGCCAGTAATGGTGTGTCTAGAGATAGGATTAAGGCTGCCTTAACGCCCAAAAGACACACATAAGAGCTGATGACAACCACAATCATTGAAGACGATGATTTAACTGGGAAACACTCTACACTAAAGTTACCTTACAGATACTGAGTTAACATACTGGCACCTAGAACCATAGGCAGCTTCACTCCAGCAGAACAGTTAGGCTGAGGGCAAAGGGAAAACACGCAGCATTGGGAATGCTAAATGTCACCTCAGGGTGTAGGGCACAGAAGAAACAAAAAAAAGATTCTTCTTCACCATAACATCTTCCACGCTTCTTTGAAGAAAAGAAGTGCCATGAGGAGCAAGAGATGGGCAAAGACAGAAAAACATGGACTTTTTTTTTTTGCTTCATCCCACTCCTGTTTTCCTAACATGAAAGGAGAATAAGAGTCAGCTAAGCCAAGAGCAGGCATTCTTGGCTCACTCCCTTAGCCAAGGTCAAAGAGGAGCTGAAATGGGATCACCATGACACTTACTGCAGGCTCCAAGGGGGCCAACTAGTCTGTGCATCAAGTAGCAGAAACTCTAGAGATAAAAAGGCATGCAGCCTCTGTTAAAGAAATGAGTCCTGAAAGAAGAGATTTGGTCTCCATAGTATTTTTAGCTGAAAAGAACTCAAAAGCAAAGATCAAGTATATTAGGCAAAGAGCTTAAATAACTGCCACCAGAAAAAGAAGTTATTACATGGCAACTGCGACCAAAGTGAAAACTGTACTAAATTCAGATCTATCCACTACAAGTCTGCACCAACCAAACTGTGATACCACACTCAATGGAACATCATTTTAACTACATTTCTTTGAAAGTGTTCACTTAGCCCTGGAAATCCCCATTAAATTATTTTTCTTCAAGAGTTCTACAAAATGTTAAACTAGACTGCATGAGTGATACCAAAAGTACCTGCATGTAATGCAACCTATCTAGGTCTGAAGCAGTTAGCTTTTGTTTGAAAATAACATCCCAAGAGGCATTATTCAATAGCACTTTCAAGGACAAATAGGAATTAGTTTAGCAAGTCTGTGCAATCTTTTTTTTCCCCTAGCAATTAGTTAGATCTGCCTATTCCTAAAAGATTGACCAGCATTCTACTATAATAAAAACCACAATGAGTAACCATAATATATATGTATATTTTTACTACAGAAAACACTGGCTCTTGATTTAGTATTTCATAGTCATGCTCTTCTATTTTAGTATCGTTACTCAGTAGTCTGCTTTTTTACTTTTTTTGCATTTGTTTTCTGATTTTTTTCCCATGCAGGTCCTATTGTCATGTGATCAAAAGGTCACCACTAAAAGAAGAGATGAGAATAAATGAGATAAGAATTTCTAAAACTATTGTTAAATGCAAAAGTTTAAAATTTGTAAACAAAATATTTCTGGAAAAAATAATTTAAATAATTACTTTCTGACGCTGCTGTCTGCTAAAGATCAATTTTTCTCGTCACGATTTTAATTTTTAACAATGATGACTTCTACATCACTAAATTCCTCTTCTGTTATATACTCATAGTTTCTAAACCAAAATTCTCAAAGATAAGAGAGTGTTCAGTTCCATCAATGTCTCTCTGTAGAGATTCAGCATCCTGGAGGATCCACTGCTTCCTCCTCCCCACCCCTTGAACTTGCAAGGCTTTTATAACCTGTAAAGATCTCAGCACAGACCTAATCTTGTAGCCTAGAGCAGATACTGTAAATACTGAACAGGCTGCCTTCTAAATGACTGCAGAATTGGGTCTTAGTACTTACATTAAGCTTGAAAAACTGATGACTACTTTTCCCCAGGACTTAGATCAGGTTTTAGGGGTTTTCTGCACCTTCCTGTCTGATTGCTTCCTACAGGGACTCAAAAAACTGAAAGATACGCCAATTAAATTCTTCTTCTGTAATTTAAAAGGGACAAGCACGCTATTATACTAGAACAAGTAATACAGACTTACCAGACCATTGCAGTTACTTAGGGCCACTTTAGTTGTACTGAGCTGGTCTTGCAAATATCCTGTGTAATGACAGTGGTCTAAGAAATCATGCTTCCATTGCGGTCCATCTTTCCCCCAGTACTCTACTGTAAAATGTCTGGACACCAAATCTGTGTTGAGAGTCAGGTTTAAATGAAAGTGCTTGCCATAGGCAGAAAGTTTAAAAAATAATTTAGATGCTGCCAGTTCTTGGACATAAGGGTCTGCGCTCCTCCTCCTTCTTGAAGGTTTAGCATTTTTCACAGTAAAGCTGAGGAAGGCTCCATTTTGATCAACCCTTATTGGGATTGTTAGTTGGTAGTGTTCAAGGTAAGACAGGAATTCCTCTTTGTAATCAATCACAAGGTAAGACAGTCCAGAGAGTGGCCATAGAAGAAAAAATATAACAGGAAACAGCAAGTAGTAGCATAAACATAAACCATATTTGGGTAAACTTCATCACTCTCATTAACAAAAGTAATTTTCAGGTAAATGCACAATGTAGCATTTTACTAAATAAAATAAAACATTGTTTTCTTTCTTTGCAAGTCAAGAAAACATGTTTGATTTCCTATTAATTTGATCATCACTGGAATTATTTCAATACATATCTTTTTCTATTTATCAAAAATACATACCATTTGGGGCTAAATTCTACCTTAAAAAGGACATATTTTTCCCAGTGACACCATTCGAAGACAAAAGCTATTAAATCCACTTGCAAGAATATAAACAGTATTAAGGAAAAGTATTATACTGTAAAAACAAAATTAGATTCTTACTTCCTAGTCTAAAAACATGTTAATGTTATCATGGCAAGTCTCTCAACTGTTATCAAGTACAACATCTTACTAGATTTAATTTGCAAGGTTTTCCTATGCTGAAAAGTAGATAGAAAGAAGTTAGAAGGAAGTTTAATCTGCATGACAATAAACCATGAAAATACTGAGAGCAGAGCCCATATGATCTCATGAATTATATAAATATGGTTTAGAAAATACTACACAAATACAATGCAAAAGCAGATGCTTCTTGCTGACTACAGAGATCGGACCCCTACCTTGAGAACTGTATGAAAGCCTGCTGTCACTGTGAAATTCCGATGAAACCATGACTAGGCTCAAAATCCATGTCCACGTCTTCCCAAAAATTTCCATAATTTAGAAAAACAGAAAGCTTGTCTTTTTTCTTTCTCTTTGGAGAGCTACTTGTGTGCTATAGAGTTAACTCCACTCCAGAATTGCACCATAACATGTATAAATATTTTATACTACTTCCAAATTAACTATAGGGTGTTCCACCTTTTGATAGGTATTTTGTTCTATATCTGCAGTCATTTTCTCAAGTCAAAAAAAGTATTTGTAAGTTTCCTTAAGATATGGGTAAGATGTTAGACTGGATAGTTACTGAATTTGCTCCGTTTCTTTTCCTGAAAAACAAAAGAAAATGAGTCAAGGCAAATTCTTTCTGCTAAAACAGATCTATGCTGCAAGACACTAAACCACCAGAGTGAACTACACAAGGCAACATTTTGAAATAATGTTCATCCAGTATCAATTTTATGGTCCCATACCACAATCTTACCAAAAAAATGAAGTACCATTAGTTCACTGAACAGCAGATCCATATAGCCTATGATACACTTATCAACTTCATGTTACTTTTATGAATTCTTACACCTATTTAATGTTTCTTATTGTTTATATACTTTGTTCAGACTTCTTCCATCCATAATCAGTGCTGTGCACTCATCGATTTCAGCGGCTAATAACAGGTCCCAATATACTGGTAGATAAAGGAAGACCCACGAAAGAATGCAGAATACAGTTATCTGATCTTTCTGCAGCATGTCTTTTCTTATTATTTGGGCCAGGGTTCTGCTTATGCAGGCAGGATTCTCATTCACTTAAATGGGAATGCTGCATATTAGAATACTAAAGAAAAAATTTCAGTATCTGAAGGTATTCACTATACACATTCTAATTTTTCAAATATTTGTCAAAAATGCTTTGTCTAGATCTTAAGTACAGTTTGATGAAGTAGAATATATTTTTATCTTGCTTTTGCAAGTCACAAGACTAAGCAAATAACATATTACCTGCCTTTTGTCTTTTTTTTCTTTTTTCCTTTTTTTTTTTTGCATATAAAACACTATTGCAACAATAGTTAAAAACAGCTCCAGCTGCGGCCAAGGATTAAACAGAAGATCCATGCATTCAGCTAACAGTCTAGTATCATAGGATACCAAACCATGTGTTGTGTCAGCTGGTACTCATCAGTCCACTTAAGCATTTGCAGCACACCTATGCACACAGCAACTCTGCTGAGCCAGACAATGGAGAAACAGAACACCTAAGAAGGGAAGCCTGTTTAAAAACCACTTTACAAAAGCATACAGAGCCACTTACACATGCACCAGATAAATTTGCCTTTCTAAAATTCTGGGAATGATTTACAACGTTCATTCAGACAGGTAATACAGCTACAGCTAGTGGATTATTTGCAAAGGTTTTATAAAGAGCTGTAGCATATTAACTCCACCAAAAAAATCAACATCACCCAAATCCTATTTACCAACATTACAATGGATATTGGATAACTTCTTAGCCAATTTGAAAGACACCTAATTACTAACACATAAATGAGGTTAATCTGACCAATATCTACCTTTTCAAACCAGGTTTATAAAGAGAATAAAATACACTTTGCAAACATACTTTGGGCTTTCTGGTATTTCTTTTCTAGGGAACCATAAGGATTTAGTGATGTCATTCACATGTGGCAAGACTTCAAAGAATATTAATAAAAAACATCTCTGTTTACATTGCCATGTAGAACATTTATTTCTTAGCTAATATTTAGTTAGTTTTTAGATTTTACAAGTTTTGAAGATACATAATTAACCCTAGACTCTTCAGCTACATTAGTACAGTAAATAATGTGCCTTACTTCTAATCTGAGAATGTACAATTTCAAATTCCTGTCACTGAATCTTGCTTTATCCCTGTCTGCTAATGAGCTGCTTTCCTTCTCCTTGTATATACAGTTATAATCTGATACAAGCACCTCTTGACACTTTCTGATAAGCAACTCAACCTATTTGGTTTATCTCACCCTGTATAATCCAGTTTCCAGATGTCTGAATACTTCTGCAGTTTTTCTCTGAACCTTTTCCAATTAATCAACATCCCTTTTCATCCATAGACACCAGAACTGGACACTGTAGTCCAGTAACATCTCAGTATTGCCATATATAGAGGTAATGTTGCCTTACAACTTTTACTTAGCCAAAATATCCTAACAGAGAGCTCATGTTCAGAGAGCTCTCATTCAGAGAGTTCATGTTACTATCAGTTAGGCTTATAGTAAGTTATCCTAACATTAAGGTCTCCTGGAACTGCAGTACCTAAGGAGTAAGGTAGCTCAGAATACTGGTCATAAATTAGAGTGCCCATTATTTAGACACCAAAGGCCCATACAATAGGCTATAAACACATGTTGGTCAACAGTGTCCAATAGTCACTCATGTCTAATGTTCTTGCAGGGGTCTCTGAAAAGGTCTCCGTCATTTCAAGCTTCACGCAAGACCAATCTCCTTACACATTAAGCTTTCTGGAAGTTTCAGCAGAATTTTTTTACTTCTTCTTCAAATGTATTTATTGCCAACTTAACCATTGATACAAGCACACCACACGTAGTCATATTAATGCTCTGAACTATAGAGTAGTAATAGATGCGAAGGATAAAGCACTCAGGTAACTCCAAGATACAGTACTTTCAGTATGACATTTGGTAGGAACCTCAAAGCATCCATTCTCTATATCTATACCCTTTTTTCTTTCCATTCTCCTTGGCAGAGTATATTAAGCATTCCATTGTAGATTGTTGTCAAATGCAAAATTTGGTCAACACTAAGCTTACAAATATAAGTGACACTCGGTGCCATGGTCTAGTGGACATAGTAGTGTTGGTCATAGGTTGCAGTCCGTGATCGGAGAGATATTTTGCAACCTAACTGATTAAGTGATAAAGCAGACTATGAGGAGGTGACTAATCAAACTGCTCAGAACAGTCACCTTGGGAGCTTCCATCTAAGCAAAGGTGCCTTGGTTGCCCAAGGCACCTCTTAACCTGAAGGTAGCTCAAGTTTTAGGGCAGGGAAGCATCCGACACCGCTGTCCCAAGAGCACCCCACATCAGGGTGAATCCACCACCCCCCCGCCAAGCTCCGGCGCGCTTTGGCGACGGCAGCGCCGAGGCGGCCAGAAAAGACACGGCACCGCACCATCGGATCACAGAGCCCAGACGGGGGTTACGTCTCAGGGCGGGGTCGGCGAGAGCGATAAATGCGTGGAAGAGAAAGAGACCGCCGCTCAGGCGGGCAGGACAGGGGGTTGTCCCTCACGCCCCCTCTCCCGGCGGCTCGGCCCCCGCCACCTTCCCGCCCTCCCCGGCCGGGCCAGGCGGCCGGCGGGAGCGCCGCGGTGAGGCGCGGGCAGGGGTGGCCGCCCGCGCCGGCTGTACGAGTGGTTGCTAAGGAAATGGGGAGGGCGGCGGGAGGGAACGGGGCGGGGGACGGGCATCAATCACACAAATTCAATTACAGGTATCGGGGCTGGCCGTGAACAGCGTTGAAGGGTTTCAAAGAGCCGGGGATTAGCCGTGCCCCCGGGAGTTTCCCGAGGCGAAAACTTGCGGCGCCCAGACTGCGCCGGGACGAAGCTCGGTGAAAAGGAACGGGGGCGGCGGTGTCAGGCAGGGAGAGGGACATTGTACAAAGGGAAAGGACGGATTCGTCCTCCCAGGGGAAATGGACCAGAAGCCGAGGCGTAGAAGGGTGAAATTACTTGCCGTGCGGGCCCCGGTGTACGCAGGGGCTGTCGCCCTCTGAGCCCTCCGCCCCCGCTGCCCCACGGCCCCCGCCGGCCAGTGCCAAGGAGCAGCTGTCATGCATCTTGCAAAAAAAACCCACCTCCCGCCCCCCACCCAAAAAAAGTCAACAGGCTAGAAAAATACATGGCTACACAAACAGCCCGTTACATGCGCACATTATCTGTACATTTCTGCACAGAGAGTTAAAAAAACTAGTACTGAAGCAAGTTGGAGATCACCAGACACACATCCCTCAAAGAAAATTCAGAAAGAAATAAAAGAAGAGCCTTCCTCCCTAGAGAGGCTGAAGGGTAGAGTCTGGTTGCTGTGGTGGAGCTGATCCTAAAGTTAACTTTCAGCAGTCCACTTCCAGACAGCAGCGCTGAATCTATTTGGATAAAACGCGTGTGACCCAGACACTTGGCGTTTGGCCCAAAAACGTTGCACCGGCAGCCCAAATAAAAACAAGAGTCTGACTCTCTCTCTCTCTCTCTGCCTCTCCCTTCTCTCTTGTACAACAATGAAAGAAAGTAGCGAAGACAAAATCCGCACACACATCACCGAGGAGCAAGAGCTCACTTACCTCCTCCCACCAAACAAAGTCTCTTTGAACCGCGGGCCACTGCAGAGACAGACACACACCAACAAACATGAGCGCGCAGGGTTAAGAGTCTGGCAAATCCCAGGCGGCTCGAAGTAAATCAAAACCACACGCTTCCATCTTCCTGATGAGACCGGCGAAAGCCCGACATCCCCGCCAGCATCGGCTGCGCGACGGCGGCCGCGCCGACCCTCCGAGCCCCGACACAAAGTGTGCACTTGTCTGACCGCGGCACGGCCGGGAGCGGGGCTTCCTCAGCTCCGCAGCAATCCGGAATAGCCCTGGGTTGTCGCTGGGGTTTGGGGGCTGCTTTGGTTTTCATCTGTTGTTTGGTTTTGTTTTCATAGTTTTTCCTTTCCTCCCTCTACCAACGATTTACAGCTAAAAGTATTTTAAAAAAAATCTAAAAAAAAGTGCACTACTCGAGATCGTACTTCATCAATCACGTCTCTTATCGGTTGAAAAATCCTGGCATCCCCTTCCCCCATCCTTAAAGTTCCTTTCCGAAATTACTCCAAATGCACTTCGCCTAACGCAGTAGAAACCTCTCCCCGCTCCCCAAAGCCCTGGACGAACCATTATTCGGGACACAAGAAAAGCAAAAAGTTTCATTGAATAGCGTGAAATCTTCCTTACCGTTTTCATCTTCAATTTCTGATATAAAGTAAGTTTCAAAGAATAGAGATTGCACAGGACGATTCCCGTATTCCTCTCTGCTTTTCCCCTCTGTGCAAGCAACCATCAGGGTTATATTCTCCAACAGAATAAAATTCTCTAGCCTTCCTAAAAGGGGTTTTTAGAAAACGGGCTGGCTTGGCAGCAAGGATGCCATCAATTCACCCAAGCTATCACTCTGCACATTTTGTCTTTCCAACAAAAAGAGGGGGGAAGAAGGAGGGGAAAACAGGCTTATATTGGGGTGGGGGTGGGTGCCCTCCTCTTGAGCAGCCTCCTCTGTGCAAAATACCATGTGAATATTATCTGAGTTGGGGGGAGAAGGGGGGGGCGAGAGACAGAGAGAGGAGAGAGAGGAGGAGGGGGTAGAAGAGGGAAGGCAGGCAGAGCAGGAACGACTCAGCGGAGTTTGGATGGAGTAGCCGCAACGCTTTCGCAGCCGGCGCCGGGCCAAGCGACGGCGGGGGAGCCTCGGGCGGCGGCGGGGCCTTGGCCGCCTCGGCCGCCTCGCGGGGGACGGCGCGGGGCCCGCTGACGTCAGCCTGCAGATGTGCCGGGCCAGGGTGCCGCGCATGCGCGTCCGTCACGTGGCGGCGGGGAGGGGAGCGGGACCCGGCGAGGGCGGGGCGCGGAGCGGCGGGAGCGGCGGCGGGACCCCGCCTAGGGCTGCCTGTGGGGAGGACAGACCGGCCCTCCCAGGGCAGCCGCCGCCGCGGTACGGCCGGCCGGCCCAGGGTGCTAGCGGTGGGCGGCAGGATGTGGTGGCCCCCTGCTGCCCTCCATACCCTGCCCGTTCCGCGCGCCGCAACGGGCATTATGGAAGGAAAACTCCTAAACAGCATGTCCAGCGGAGCGGAGGCGGTGTCTGAAGTCCGCGCCGCGAGCAGCAGCCGGGGCCGATGGTCCCGCCGTGCGCGCATCGCGCTTTCTCTTTCATCGACGGCGGGGAACCGAGCGGGGGTCGGGGCATCGCTACCCCGTGCGGCGGGACAGGAGGGTGGGCTTGGCAGGGGCGGCCTGCAGGATCGCCTCTGCTTCACCAGGCCAGCGGTGCCGGGGACAGGGTCACACAGAGGCGGTGGGTTGGAACCCGAGACCTGCCCTCTTAACCGCCAAGTTAATTTGCGATAGCCGAGGAAAGAGAAAAATAAAAAAAAAAAAACCCTGAATTATTCGTGAACCTGGGTTCTAAGGTTTCAAGCTTCTGCTAACTATTTCCCAAATGGGGCGGGCACGCGTTTTCCTCCCCAGCCGGAGGTAGTAGGTGTAATATCACCTTCTGGTGAATCTACAATAGCTGGCTGGGCTGGGGAATGATAGCAGGGAAAGGTCCAAGGGCACAGCTACCGAGTATCGAAAGAGCAGTATCAGCCTGCAGAGTCTAACATCCCGCAGGACTCTGATGGTCACCAAAGGCTGGCTGGCTGCCCTGTGACATGGAGGAATCAGCTCTGGCTGGCATTCATACTTTCAAATAAACTGCATAATTACCTTCGAATATGAGGCACTACTATAGTGGAATTAGATTCTGTATACAAGTATGTGAAATTTCTTTTAACAGTAGTTCTAGCAAAATAAGCACAGCCTTCTAAATAGCTGGTCATATTTGTCACCATTCGTTCTGACAGCACAGTGAACACTTGTGGGATCCTTTTACAGTTGCTGGGCAAATTAATTTAACAATGGTTCGGAGAGCAGCAGAGTATATCACTGCATTGAAAACCGGAGGTATAAAACCAGTGCTCCTTGGGAATAAGGACATTCAGAAAGAGAAACACTTTATTCAGGAAATACATCTCCAACCTGCTCCCCCCCCGGTTAATTGCTCATACCGAGGGCGCCATCCTGTGTTGGCGAGCAGGGGGAGCGCTCGAGTGCAGGGATGCTTGGCTGTCCCGGGACATGCGGGGAAACAGTTTCACCCTTTTTCCTCTTCATCCTCTATGTGCGTGGGCAATTCCCGCTTCGGTGGTAAGTCTGGATACATGTACTTAATTAAAAAAGGTATTTCTAATGCTGGGAAGAGTATATTTTATTAATATTCCATAGTTACTGCTGGAGCAGCAAATCATTATATATGATGATTACACGGATAAGGCACATTCACCGACCAAGCCCTGCAGCAGAGGAGCCAGGTGTACCTGAGTTAAACTATCTGTCTTCATGGACAGGCAGAGAGGTTCTGCTCAACCTTTTCTGCAGAATCAGTGGTACATGCAGAGACAGTGGGACATTCTGTCCTTTTGAGAGGACAGACCGCGAAGAGACCCTTTTTTCACATTCTGTGTCAGAACCAAATAACCTTTCAAACAGCCAAACACATCACAGCCAATTGCCTCATGGTTATGGTATCCTCTGAGGATTTGGGAGACGTGCCTTCAAATCAGACCCTGCCTGAATCAGACTGGGGAATGTTCATGTTGCTGTCTGAGCTGGGGACTATTCTGGTGTGAAAGGCTGGCCTCTTCTGGGTTGGACCGACTCCGCTGTGTATAACTGAATAAATACTCATCAAGCTAAAAAGAAAGACAGCTTATCGCTGTCTGGTTAGGGCCCTCCCATGTATTCAACTCCCTGCTCTAAATCCAGCAAAGCAAAGCAAAGATATATGGGCTCTGCAAAACCTAGCTGCTTGCTCAGACCAACAAGTTATTTATTCCCTGTCCCAGACAATTACATTTTCTTTCCTAAGCCTACTGGTGTATATATACCAGTCAAAACTGGTTTATTACCAGGAAAAGCTTTGGCTCATCTTTAAAAAATTCCTGACTGTCTATGATTAGAATTCCTGACAGAATTCCCAGTAGACTTACCTGTTTTGCTTTATTGCATAAAACAATATTTCAGAGTGAACCTCATTCGGATAAAAATAGTGAGCTTATTTGGTGACTATTATTTTTGTTTCTTCAGCCCAAATATTATCTATATACATTTGTATGTAATTTTTATGAAATGCTACTTTTTAGGAAAAAAATGCACAGGAAGTTTTTTGCAGATTTTTTGTATAAATTTTTCTTTGCTGCAATTAGAAGTCTTTCTAACAAGGATAGTAATTCTCCTGTGAATTCTGGTAATGCCCACTTGGGCAACTGTGTCTCAGAAATTCTGGACAGGATTACACATTTATTGAGCACAGAGCATATTACTGTATGACCAAGAAAGTAGGTAGCTAAAGCAGTCTTGACTTTAGGCCGTTGAATCCTTTAGTGTGCCAGTTAGCAACTTGTAAGATTAGCAAGCACACTTTTTATTTAAATAGATACTCATATTCAACTTGAATTTAGCATTGTGAGGTGTATTGAGAGGTATTTGGGGTTAATTCCAGGAATTTTAACTGTCTTTGGTGAACAGTGCATTTCTGTAAGATAAGGTTCTTGTTACCTGTATTTTCGGATATACATGCTTAAAAGTGTGTTTATTTTTTTTCCAGGTAGTATTCTTGCCTGGTCAGTGAAGATGTGAAGACTGTAACCTACCATATTTAGAAATATCCCAGAGGTGTTTGGGGAGAGAATAACCCTTTTTAAAAATTACATATAAAATGATGTTATAATTACATAAATACACTTGTTAAAATACTTTGGTTGACCATATAGTTGAAAAAGTAATACATTATAAACTTGCATTTATATGTGCTATAGTTTCTGTGCTTTATCTGTCCTTGTATGGAGAAAAGCTCTGGATGTGCATAAGGGCTTTATTTTTAGTCCCCTGAAATAAGACTCTAGGGGTGCTTGAAGATAGTGGTGCTATTGAGATCCAGTATCTTTCACTTCCTTGTAAAAAGCCTGAATTCAGATTGCTTACAAATCTCATCTCCCCTTGCAGGAAGAGATCTAAAAACATCTCTAGAAATAACCCTGGGCCATGTGTTGCATTGTGCCTGGCACATCGTATTTCAGAGGGAGAATGCACATCCAGGTGTACTCTTAGTTGGAAAATGCACCTCTTTTGAGTTGAGCTGTCCTTGATGGCCCTCTAAAACAAAATTCACAGCGATGCATTTGGATTCAGGTATGGCTTTGAGGCTGCTTCTGCCTAGAAATGCGGATATTGCCAAGAATGTCTTCATTTAAATAAGAAAAGCCTTGCCAAAGGCAGGATGGTGGACCTTCCTTTTCCAGGACACTCCCCGAAAGCAGCTGTGTGTGTTATGCTGATGCGGCATTAATCCTCACCCAAGCCTCCTTGTTTCTGCAAGACCCTGTGAACCTGGCCAACCTGCTTATTTTAGTATAAGGTTTGGAAATAAAACTGGAAAACATCATGTAAGCTTGGCATCCTCCATCATGTCCAGACCAGTTTCCTCACCAGTGGAACACAGATGAAACAGGGCAGAGAGAGGAGAGAATAAGAATGTGGTGAAAGTAACACTTAAAGCTTGCTCAGAACATGAGGGGGATGGACAGTGAGAAGGATAAGACTAAATATCTCTCTATTAAATCTGAGATGAAGAATCTTAGACTAATCAAACTCATTATGGAATCCCTAAAGCAGAATGGATGTTGGCCTCAAATTTTGCGGGCAAATAAGATGAAACTGATCCTATCCTCATTAAGATCAAAGTAGAAAGTTTAGGAAAAAACCCAGTAAAGTTCCACACAAGAAGAGGAACAATAGTAAGCAGAAAAGAAGAGATAAATCAGATGAGGGAGTTGTTTTATTTCAAAGATAGTGATTTTACTGCTTTGTCTATTTCCAGCTTTCCAAGTCAAGAGATAGATACCAGAAAGATTAGGTCAGTAGGCATAGCATTTTGTTTAAAAGGAACATTTCCCAGCTATATGTATTCTAGTTTTTCTGTGTATTGTCACTATATTATTTTCCTATTTCTAGAGAAAATTGTTCATAAGATCTGAACAATCTGTAAGACTTAGAGAGAACAAAGCTGAGACAAATTATACAATATGTGAAAAATGTGTATGGAAAATCTCTATTAAAAAAATGGCAAATGGTATTCCTCAAGGATTAGTGTACACAGAAACATATAAAAGCTGTGCAGAAAATCTTAGCAAATGCATAAGAATTCAGTTATTTTGATTTTAGAACAAAAAATCTGGAATCAACTCACAGGAAAAGCTAGCTATTACCATGCAGAACACTGCAGCATTTTGCAGTCTGGCACACAGTTCCAGGTATGACACTCCTAGTGCAGAATTAAGCATCTTGGTCTCAGGTGCCTGAGTGACTTGTTTAGTTTCTGAATTGAAGGAGAATTAGTGATAAGGTAGTGATACTGATGAGCATCACAGACTGCTCATTCAGCATCTGCTCGACTATGTGGTAATTCCCCTTTTCTTGGTATGCTTTATATAAAAATGTGGACACATACACAATGTCAGAGATTGTAAAATTGAATCATGAAAGGAGCACAGATTTATTTTGAATGGAAAGAATTGGACTTTCCATACTCCTGGACTGTGTAGGTAGAAAAGATTTATTAAAGAGTCTGGAGCATATGGTGCATACTGCTTTGGACACAGATTACAACTTTGTCTAATTTAGGTGGTTTTCTGGCATTCTTTCTACTGCAGTGTCTTGCAACAGTTTATAAATGGATTTGTAATAAATACTGTTAAAGCCAATGGTTTGAGGAAGAATTGAAAAAAAGACCAGTGCTCACCTCTCCCCTTGTAACTTTAAGTGTATTCCTCCAAAATGCAAAGACTTATTGTGAATACAATAAGGTGTTATGTTAATGTGGTTAATAGATGTATTCCTTTCCTCTTATCTCACAAGTAACTTCATTGTTCTTTTTTTTTTTTTTTTACAGGATTATCACAGCATTAGTTATTTAGAATTGGCTGGTTTTGTGTGAAGTTGGTCTGTGCAGCAGTAAGGGCTCTGACCCTCATTATATGTCCCCAGCCTAGAACTGGTTAGACACTGCAGATTGGCGAGTAGACTGGGTAACTGCAGTATATGCTTGTCCCATTCTTTGCTCAGTTAACCTTAGTTATACCCTTGTAGCCATTCTTGGAGTCAAAATCCAGGGCCAGGTGAATCTTTTCGTGTGACCCAGCAGTTGTTTTTATGTTAAAAGCAGTCCTCAACTTCTACAGTACATTTAAGTGGCATAGCTTAAAAGCACTTACTACTTCCCACTAATTTTCACTGCAATCCACTGGCATTCACAGGCATCCAGAGTCTACTGCACTGTTGGTTTTCAGACTGAGGCAGCTCAGGAGCATACATATATTGTATTTAGCTGCTCTGCTGTGAGGCCAGTTATCTCCCATTAAAAAACAGTGATAAGAAGAAGTCCAAGAAGAGAACAGTTACTGGCCTTCTAGTAATGACTACAGCTATTTGTCAAATCAATCTCTCAAAGCCCTCTGCCACTTATACAAAACCTGGGAGAAAGAGCAAATATCATGATGGTTCAAATTTGTATAACACTTTCGTAGTATTTAGTCCTATGAATCTTTTGTTATTCCACTAATTATTCTTGAAATACAATCAGTCTTGTATATATTTTTGTTTATTATTTATTCAAAGGGTATGGCTATAGTCTAAAGCAAAAACTAAAGTAAAGGACTTTCAATATAAGATCAAAAGTCACAACATAAGTTTTCCGGCATCAAAAAATGTCTTTTTCACATTTGCTGAAAACTCATCTCTGCATTAAAATCACGAACAACTTTTTGTTTCTAAGGAGTCAAAAGATTACCTTTCTTAGTTATGGGCCTATATTCTGGGCACAATCTATGAATTGAAATATGAACTGGAGTTAGCACACTTCTGTTCCTGCTATAGCCATTAAGTGATTATTAACATCAATACATGAGGTATACTGCAAAAGGATAAAATTCAATTTTTCTCAAAAACTTTCAGGATGCTTAATATTATGGTTCAACAGACTTGTACGGTCTATGTTATCAGTTTTCCATTCTAACACGAAATAACCATAAACCATCCAGCAATATGAAGATGACGGTGTGGCAGTGCTCATGGATGTTTGAGGGCAAAGGAAGAGCAACTTGATCCTGTGTTTGTACTTACATGTACTTACATGATGAGCCAAGATCAAAAGAGGCCTCGTCTTCCATGTGGTCATCACTGGAAACTCTGATGTAGATTCATGCTGATTCTTGGAGCAAACTTCTGAGCTCTTGGAAGACTAACTTCTCTTAACTTCAGCTTTTTTTGCCTTTTTTTAAACAAACAAACAAACAAACAAACAAAAGAAAAAAAACCACTCTTCCACCATGCCTGAAACTGACTTAATGGTAATAACTTTTGTGTAATATTTGTGTAAACCTTGTAATTATTAGCATATCAAGAGATTTGATAGCCAAAATAAAAGTACTCAAAACAAATGGTGTAACAGCTAAAGAAATCTACAAGTTTACAGAAAATTCTGGACATTTTTTTTAGCTCAATTGTTGAGCTAAATTGTATGAGCATTATTGTATGCACAATTGTATCTATACAATTTCATCCATAGATTAGGTTATCTGGCAATAAATAGAACAAACATCTATATCAATTGTTTCATTAATCAATTTTCTGCATAGATTTTGTTATACACTTCACGCAACTCTTCCCATGCTGCCAGTCTGTATAAAGTTTGGCCAACAGCAGGTACCTACAGCCATCTTAATTTTACAGTGTATTTACAATAACAATCAGATAAACACATAAGGAAGACAAACACAGAGATATCCCACCTGCGATGTGTATCTGTGGTGAATTTCTTCTGCTGTCTTTAAAAAAAGATCTTAAAGGTTTGCTTGTTTCCAATGCCAGCTAGCGCTCATCCTGAGCAGTGCAGAAGTTGAAAGTTTAGTTTTGTGCTTTACCAGGTATCATTGGTGTTTCCTAGCAGATCAAATGGGACTGCAGGGGACCGACATGTAATTACGTATTGATTACTTCATAATTCAAGGATCTGCTTAACTCAGTTTAAATTTGTGCAACATCACACCTTCAAATCAGCTGGTACAAATTTTAAGGCCAGAGTATATTTTAATAAATTTATAAAAATGTAATACATCTTATAAAAATGAGGTATTTTACAGCTACTTCCACCACTAAAGGGCTGCTTATTCCCTCATTCTTGGCTTATACCTCTTCAGAAGTATTATTTTTATGCATCACCTGTGGGTATAGCCTGTCCTTTCTATTTAAAGTCTAGACACAGGGCATTTCTATTTCTCATTTTCTGAAAGCTGTCCCTGGGGAGTTCTCTTTCTCTATCTCCAGATAGAATGTCTAACTTTCAGAGGTGAGAAACAGAATTGGGATTCTCTCTGAATAGGCTTGGGGGAGGGGGGGGGTAACCTTTGCTTTTGTTCTGCCCCAGAATCTCAGCTTTGCACATGAATGAAGGAATGCTCTTCTTTTGGGGTCTTTCTTTTGGGGGATGAAACAAATTAACTGCAAAAGAATAGAGGGAATTCACTGTGTGCACCGTCTTTGCAAAGGTTTTCTCTGAGGCTCATGTAAAAAAGAAATTCAGAAACTTGAAATGCCCAGTGCAAAACTTTCAGAACAAGCAAGGCAATCCGGCATTACCCACACTCTACACTACAGTTAACCTACACACAAATCTCTTACCAGCTACAAATCTCTTACAGCTAAATCTCTTACCATCTTTCTTACCAAAGATGAGATGTAAAATGCATTATGTAATTCTTCTGAAGTCTAGCTGTAGTTTTCTGCTTCTTTAATTGCTGCTTCCTAACTAAGAAGGACAGAGACTAGGTGTTTTTTAATATTTTTATTTTTATTTTGGTTCAAGAATCTGGGGAATTTGCTGAGCTATGATGTACAGAAAATTATTTTTTCATCCTAAGAACAAAACCCTGGGTGACAAAATGCCCACACTCTCTATAAAGTATGATTAAATGTTTTATTTTTTCTCTAAAAAATCTCTCATTATGCTTGTGCTATTAAACATGACAGATGTCCTAGTAAATGGGCCTGGATGGATGCATTGCTACCAAAGTGTCTTCTGCCCCTTGCTAACGCTAGCCTTTAAGCATCTCAGAAGTTTCTTCAGTTTTTTCATGCATGTATTTTACATGGAACACAGGAATTAATCTTGTATGACTCAATATGAAAAAGCTGTAGAAAAAGATTACTGTTGTTTGTGTTTTTTTGGCTATGAAGTATTTAATATTGTATTTATTGAATCTGGCAGTATTTTCACGTGAGCCATTGGCACTGGGATCAACCATAATGAGTGCTGTGTTTTGTCCATTGACAGTGAACTGCCCTTGAGATCAACAATAGATCATGGCTGTTGTAATTCTGTCTCACTCTCTGACCCTGTTCACAGAGAAAGTGAATCCTTCCCCTGACCTCTGAGACACATTAAGAATATTATTGGTAAGTATCTGCATTGTTAGTGGTGTGTGTGTCCGATCCCGTGGTCATTACCTTTTGGCTTATTGAAGAACTTTTCACATATTTCAGAGTTTACTGTAGATGAGTTGGCAAGATCTCATGGGCTTAGTAACTCCAATGCATATTAAAAAAAAATAAACTATTTTATTCAGGTCTATTTATAGAGATTTAAACATAGATTCATTTCATAAAACGATATATAATTATAAATGTAAATTATGCATATGCTGGTAGTGGGAGGGTGGGGCAGGGCTACTATTTAAATTATTAATTTTACTTTCTATAAAATAGTGCTTTGCTATATAAAAAAAAACCCAAACAAACCTGATCTTGTCTTATGGTTAGAGTACAGTGTTTAAACTCAGATTCCTAGCTTTTCTCATCTTTGTTTTTGAACAAGCTTTTTCTGAAACATTCAGATGGTTTGATAGTAGTGAACTTATAAGCACCACAGATTTACATTTAAGAAGTCCTTATAGCTGACAATGGGGAAAGGCTCTCCTCTTGCTGACTGAGCATATGGTTTAGATTCAGCTTTTCTGACAGGTGCACAGGCCTTCACAGCAAGTAGTTCTGCTATTGAGGCTGAATAAAAGTGGTCTAGACTACCCAAATTATTTTTTTTAAAAGCAATCTAATATAATTTGGACTAATTAACTGTATAGTTGGAAGATAGTTTGCATGATTAACAAACACTGCTTTTTGCACCTTGGGGGGAAAAAAAGTAATTAAAAGGAATTGCCATTTTAAAATACCAGGGGGGTTTTATATACTTCTTATCCATCTTTCCTCCTGGTGTTTTACTAATTTAAACACAGTTAACTGGTTTTTCATAATACCAGTAACAAGATCAGAATCTCCCTACAAATATTACATCTTCATCAGAACAGATAATTTTTATTTTCCAACGTCACACTTGGTCATCAGGCAATCATCCCACATCAGGCAGCATAATAACTTAAATCTCTGAGCTATAAAGTCATAGACTGGCCAGCTGGACGCAAAATAGGTTTCCCCTTACCCGTTGCCAGTGCTTCTGGACTCAACCAATTCCCTGAAGAAAAATGACTATATACTTGGCACACAGCAGCTACTAAATTTAAATTCCTCCTGCCTCCATATACTAAGCTTTCTATCTGATTCAAAAGTGAACTCCTATGATTTGGCCAACTTTGATTCAGAAACGGATCTTAGCCATCAGTGAATTTACTGAAAAATGATGCTTTGCTTTCCTTGCCTTCACAGTACTAAAAGGAAGTTCCAGTGAGATAGAAAAAGTGGCGGATACAGCCAATTTAACATGCCGTCGACAGTAATTTTGGCTGTATTACCTGCACCAGTCCACATCCAATTGCACTGCTTCATTTCTCTTATGAATTACAGTTGTCTGTAGCAATGTGCATGTTTAATCAGCAAATCTGGGCTGAATGCAAATTTTCTAGAAATGTATAGAAGAGAAAATTAGTCTGAATAGTCACTTTCACTAAATGAAAACAAATTTCAATTAGGGTTTTCAACTATTCCTGAGACTACATAAGATTCATCCAACATTTTATGGAAGAATCATTGTATCCCTGTCTTGTGACTCTTTAAAATATGTGCCACTAAAATGAAGAAATATTGGCTGTGTGACTCAGCAGACATTTATTTAATCTATGAGTTAACATTAAATGTTATTATGAGTTTATGAGTTCTCTGATGTCCATTTGTTCTGGAGAAAACTTAATTGCAGGATTAGTGTCTTTATCTCAAATTATATTATGTTATAAATGTGTGTGAAAAGCCTAATGGAAACTGTATAGGAGATTAATAAATAGCAACAACTTTGGCTTAAGATATTCATACTAAAATACAACTGTTATAGAAGGAGAAGCAGAAGCATAATTCTCTGATACTGTGAACAGTGAAGTCAAGGTAATTTTGTTTGGTTTCAATAAAATACGATTGGCTTCTTTCTTTTTACTAATCCAATTTTGACATATAGGACTTTGTAACTGCCTTGAGTTTTCATTTCTTACAAACCCTTCCTATGTTGAAGCAAGATGGAAGGATCCATTAACACATCTTATGAACAACCATAATAGATATACTAATGTTAAGGTGAACGTATAACAGTTTGATAGAGAAAGAATTGTTGTCAGATGTTCAGAGTCCTTATGCATATCCCTGAAATTAATGCAGGATTTTTCTATTGAATTTTTAGACCAAGTACTTTGGGATTGTTTTTTTCTGTGTGACATTCATAATGTCTACTCCATAATAAGTCAGAGTCAATATTGCTCACATTTTTTCTTGAATAAAATAAGCAGAAAAGAGTCTATAACCAATTCGAATGCTTTTCAGGTTGCACTGCCTCTAATGCTGTCTCATTCCTCTCCGATACATTGTTTGAGTTTGGGGCCATAAAGACTCCACAGACTTGGGCTGATCTATTTGTGATCAAATCTCCAGGCTTATATCTACCTGTCTGTTACAATGCCCACAGTTTTCATCTTCTTTCTTTGGGTTTAAGGGTTTAGGAATAGTGATGTGAAGTTGAAAAGGAAGTGGTCTATTCAATTAAAAAAATCACACGTCTTCCTATCTAACGGTGAGGCAAAATACAGTCTTCTGTTAAACTGTACATCCAGAGCACTTAGCTGACATGTGAAAGACCCAGTTTCATGATCCTGCTTCAAATAAGTCAGTATTATTTAGAGTAACTGGAATTGATATAACATAAAACTGGGTCGAGATCTGTGTTTGTCTGATAAATTGGTTTGTTGTCCTAGCATTCAATCACACAAATCAAGGTTCTCCCCTTTGCCCTAAGGTTTTACACTTCCTATTTAAAAGCCCTTATGGGAGTGTGGTTCCTTTTTTTTTTCGCCTTTGTAGAGCTGACAAACCTTTTCATAACAAGAATACAACGAGTTATAATCTATGGCTCAGATTACAACTTCCATGAAACTGAATAAAATGAAAAAAGGTTGATATTGGTTCCACCTATAATGGAGTACTAAAAGACTTTCAAATATTCCACTGCTACATTTACAGAAACTTTTTATAAATTCAACTTTTTGAAAAGTTGCTCTTTGCCACAGTTTTCTTACATTTCATAAAGTTTAAGAGAGGGAGTATAATTTAAACTCCTATAAATTGATAAGTCGGACTGAAGAATGTTAGTAATCAGCAAGCAAAGTACAAAGTCTTTGTAAATCTTTCAAACTCCTAGTTGGTAATAGGTGAGTTTTTTTAAAAAAGTAAGGCTAGACAACAGTAATAAATAAACATCAAATAGAAATATAGTACCTAGCATGTGCTTGGTCCTTAATCCATAATTTTCCTAGTATACAAAGGGCAATGGAGACTCTAGACATTCAACATGCTTAAAAATAGGCTAGAGACTAAATACAGAGTTAAGTGTGCAGCACCAGCTTATACAGGCTATTTGTCAACATCTTTCAAAAAAATGTTATTTGATTTTGCAATTGCAATTTCTTTTTCCACCTTCACAGTTTTGTGTGTGGCAGAGTTTGCCTCATAGGAAAATGTGTTGTTGAGAAAATTCTCTCCTTTTCTGATGGAAATAAATTCTTGTGTTCTGGAAACAAAGGTCTGGAAGGCCCAATAAAAGCTGTGACCTGGGTCTCTATGGCCTGTTTGCACAATCTTTTTAAAAAATACTCTCACTATCAGTGGCACGGCATCAAGGAGGAGGCTAGTAGGAAAAAAAGGATAACAGAATCTGAGGCCACCTCCAAGAGAGATTGTCTTGGTTTAAAAAAAAAGACAAATGTCTGTCAAGGAAGGTGGAAACCTTCCTCGAATGGACAGAAGACCCCTACCTCCAAATTATTATAACTTTGCAATTAAGAAGCTTTCAAGCAAAAATGCAGAAAAAGGAATAACAGTTCTTAACTAAAAATACAGAGAACAAACCAGAGCAAACTACACCATAACAAGCTTTAACCAGCTAAATCCTCCTTTGCTTTTCGTTGCAGTAATAACCACAGCCGGCAGGGCGGCGCTGTTGGGCTCCGGTGGCGGCCGCTCCGCCGCCTCTGCGGGGAACCGGCGTGAGGGCGGCGGCCGAGGCGCCTCTCCGGGCTCGGTGCTCCCCTGCGTGGGGCGGGAAGGGAGCAGAGGGTGCTCTCCCTTTCAGGGGGTTCATGCGAACTCACGCTGTCGGCGGCTGATCTTGGTGTGGGTCAGCGGCGGAGGGGGGGCGCTGGGACCCTCCCGCGAGCAGCGGGCACAGCGGGGAGGGCGAGTAGAACTCGGCCACAGAGCTGAGATGGGCACAGCAGTCCAAGGCGAGACAGCACAGCTCCAGGCAGCGAGGCAGCTCTGGTCCCACAGTGAAAAAGGCACCCCCCCCAAGCCAAACTACCAGTCCTTTATTCGCCTCTGCTCCTTCCCCAGAGCCCTCCCTTTGGGGCTGTGCCCCCGCCACGGTTACCCAGGGAATGGGGCTTCCCCCACTGCCGTAGGGCAGAGGCAGAAAAAACGGAAGAGTTCCACTTCTGCTGGGAAAGCCATCAGCCCTCCAATAGGAGAGCCATTAAGATCCGAGCTAGAAACACATTTTAATCTTGATGGTTATCTCTCCCTAACAGGAAAGCTTGATTCCCCCCACCTCCTTGACTGTATGTCAGTATGGAAAATTCACCGAAAAGTTTAAAACTATAACAGAGGTCCACCTCTTTCTTCCACGTGAACAATTTTTTGGTAGTATTTTAGTATTTTCCATCTGGACGTGGCATGCAGGTTCGCCAACAACACTCCCAGACTTCGCTCATAAGGTCCAGATTCCTGTCCCTGTGCAGGTACATGATTACCAGCGTCAGTTGTCCCTCACCTTTTTTCTGTCTTGATACAGAAATCCAAGGCAGATGTTCTGTGTAATAGTAAATATCTTCTGATCTGTCAGTTTCGTATGTTAATCTTATGGACAACTGTGTAGTCCGCCAATAATTTGCTAAGCACCCATATCTGATAATGTGTTTTCATATAAGCCTGATCCCTGCCATACATATGTATGTTTATTGGAAAACCACATATTAATATTATTTCAGTGTTTTTTACTTCTTAAATTGAGTTCTGAACTGCTACCACAAGTCAGATGTTTGAAAAGGTAACACATCAACTTGAATTTGATTATTTAGTGTCTATTCTTTTTCTAGAGACTCCTGCTTTTTAAAATTGGCCCTGGTGTGAGAAATATCTCTAATTAAAATTTAGAAGACGCCCAAATAAAGTGAAACAAAGAACGTTATTAACAGCACGCTGAACGCAACGAAGTCCTCACCCGGTTCGAGCACACCCGAATGAGAGGGACAAGTCCCTTTAAGACCCTTCGATTTGCATAACCACTCCCTTGCTCCCCCCATGCCAGCCCTCGCTCTTTTCTTCCTTAAAAGACGATCTTTGCCTTCTGGTGCAGTCCGCTGGTTGTCCTCATCCACCTATCAGGTTGTTTCCCTGCCCCTGGCCGCATGGTTCCCTGGCAGTGAGCGCACGCTGGTCTCCCCACCTTACATTCTTCCCAGCTCGCCTTCGCACTGTAGCAGTAAGCAAGCAGAACAGTCAGTAACAATAAGTAGCAGTAAGGAGGCAGAACTATAAGCAGCAATAGGCAACAATGAGCAGCAATAGGTAACCTCGAGCAGAACTGTATGTAGCAGCAGGTAGGCAGCAGCAATAAGCAACTTCAAGCAGAACTACAAACAGTCCACCAGTCCTTGACCACAAATTGGCTCCTCAGTCCTTCAAACAAAATGACCTCTAGGTATCTCAATAGGAGGTAACCATGGAAATCCTTGCTCGTAATAAAACTGCCTTATTTATTTCCCACACTGGGTTTGTGTCCCCTCACAGAATTATGTGCACATTGACTGCCACTCAGATTGCAACATTTTAACAAGGTTGCTTTCAAGCTGCTTTTATTCAAAAATGCAAAGATAACTTTGTTCAGCAATCATGGTAATGCTGCTTTGTAAACATTGATGAAGCAGTAATCCAGTTGGACAGTTTCATCCCCAGTAAAGCCCCATGGACAGTCTTATCTCCAGTGGAAAAGAACTGCAGCAGGAAATAATTTGGCTGAGTAAAATAAGTCTCTCTTGATTTAAGGTAAAGATTTACGTCTAACTCCTGGTAGTTCTACATAGAGTTAGCTGATTTGGTTTAGGACATTTCTGTCACAGTATATGAGACTTTTCATTGTAAGTGCTATTCCTGTCGTACATCCAACTGGGGCTCTCTCTGTCCTCTCCCAATTTACTTTGGTTTATGTGACTTGGCTTTCTGAAAAGTGCTGCTTCTCTTGCAGTAACTCACCGTTGGTGTAGAAATGTAATATTTCATAAAACTAATATCTGTGTTACATTATAAAATTTGAACACTGTTGCAGCTACACTTTTCTTGATGTAGAACAGACACTGTTTGACTAACAGTCAAGGCACAGTTGTTATTCTCAGCTTCAGTGTTCCTGAACTGTAACCCGTCTGTGAGAGCTTTCTTTCTGAGTTAATCACCTCTTAAGTTAGTAGTCCAGAGACTTGCAAATTCAGTTTCGTTGTTACTGCCCACATAAGTCTTAGCTGCAGAGGGAAATGTACATTAGAATTTGTGTGTTGGTCTCAGCACCCTCACATAAGTAGTTATGGTATTATTTTTATGCCCTCACCCGTTCTTCAACATTTCAACTTCCCAAATAATAGATTACAAGTAATTTTGCCAGAATCCTATACAAAAGACTTTGATCCAGTTACAGAATTTTTGTCAAGCTTGCACTCAGTCAAAGAATGTATTGACTGCACAGCCGTAGCCTTCATAAACAAAGAGCATTAAAACTAAGTTCTTGTTTGCAATCAGGGGTTGTCTTGCTAATTTAGAGCCATCTGGCAACTACCGGATAAAGCCTGGTTGAATTTTTAACTTGCAGAACAGGTAGGACAACTATTCTGAGCAGACTAACTAACTTTAAATTCAGCTCAGTTGAACAGTTTCACCTTTCCATTATGAAACACAGATCTTCTCCCTTTCTATTAAGCAGCTTCATTCACATTGACCTCAGTCTCTGGATTCTTCCTTTAAACTAATTATCTTGTTTTCTAGTGTTGCAGTTCACATTTGCAGGACTAGAAGCAACATGTTCCTGGATCTAATGAAAATACAGCTTTCAATGCAATGACTTTACCTCGGTTTTCAACAGTAAGACAGGTTGTCCTGAGGACAGCTGGCTTCTAGAGCTTGTAGAAAGAGATAAGAATCCGAACAGCCCCCCTGTAATCCAGAAGGAAACAGTTAGGGACCTGCTGAGCCACTTGGACCCCTACAAGTCTATGGGACCAGATAACAGTGGAAAAAAAAGTATATAGTCACTGCCCACGAGGTCCAGCGATGACACTTGGTAGTTGCAGCTTCCATGTCTGTCAGTTGAAGTGGTGGCCTTGATCTGCTGGGGGTGAAGGAGGGAAGCCCCCACACGCCAAGAAGTTTTGAGTTATTATATCCATGGTTAGTGTCACGGCCGTGCCTCAAGCCTCCAAACTCTCCCTGGGCCCTGCGCAGAGTTTCTGTGTCTGGCCTGGTTCCTGCCTTTTTTTAGATTAGCAGAGGGGGGGATGGGCTTTTATGGGCCATCAGAGGTCCTGCCTTTTCAGGGCTTGACACCTTCAATTGCCCATCAGAGGTATAGTGCAACAGTCAAAAGCCTGCATAAATCGTCAACCATTTCAGTCTCTGACAGAAGTCTCTTCCCTCACATTCAATACCCCTGGTTTCTCCAGGGGTACAGAGAGAACAAATACACCTGGATGTAAGTGAAAAAACAATTCTTTACCAAGAAGAAATGCTAATATTAATACTGATAAAACTGGCTTAAACCAACTGATGAGGAGAAACTTCCCAAGCCCTGCCCACTGGACCAAATGAAGATGGCAGCCAGCCTCCTCAACCTGGAAGAAACACACGTGGCCACAGCACAGAGACCAGATGGCCACCCCTCCATGTGTTTCGCCATCCCCACACCCAGAAAACCTGGCAGGAATGGTTGGAGAGCCAGTGCTGGCAGGAAACGGCGGATAGCAGGGATTCAATACTGGCAGGTGCTTGCGTGGTGATGAAGTGCAGCTGCAGTGCCAGTCCAGGCAGTCAGGGCAGGGCTGTTGACCCCCCCAGGTGACTGGAAGGACCTCAAGACTCTGGTTGGATCCAGTGATGAGACTTTGTTGTTGTAGTTTCGATGGTCAAAGTGTGGGTTGAAGAGGTGGCTGTAGTCCTGTCAAAGTGGTGGTCGCAGTCTGGATCCGTCAAGGTGGTGGTGGAAGCCCCAGGTTCAGGAGGCGAACCATGTGGAAGGGCAGCCATCTCTGCTGTGTGTGTGTTTTGCAGGTGGGGGAGGCCAGCCACCATCTTGTTTTGGTCTGGTTGGTTTTAACTGAGTTTTATCAGTATTGTTATTGGCATTGTTCTTGGTAAAGAGTTATTTTTCCACTTACATTCAGGAGTATTTGGTCACTCTGTCTGTACTGGAAAAACCAGGGGTACTGAATCTGAGGGGAAGACTTCTGTCCAAGGTCTCCAACTCGCTGAACTATCTCAAACCAAGACAGCTAACTATCATCAAAAGCTCATTTGCAAGCACCTGCAAGCAGCATTTTTTGCCAAATAAGAACAGGCAAGATTATATTTCATTTGACACAATAAATTTTCTAAAGTAGAGAATTAAAAATGTTTGTAGAACAAAGAACTTCTTGTAACCAAGGCTGATTATAATTATGAGTGGTTCAGCACTGTCAAGGTACTTTGGAATGCTCGTTGTTTAACCTGGAAAGTCTACTAAAACATGGTGTCAGTATTACCTGAGAATATGCACAAAACAAAGAGTCTCACTGGCTTAATCACTAGAATTTCACATTTAGAAATAAGTAAAAGTGTTATGATCAAAAATTTTTATGCTAAAACAGTTTGAAGAAAAATAAATAAATAAGCAAATAAAGTAAAAATGCAACAAGAAATAAAAAAAAGGCCAACCCCCCCAACCAAATCCAGTAAAGCAAACCAAAACACTGAAAAAATAACTGTATCAGAAACTACATGGACTAGCTATCTTTTGTTAATACATAAACAGGAAGAGTGATTTGAAGACTTAAAGTAAACAGGTGCAAAGTGGTAATACCTTCCCAGACTGTATTATACACTTTTTATTGCACTTCTGCTTTTTTAAAAGCTTCAAATACAATATAACATACAGAAAATGTAGTGTATTGTACCAAAACAGTAAAGAACATTCAAGGTTTCAAGATAGGCTTATATTTCCAAGATCCTGTTATATGCCTATAACAAGCTATAGCTGTCTTCATTAGCATCACCTGCACTCTCTTAAAAACATAAACAGATCTTGTGTATTTCTGCCAAAACTTTATATCCAAACTTTTATGCCAAACTTTCACAATCACAATTTATTTTTCTTTAAGGCAACAAAATGCAGAAAAATATAACAATTTAATGTAATGACAGCATCAAAAGTTGAAAAGCTACCTGTAGAACAATTTAGTTATTTCACTAGAAAATCACATAAGTCTGTATCAATCACAGTCCTTTGCAGAATTGAGTTTATGAAGGCAGTCTGCTCTTCCTTGTAACCTTGTAATACTACCTGCAAAAAGGTGTTCCTGTTGCTAGGTCAATTTCCTTGCAAAACAAAGTTTTCTGTACTGAAGTATTCTGACAAGCAAGACTGTTGGGGGCTCTGCACTGTATGCATACTCAGAAGAATCGCTACTATATAGTGAGTCATATTTTTCCTCTTTATGTAAATGCCAGTTTGGATCCCATCAAATCTGAACAGCAAATAGTGCTCCCTTGCAGTAAGATTTTCTAGTGAACCACTCCATACAAACACTAAAGAGCTGATGAAAAAGATATGAATAACCTGTGTACCTTCTCTTGGATTACTGCTGCCTTAATTTTAGGCTCTAAATCATTTTCAAGATCTGTAAGTTATCAGCTCCTGACAGACTAAAAAGATGGGAAGGAATGAATTGTCTCCTGAGCAACACTTCATTCCAGCAAGAGATTCCTCTAATACAGAATAAAAAACTATCTGAATAAACATCACCGATGGGAAACACATTGGTTTGTTTGGGTTTTTTCCAATATGTGTCAGAACTTCAGTTCAGGACTTAAAAAAGTAAAATCTCAAGGATGTGAAGAGCTACAGCAATCCACAGGTTTGCCATCACTCATGTTGGATCTCAGTATAGGATGCTTTCTGGATTTTAGTTTTGTGATTACTACTGATGCAGCTGGTATGTCAAGATGGACAGTGTTTTCAAAGGCATATTTTGGGGCTGATTTACTGGGTTTCAGCAGTGAATTTTTTTTTGTTATTATCCCTGCCTTTTGTTATTGTTCCACAACGTTTTCATTAATTGGCTTTGTTTGACTTTTCATTATATGTTGGATGCACTTGTACTGATTGATATATATGGCATTAAGCATGTGGAACTGAGAATGTAATCTCTTGGTCACAGAGCCAATGCTGATGAAATCAATGTCAAAGTCACAGACTCCAAGGTGCAGCTAATTATAAAAATGATGGTGTTGATACTCACATTTTTTTGTATTTCTTCCCCTTGGAAGTGCACGTCTTACTTTGAAGTAAGGGTGACTGTTAAAGCTTGTTAAAAGTTTTAGCTGAAGGACAGTAACAGACCATTTTCTCCCTGTACCTCTGTGGTTACTGTGTTTTTCTGCTTTGTCTGTATCATTCTCTACTTTTTAGTAAAAACTGTTTTTTTTTGTTTCTACACGTTGCTCAAAAAGCCTCATCTCTATTTTCAAATTTACAGTAAGTCCAGGAGGGAGGGTTCTATTGCATCAGAGGTCCCACCTCCCTGACAACATTGTCTTTAACTCAAAACACTTAGGCATGCGCAGAGAAAAAAATAGAGAAGTTACCCTACTGTTTTTCAGTGTACTCCCCAAGATTTCTGATGGTTGATACTACTGATGAAAGATATTATTCCAATTTTTTCTCATAAGATCTGTTCTTCATCATTGCCTTGAATTTCTTCAATGTACTTGTCAGGATTTTTCAAAGAGCTACAGTTTTCAGCTGGCTCTGTATCGCTCTGAACTAGCTTCCCTTAAAAACTGATAGTGCGTTTTGGGCACTGAGAGAAAATGGATTACCCCTTTCTACAGCTTTTCTTCTGCTTAGTAATTGACTGTGTTGAGCCCAAGGAAAAAGCTCTACATTGAAGTTTTGGGTTCTGAGCATGTCCAGAGCCTAAGTAGAAAGGCTTTAGGGAATGCAGTAAGATATGTGCAGCTGCAGGAGGATATCAGGGAGTGTGTATCTTCGCAGGGTCCAACATTGGTATGATAGAGATTTCTGAAACAGCTGACTCCAATTTTCTTTAATAACTACTCAAAAATCTGAATTCTATAAACTTGCATTTTTTTGTATGTAATCTTCACAACACATTTTGTAGTAGTGAGTTCCATAAGTCAATAAATATAAAGCTTTATATGAAGTACTTTTATTTAAATCTATTTTGATGATTCACTTGAATGAGATTTGATTTTGTTATGAGAAATAATGAATATTGCATCTCCTCTAGACCACTCATTTGTAACTATCCTATCTCCTGCATAGTGGTTTGTTTTGGTTTGGTTTTTGGAGGTGGATGGTGTAGGTTGTTATTTTTCTCCTTTCTAAAACACGAGAAACTACTTAGGGTTTAACATTTTTTCTTCAACTTATCAATGTCACCACAGAAGCACTCATCTGGAGGCAATGAAGTATTTGAGCTTGTAGTATTAGTAATAAGGTGAAAGGATAGCAGACTACAAAGAAATTAAAAATAAATGAAGGAAAAAGCCTAATGAGCCAATGCTATAAAGCAAAGCCAAGAAACTTAGGTATTTGTATAATTAATTAAAAATACTGTAAGGTAAATGTATATAGATTAGTCAAGACATCAGAGCTAGTATTTTAATAAGGGAGGTTAAAATACAGCAGGAGGATAGCTATACAAGCAGTATGAAGCAAAAAGTAGTCAATGTTCATGCATAACAGCACACAATGGGTTCTGTACTCATGCCTATTATCAGTTGTGTGGGTAAAATGAACAATTTTCACTTAAAACCATACAAGATGTAATAATTTTTTTATTTAACATTTAATTGTGCTAAAAAAGGCAATTGCACTGGAACTTATATTAATTGGTCCCCCCTTCCTCTCCCATGTGTCCTTACATTACCTTTAGAACTCATCACAAAATCACATCAAAACCATTCTATAAAAGCTATGACATGAAAACCATTCTGTGATAGTATACAACCCTTTAGTTTTCTATCTACTGAAAAATCATTAAAGTTCCTATGTCAATAAATGGCAGTCTGGTTAATAAAAGACATACTTTAATTTTCAAGTGTATAGTCACTACAGATATGCAAAAGCAGAATTGTTGTACTCAAAGTCCACAATAACAATAGCTACAGAGAAGACCAGGATTACAGAGAATGACAGCATGGAGTCAGAAGGAAGCCCTCAACTGACAGAACTTAGAAGCTGTAGCAATCCACAGAAGAGAGACCTGTTACAAGCCTTGATAAACTAGGTCTGAAAAAGCGAAGACAGATACTGCTAGGAAACATAGCATAACAAAATATGGGTCATGTGGGAAGCACGTAGTGGTAAAGTTGCACACTCAACCTCTGCAGCACTTTGCACAGAAAGATGTTTCAGCTTTCCCAACTGTTTATCTCGAAGGCAATACATTTGTTTGCAAAGGCACATTCTTGAGCAGACACTTCTCTGTTATTTCCAAATTTCTTCAAGGCCATGTACAGGGGGAGCTGCATTACTCTGAATTTTGCATCTTCAGCATACAGCAAAATACTAAAGGAAATTAAGAAGACTTCAGGCAATCTAAAAAATCTAAACCATAGAATATATAGAACATATATAAAATATGATTTTTAAAGTAAAAAAAGACTGTTAAACATCTTTACATTGTCTATTACCTGAATTTGTGTCTTATAAAAGCAGCTGAAATAAAAATTCCACAATGCAAATCTTGTTATAAAACAGAAGACCAACTTAAGCAGGTAAAATTGAGAAGTTAAGCAGTTAAAAAGATTTTTTTTTCCAAGAGACTTTTTTCTTTTGCCATATTTCACACTCTTCAATAACATATTAAAAATCATCCAACAAGAAGTGATTGACGATATAAAAGAAATCTATTATGATGCCTAAGTATATCCTATCTCCGGATTAAGAGTACTGCTGTTGTTTTGTTTTTAAGTACATATGTAGGTCACACTATTTGTGAAAAGCTTCTAGGCGCATTCTGTTTGGATCTTCTGGATGTCTCAGGGCCATTCCAAATCGCAGCAGCAGCTCAATGTAAGGTGGCCAAAACGACTCATTGATTGTCACATAAGGTTCATGTGGTGTGGCCATTAATTTATTTATCAGAATCTGGAAGACCAAAAGGATAAGATTTAGGAAATAAACAAAGAGCTAGATTTTTATCTCCTTTAACCAAATCTATACAAATTCCTGTAATGTAGGCAATATAAGAAATACTGACTACAGGAGAAATACAAGACCTGTTCAAAGTAGAAGCAAAGAACTTCCAATTAACTTCATTGCATCATTTTTTATGTAAAAATTAGAACCAGAATTCTCCTTTTATTGAAAATAAATATAGACTAAATTCCTTATCTAAATAGAGAATTCATTAATAGAGTTAGAAACAAAATCAGTTTTGACATACATTTTCAGTTCATGGAGACAGTGTTTATGCCCTCATAATATTGCTCATCGGGAATATTGCACACATTACAGATTAAGTAATCTTACCCATCCCATGGTGCTCTCTCTATTGATCCCAGATATTTAATCTTTCCACTCAGAGGTTCTAAATGTTATACTTTCCCAATTTCAGTAAGTACAAAATATTGTCTGCCCCTTATTGCTAAAGACAAACTCAAAATCCTTGCTACCAGACTATATTCTTTTTTCACTTGTTGCTATTTAAAAAAAACAAACTCCAAATACACAACTGCTCCTCAGAACATTCAGAAGAATTGTTCCAGTTTTGTACTTATTTGACCCAATTATGAGAATTTACTCCAAATGCATTATTTGAGATGAATTTTTACTTAGTCTCTTCTGTCATCTGATATTCCAAAATAGCCTTTAGGCTGTAACATTTATATCTGTACGTAAGAAAACACTTTTCAATTTTAACAGGGACTTCAAGCTAGAACCACATCACTCAACAAATAAAAACCTCCCAGAAAACAAAGATAAGGGACACTGACACTTTAGGCCAAGACAGTTAAAATTAAAAACAAATCTGAATTTTTCAAGGTAGTATGTTCCTCCAAATGGAAATCAGGCATTACTTGGATGTGTTCACATTTTAAGGAGATTAACAATAACATCAAATATGAAGGGCAATTTTTAAGCATTAGAAGAACTTTAAAATTCTAATTCCACGAGAAACTGTGCCAATTCTAAATTCTCATCTGTTTTCAAGCTCTGCCTAATCTGACATTAATAGGTATGCTCAGATATCTGAAGCATGTAAAATTATTTTGATGATGCAAGCACAAAGCCTGGGTTTTAAACTAAAGTACAACAATGTTATAGTGATCAGATAACAGCATCTTAGTACCAGAAAGTTTTTATCCATCACGTTGTGCCTGAGAAAAAAACTTTTTCCCCCAGGGACATTTTATATACATAGATGCTTTGAACTGTTTGAAGAGAAAGGATAGAGGAGGAATAAGAAACTTCACTTCAAATGCTACATTTAAGGCAAGAAAGAAAATTATGCTTTGTAATTCAAATTCATAGATTGCACTGTAATTAAAAACTCACACAAAGCACTTATAAATTAGAAATGCATTAATTGGACCAGTTTCCTCATATGAGAAGATAATCATGCATGAGACTACATATTAGTTGGTCCTTCTGAGATTACACATGAACTGATTCTTCTATAACTGTTATTGCATTAAGTTCAGAAAAATTTTTATTGAAACAGTACAAAATATAGTGTGAAATGGACCAATTTTTTTGTTAAGCCCTGTATTTTTCTCTCCTAATATGAGCCACTAAGGCGCAAAAAATTCTTTAAACTAAACATTATAAAATCAAGAAATAAGAGATAACCACACTCCAGCTTAAACTGAAGATTATTGCCACAGCTCTTGTAAAAATTGGGGTTTTATTTTGATAGGAATTAAAATAGAAAACTGACTTATCTGAATATCTCTTCTTTCAGTTTAAAACCATTCCCCCTTGTCCTATCACTATCTACCTGTATAAAAAGTTGCTCTCTCTCTTTTTTACAGGCCCCCTTTTAGTACTGGAAGGTTGCAATGAGGTCTCCCTGAAGCCTTCTTAAAGATGTAAAATTCTTAAATATTCTACATTAACTATCTTAACCAAATGCCAGATACTGTCATTCATCTTAGTAATATTAATAAATGCATACCACTTTATTGCTATTGTTATTATTACTATTATATGATCTGAGTATTGAAAAATCCCCCAAATCTCTACATAATAAAACTATCTTACCTCTAAAATGTCTTGCAATGCTAGCAGTTCTACAGCTGGCTCTGAAGAAGAGTTCTGGAAAGATAAACATCCCCACAGCCAAATTAATAAAACCTCAAACTAGTAAGGAAAGATGTTAATTGACAAATGAAAATAATCACACAATTATTTGATTGCATAGTGCACAACAGATGAAAACTTTTACTTAGATTTAGTCATGACAGAAATACAAGGTAGTATTTAAAACTAGTTTTAAAACCAGTTCAAAATCCTACACTTCAAATGTAACATTTTTTTAATTATTAAAAGAGATTAATCTTAAGTGATCATGTTTCTGTTTGTGTTTATGTTTAAATAAAACCAACTACATCACACTTATAATGTAGTATAGTGCAGAACCTTCTATGAATATGAATATGAATATGTTAGGGAAAAAATGTTTTTCACGAGCTTTGGATAAATATTTACAATACAAATTTGACAAAACTTCATTTCATACTGCCTTAATATTTTTTCATGACTTGCCAATGAATATTTATTCACTCTTACTTTAAATTCAATTCTGACAATAATCAAAAATCTGGGGGGGGGGAAGGTGATGATAAAATATTATTAAAAAATTACTTGTTTTCCTTTGTAGCAAGCAAATCAAGCCATTTGTCTATACACCAATAGAGATTCCTTAGGTAGCAATGCTACTGGATCTGCTTGTGCTGTTGCATGGTGAACCTGATTGTTTAATTTTTCAGTTTTATCCTTTTTACCCTTCCACTTCACTTTCAAAAAATTAAGGAGGTAATGCAGCACTGGCACCTGCTTACTCAGCATTGCTATTGAATATGTCAATTAAGTCCTAAGATATTAATAGCTGTGCTGGACCTTATAGGAACTTCTGGAACAGAAGAATACGAGCAAGAAAGAAAAACTTGTAAAAAGCAAGTTCTGGCACCTTTTTTTCAGTCACACTTTGTAATATTATCACCTTCAGAGTCAGAAGGGGGACACACTGCCTGCTCCATGGCAATGTTGCAAACCATGGAGGCTCAATAATGCCTATTTTTGTGCCTTTATCTTGATACTTGGTTGAGGAAATAGAACTTACACTAAGTGAAAAACGTTCCTTAGAGCAAACATAAGGATACTTCACAGCCTCGGCTGTTTTATTTCCCTGGTCAAAAATACTACTTTGTAACTTAAGGTAGTGGTTCAATATTCATGTTTCAAAGCTGAAATCAGATTATGACTTCAGCAATTATTAAAATTTATTGTATACCAAGAATAATATCCTAAGGATATTAGTGTGAAGAGGTTTGCACTCTCACAGAACTAGCAAACATATTTTGCTAGGTTTATCATACACATTGTATACTTTGTAAAATTATTTTACTTATATATTTTGTCACTGATACAATAAGTACCTTTAATTAATTAATGATTATAAAGTCAATTTAAGCAAGATGTGCAGCATTTAGTTATTTAACCTGAAAGGCACCTTCTCCCTTTTGTCAGATAGATTCGCATAAAGAATATTCCTCAACTTATGACTTTTCATATTCTTCTCTTGAAAAAAAAAAAAGTCTTTTTTTATCTAAGATTTAAAATGCAAGCTAATTCTTACCACAGTCACTACCTATATTAAAGGTGTTGGACTATAGCAAGGGAAGCTAACCTGGGCTGCTGTGACCCAGTCTTCACTCGCACTCCCAAACCCAGATGCATGTGCCTGCTGAAAGAAGGGTGGAACTTGACCAGCGAGGCTTCTAGCAGTTCACACTACTGTGTCCTACAAATGTCAGCCCCACGTATTTTTCTCATACAGGACTATTGCGAACATAAGATGTTTCCACAAAGTGCAGTTAACAGGGGACCTGTAGTTAAGCCACTGAGACCCAAAGGAGTCAAACAATATAGAAGAAACTGAATTCACAAGGAGTGAAAAGAAAGAAAAAGATATGTCAGAAAGCAAACTGTGTTTAAGAGTTCAGGAAATGCATAAATAAAAGTTAAACTAAGGAAAGATAAAACCTTGTGCTGAAATTATTCAAAATAAATTTTTTGTTTTAGTAAAAGTGATTGGTGACAGCCAACATGCCTTCACTGAAGACCAACTGCACCCAACAAATTTGGTGGCCTTTTATGACGGAGTTATAGTGTTGCTGGAGAACAGAAGAGCAACTAATGTCATCTACCCGGACTTGTGCAAAGCATTTGACATCCTTGCATCCAAAGCATGACATCCTTGTCTCCAAACTGGAGAGACTGAGAGCAAAATGTGTCATATTTACTAATAGTGGGAAACGAAGGCATTGGTATGCAGAAAAACTAAGATTAAACAAAATAAGATGTTTGAATAATACATTGAAAAAGATCATCGTGTCTTGAAATCTCCACTTAGTATTTTTATATGCAAAAGATACAAAATACCTATGTGCAAAATCAAGATTTTTTTTAACTAAAAGCTTCCTCAGTTGCAAATAACAGATAGAAAGAGACAAGGGTGTAATTAGTTGCTTTGGTGATAGATGTGAGCTAGTAGTTTTATTTATAATATTGTTTTTTACCAGGTTCCAAAAAGATCAATCCAAGTGAAAACAAATATAGAAAATGGGTATTATTAGGATAAGCCAGGGAATTGAAAAATAGTCTTATGTGAGAACATAAAAGTGTTGCTAGTTCAAACAGCAAAACAAAGAAAGAAAAGGTATAAGATTGCTGTCGAAAAATGCATCAGGAGGAATAAAGACAAGGAAAAAAAAAAGACTATTCTAAGAAAAATACTGGTGTAAGAATACATGGATCTGTGGAAGCTATGAGAGTTTCTAACCAGAGTACTGAGGTGCTAAAAAACCCCCAGTAGAAGCAGTAGTAATAAAAATTATCTGTTTTAAAATGGAGCTCAATGATAATATTAAAGGAATTATATTTTGTGGTTGTCTGAAATAACAGGGAACTGGATGAAAGAATCCTTTCTGTTTCTGTCATCTTAAGTATGTCTGAAATAAAAATCAAGCCCCTCCCTTTACTTTTCAGCTTTTTTGTATCTATCAAATACTAGAGTAATAGTTCTATTTTTACTGCAGACTTTGAATTTATTATGCAAAATACTCCCTGGCTGCCTATTTTCCCTAAAGTTTTGAGATAATTTTTGGCCCAATTTGCCTGAACAAAATCTGATGGTTAACATTCTAAACTACTCTGTAATTATAAACACTTGTCCTTATTGTTCTAAAACCACTGTTAGACAATTAAAATTTACTTTGCCAAGGAAAACAGGAATCCACTTGCCTAGCTGAGTAAAAAAGAAAATGGGTCAATTTGGATTAAACCTCCCACCATTTTCAAATTTGGCACAGCTTGCAGTTCAGTAGGAAATACAATACAGTATTATGCATTTAGAAAAGAAAATATCCAGCTAGAAACACCCTTAAATAATATAAATGAACCTGAAATATATAAATTAAACCTAAAGGATCATCCACAAGAACTATACTTATTTCAAAATATAACTGTAGATTCTATGCTAGTGACTTTAAACAGATACTGCATCTAATTAAATAGAAATTGAACATTTTAAATTTAATAGTCATAGAAAAATCTTACCCTTTTTATGGCACTTCCACTATCCTGTGGAAGGGGAAAATGTTCATCCAGGAATTCACCCAGTGCACTCAAGAGTTCTTTCTTATATGTCTTTAATTGCAACATTTTATTGTGCAGTTCCTCCAATCCTCTAATTTCCAAATAGTAAAAACATAGCAATACAGTATGAAATCAAATAAAATAATTTAAAAGTTCCTCATAAGTAAAAAAAACCCTCATATTCAGTTCTTATAAATGCAACATCTTGAATGACAGAACATAGTAGTGATATTTTCCATGTTTCAAATCTGGATTACTGAGCAATTATTTGAACTATTTAGCAAAACAAAGAGTATGTTTTATGAGTTTGTTTGTTCATTTGCTCTTGTTGAGCATCCTATTTGAATTCTTCAATATAAAAACTGAACAGTGTAGAAATACCTTGTTTCGTAAAGTTGTTCAACTTGGGATTTTGTCTCTTCTTCAATTCTGTTAAGAGTATTTAGCATCTCTTCCTGTCCCTCATACCACTGCTGTTCTCTTTGAAACATGAAAAACAGTAAATGGCACAAAAATAGTTCTTCTGGGTGGTCAAAAAAAAAAAAAAGCTTAACAGTATTCTAAATTCCAAATTATTATATTACCTTTCCAGATCTTCTTCTAGTTGTTTATTCTTTGAACAAACTGCTGATAGCACCTTTTCAAGATCATTCTTTACTTTCTGCAACTAAAAAAAAAGTAAAAATGAAACTACAGTTTGCAGGTAGCCCAGTCTGTAGTATTCATTCTATGTAAGGCTGCATCTCTAAATCTGATACAGAAGGCCAAAATGATCTGCAAATTCTTAAGAAATAAGGCTATAGTGTGACACACTATTTTAGAATCCAGTTTAAAATGCAGGAGGCTCTTTAAAACATTACTGTCACCAGTTGCTCATTAGTGTTTTATTGAAACTTTGCAAAACAACATAGTTAATTTTACCTGAAGCAGATTATGGAGCACACACATGAACTGCTCAGATGATGAATGACTGAGGAGAAAATGTCTACAGCACCAGGGCTGTATTGTCTGAATCACTGCAACTGCTTGCAAGAATGAATCCATGCTAACTGCACTAACATAAAAACTATAGAAAACAAAGATGCTGCAAAAGAGACTAATGGCTTCCATGATTTAAATGGTCCTTGATGCTATGGACATATCTGGGAGAGGAAAGAAGGAGAAATAAAACTACTGCAGCCAGAAGCTATAGGCACTGCTGAATCTAGGGAACAGTGGACTCTCACTGGGCTGGGTCATTCATTACAGAATAGGTAAGGAATACATGTTCAGGAATACATTCAGTGCAGGTGTACAGCTGCAGTGTGAGCTGCTGGTTGAGCAGCCTGGTGGGCTGGAGTCAAAGCCTGAGCCAACATGCCATGAACTGCTGACCCCTTGCATAACAAAGGGCCCCCGGGACCTGTGGGCCTGCCAGGAGACCTGGACACTGAGTCTCCCCAGGAGCCAATGACTCCCTGACTTTCCAGGGTTTAGACCAAAAAGGTGTAAAAGCTCAGGGTATAAAGGTATAAAAGGTATAAAAGTTTTGGGTCCCTCCTCAGAGGCAACCTTTGAGCTGTTATTTTGTTATTATTGCACCATTATTAAATTATGTTAAGGTTCTGGATGTCTGAGACTTTTGTGGGAAACCTGAGGTCAAGCCTCAGGTATGGATTTCTTACTCAGGAAGGCATAAGTAAGGAAACCTATCTTAAGGGCAGGTGTCAGAGGATGGGGTGAGGCTCTTTTGAGTGGTGCCCAATGATAAGACAAGGGGCAACAAGCACAAACTTGGAACACAGGAAGTTCCATCTGAAAATGAGGAAAAATTACTTTAATGGAGGGTGAGCACTGTAACAGGTTGCCTAGAAAGGCTGTGGAGTCTCCTTGTCTGCAGATATTCAAAAGCCACCTGGACACAATCCTGTGAGGCACTTAGGGACAGGGTTTAGTGGTGGATTTGGATGGTTGGACAGGGGCAAAATACCGTTTATTGTGTGTTACTTACTCACTGACTTGTGCAGTAAGTCAGTTTAAAAGCTCATTCATTACAACTAGAAAATTTTAGTAGTTACAATACAGGGGAAATAAACAATTAGAACAACAACAATGCCTGAAGGAAAATACACAGTATCCTAGCAGTAGTCCATCCCAAGAACAGTCATAGGAAAATGCAGCAATTTTATATAGGTTTTTCTTTTTTTTCCCCAGCAAAAGTTTATTATCTCTTAACAAACAAAAAGACTTACCTCTTCTTTTCCTAATTCTAACAATACATCTGGATTGGTAGAAATTGCTGAAAAACAAAATGAATTGGTGGATTTTTTTCACTGAATGATAAAGACTTATTTATACTGAAAAGCAGCCCAGCTAGAGAGAAACTTGTGTAGCCTCTAAAAAACCAGTTTGGCTGTCAGCACCAATTTAACCTTTTTTTGTGGTGTCCTGCTGAACTAACCTACTATCATGATTCAGCAGTTTAAACTAGACTGAAAAAAGTCCAGTGTTAATGCCTCTGTTATACAGTGCAGTTATAATGCCTCTGAACTAGCCCCAGGTAGTATAGGCATAGGTACATAATGACTGTATATCACATTTCAGTATACTTCAAGATAACCAAGCCTGATTTTTTTCAGCAGAAGGCATTCCATCAACATTACCAATGTGGGCAATCAGACTTCACCAGTCTTCCAATTCCATGTTAAACAGCCTCCAAATGCTTCACCAGGACTATAAACCCTACCATTTTTAAGAACTTATAAAGTATGTCCCCATCCCTTCTGTTCACAAGAACAGCTACATGTAGGGAGATGAAAGGCCTAGCAATAACAATATTCTAAATCTAACACTGAGCAACAACAGTACTTAAGGGAAAGCATGGTACAATTTAAGAATATGGAAATGTTTCCCCAGAATGCTTCTGCAAAATGCAGTGATTTATGGATCATGGATTTTCAGAATAAAAAGTGAACTGTTGTATTTTACAGCCTTCAGTGCACTCCAGTCAATTCTCACTTCCATGTCAACTTAGACCATCTGTATACAAGTATGACTTTTTTTAAAGTGAACTATTTGAACATACTAACAGGAGACATGAAAGCTACTCTAACAGATTTGAATCTTAATATGACAGGGATTTTTTGGTGAAAGTTTGGGCTTCAAATCTCTTAATCTTAAAAATAATTATTTATATAAAAGCTTTTCCTTTAACAAAAAGGAAAACCCTTACCCCTTTCCTGAAAGCACTAAACATCTCCTAAATACATACTCTTGATTTCATAAATTTAGAAAAGTACTTTTTTTGTCATGTTACAGTTTTTACCTCAACAAATTTTGAGAAGCCTTAGATGAGTAGTTTTAAAAGCAGTGTTTGTTCTGAGATGAAAATCAGAAAAATACACAAAATTACATGTCCCAGTAAAATCCCTTTTACTTAGGTAATTAGTGTTTCTAAATATTGACACAAAATTTGACTAGTACGCTGCCAAATTAAGTTTAAGAGCTGCAGGAGGTAGTGGTCTGTGCTATTATTAGAACAATACTTCTTTAATTACATGAATATCCTACAACCCATGATAAAACTCATTGGTAAAGTTTTATTCCCATTAACTGGTGTATTTGAAGAAACCCATACAACTCTTCCTCCTGCAACTTCCTGCTGACATGATTATTATAAGCCCTCACTTATCAATTATTATCAATCTCTACTACTGGCTTCTAACACTTCCTAATTTTTAGATACCTAATCCTGAGTTTGTGCTTCCTGTTCAATTCATATTGAGTGAGTATGAGAATAGAAGGCCACATCTTCCTGGGAAAGAACCACTAACTGTAATTTAGTGCAGGAACAATGTAGATCTGAGACACTGGGGCAACGCATTTACAGCTGTGTTGTAAAGTCACTGGTTGTTTTATCTACTAACAGTTAAAGCTTTTTCAGTTGTAGAATCACTACACTTGCAAAAATCAAATGTCAGACAGAACTGTCTAGTGATTACTAAGCAAAATACTACCAGATGCTAGGAAAGTAAAAGCCACTACCATGCACATGTTTACAGAAACTCCTATTAAAACAAAACAAAAAGGCATTTGGCAGAATACTGTTATTTTGCAAAGAAAAATAGAAATTATGCAGAGACCATGACTGTTTTATACGGTTGAAAACAGAACTGCTTTCATTTCCTTAGTTTGCAAAGGTGAAAGTTAAATTCTATTTTTATAAGCCAAATGCTTTTTAAAAAGTTTAAATTCAGCTGATTTAGCAGATCTAGAGCTACATAAATAGCAGCAGAAATGGAGAAAGAACAAGAGACTAAAGTATAAGCTTCGCAAAAATAAAATTTGCATTGTGAACTCAAGTCTGTTTGCCAATATTGTGCTCAAGAAAATGTAGAACTGCCAAGTTATAACCTCTGAAAATAAGGTTTAAAATTGAAATGCTGACAGGCCCTCATTTACAGGAAATTAACTGGCCACTATTTAAAGCAGAAACCAAAGTAACAAGACAGCCTGACATTCATGCTCTATTAGTAAATTGTATGAAATCAGTATTTCTGCTATTTTCATTTAGATAATTTCAGATTATGCTTTCAATTAAGTAATTCAAGACAAACAGTAGATAGAAAAAAGCCAAGATGGACAGACAACTAAGCAAAGTAGACTCATCTTCATACAAGCATTATAACTATATATATTCAAATTCTTAGCACCAATTTCTTTTTAGTTCCCTTGGAAAGGTAGCCAAAGAGGCAAAGCTGTGGCTGCAAAATATTATTTGCATTACAATATGCATAGATAATTTCTCTATTAAAAAATTAATAATAAATATTATAGTCTGGGAACAAGTAAGAATAGTTCAACAAAGCAAGCCAGCAAGCCAAAAAAATAGGTCAAGCCCTAAGGATATTTTTAAGCCAATAGCTTAAAGTTTAATATACGTATTTTAGTAAGGAAATTTAACAATCCCAGGTATTTCACCCAGATAAAAACTAAGTGCTTTCAATTAATCTGCTTTAAGCCAGCATCTTATTCATGAATAGCAGCAGGGAACCAGTACATCCTAAATTCATTCAACCCCATACACTTTTGGTCTACATACCTCTCAGAAGTATTTGAGGCTGACAATTCTTGGAGACAGGCTTACAAAGCTGAACTACTAATTTATTCTAATAGGGCAAAAATATCTTTTTATAAGAAAGAAAAACTATTTTTTCCCAGTTTCTCTCATGATATGCAGCAAGTACATGGACTGGAGAACTGCCTCTAATGTTGATCTGAAAAGGCATTTCCATTTGGCCAAATGACAAAACACTGGAATTCACCATGGGCTGTCTAAAACACATTCCTTTTGTAAACACTAAAAAACCAAGCCTCTTCTGGCTTAAAAATATTCAAATGAGCCAATGTATTAATTTAAAGACTAACTGGTAAGTTTTACTGGGTTGACAGGTGCTAACAGGTCCTTGACAGGAGATGTAACAGTGAGTGCTACCAGTATACTAATGACAGTGTAGTGTGAACTGTTTTAAGAGTCTCCAAATGGGACATCTGAAAACACAGATTACTTTACTTGCACTTCAGTTTTGAATGGTTTTATTTCCAGTCTCTGACCACATCAGCCTTGTGAGAGAGTGAAATCAGTCAGCACTGATGCTTATGTAAAAAGAAAACTTTGAAGAACTGAGAATTTATACCTTTTAACTGATAATGCTTAACAAATTTAAAAAAATCACTTGTGGTTTGTGCTTCGCAGGATCAGTAAGTGTCCTGGATTTCTGTTTTGTTAAAATAAAACTCTAGTGTCTTTTACCATCTTATCTTGAGCTGAAATCTCCAATCCCTGTTAAATCCAAGACAGGTATTTTATTATGGTGTAATGGGCTTAACACTAAAGGTCTACTCCAAAGTTTGAACTAATACATCATAATACAACATACTTTTGTGAAGTATTAGTAAAAAAATAATCAGAGGAGGTATGGTTAAAACTATACCTGGGAAAATTATTGTTAGCTTATTAGCAATACTTGCAAAGATTAAAAAAATGTAATAGATTCTTAAAAGACAAGATGAAGACAATATTATTTGACAAAGTAGTTCTGTTCTAAAAAGGAAACACAAATGAAAGATGGAAAAGAAACAATCACACAGAGAATAACATGAAGGAGGGTAACAGCATAATGGACTTTCGTTATTTTGTTAGATTTGCTAACAGTTATGTTTCCACTTAACTGACTGATGAATGGTGGCATAAATCATGCATCTATTTGTGCAGAATCATAAGATTAGGTTATAGAGGAAATCACTTTTAAGTCAACTTAGAGCTGAAGTGCAAAAAGAATAAAGAAATGAAACATACACGCTACTGTGTGAAATATTTAATTTTTAAGTAGTACGAAAACACAATCAGCATCCTTTACAGGGAAACAGTTACTTACTTTCAGGACTTCTCTCATGGCACTCTTGATAATCTACTGTTAAAGCTTTCCATTGCAGCATTAACAAGGCAAGCTGTGTAACAACAAAAGAAGCATCTCTTAAAGTGTTAAATTGCACTGGTGTAAAATGACGTAGAACAGGATAGAAGTTAAATTAATAAGTTCATACAGTAGAAAACAGAAGAGCAACTACGACAACAGAAAACTTATTCCTTCAAAATATTTTAAAATCACTTGCAGAGATCAAAAACATTTATATTATTTTTTCAAAATGGGGAAATGAGGAGTCAGAGTTGGCATTTTTCCCCTAATTTTCTTTGCAATGACTACAACTAAAGAGGAGCTACTAGAAGCAATGACAAATACTTCACATCCTGACTTCTCCTTCATGGCTGAACTTGCTCATCCCATAGTTGGACAACATGTCCAGAAGGATACTATGATGGACAGTATCAGAATGACACTTTTCAAGAAGAAATTACATAGGCACTAATTAGGAAATAGTCCAAATAGGTATTGAAGTTACACACCTCTCCATTTTGCTGCCTATGTTAATCATTCATCAGTTGTGTGCTTCAAAGTTAGTAAATCTGTCCTTATCTTGACCCATGAGGCTTCAGTTATATTTCCTTTCCAATGTCCAAGTGAGGAGGGATAAGCAGCTTTAGTGGGCACCTGGTGGCAAGACAGGGTCAAACCCACCACAGATGCACTGAGAGTCCTAAGGGAACTGGCAAATGAAGTGGCAAAGCCACCATCCATCATATTTGAAAAGTCACAGCAGTCTGCTGAGGTTTCTGAATGTAAAAGTGTACACACAACCCTTATTTTTAGAAACAGAAAAAGAAAGATCCAGGGAACTACAGATTTGTCAGTCTCACCTCTGTGCTGAGCAAGATCATGGAGCAGATCCTCCTGTAAAATATGCTGAAGCACGAGGAAGATGAGAAGGTGATTGGTGTTAGGCAATGTGACTTCACTAAGGGCAAATTGTGCCTGACAAATTTGGTGGCCTCCTATAACAGGATTACAGCATTGGTGGATAAGGGCAGAGCTACTGATGTAATCTACCTGGATTTGTGCAAGGCATTTGACGCTGTCCTGCACGACATCCTTGTCACTCAACTGGACAGACGCAGATTTGACAGACAGGTCACTCAGTGGGTAAGAACTGGCTGGATGGTTACTGTCAGAGGGGCAGTCAACAGTTCAATGTCCAGGCAAAGACCAGTGATGAATGGCAATCCTCAGGGGTTGTTTTAGAGACCAGCACTGTGTAACATCTTTGTTGGCAATGTGGACAGTGGGATCGAGTGCTGCCTCAGCAAGTTTGCTGACACCAAGCTCTGTGATGCAGCCAACATGCTGGAGGGAAGGGATGCCATCCAGAGGGACCTGGATGGCTGGGCCTGTGCAAAACATGAAGTTCAACAAGACCACACGCAAGGTCCTGTACCTGGGGTCAGGGCAAGCCCTGGTATCAATACAGGCTGGGCAATGAATGGATTGCAAGTAGCCCTGTCAAGAAAGACCTGGGGATCCTGGTGGATGGAAAGCTGGATATGACCCAGCAATGTGCTCTTGCAACCCAGAAAGACAACCATGTCCTGGGCTGCACCAAAAGCAGTGTGGCCAGCAGGTTGAGGCAGGGGATTCTGCCCCTCTACTCCACTCTGGTGAGACCCCACCTGAAGTGCTGCAACACCTCTCCTCCTCCGAAGAGAGGCTAGGAGAGTTGATGTTGTTCAGCCTGGAGAAGGCTCCAGAAAGACCTTAGGGCAGCCTTGCGCTACCTGAATGGTATTTGCAGGCCTAAAAGAAAGCTGGAGAGGGACTACTTACATGAGCACTGTAGTGACAGGGCAAGGGGCAATGGCCTTAAGCCGAGAGAGGACAGGTTTAGATTAGATATTAGGAAGAAATTTTTTACTGTCAGAGTGCAGAGACACTGGAGCAGGTTGCCCAGAGAAAGTGCGGATGCCTCATCCTAGAAGGGTTCCAGACCAGGGCTTTGAGCAACCTGATCTAGTGAAAGTATCCCTGCCTATGCCAGGGGTGCTGAAAATAGATGATCTTTAAGGTCCCTTCCAAGGTAAGCCACTCTATGATTCTAAGGTCTTTATATAAAACAAAGTATTCAGTGGAAAATAAAAAACCCCAAACAACTGTCTTACCTTGGTATCTGATTGTAGCAGTGTTTCTATTCCTAGAAGCATTAGCTTGCTTTGACACTGGGTAGAAAAGAAACAAAACACAAGCAACGTTTGTTTACTCTTCCCTTTTGTAACAACAGAACACAATGCTTAGAAAGTTGAACATAACTTTTTAAATATAGGAATAAAAGAGTTGTGACTTGGATCCCACCACATCCCTTAGATCCTTACCCAGAACAGCAAATTAAGAAATATTTTGAAATCGCACCACAGTAAAGCAGAACTTAATTAACTGGAGAGCAGAAAAGTAGCAGCTAAAAAAAGATGTATCATTTGAGTAAGAAGGCAAATTATGAGGGAAAAGTTCATATCGGGAAAGGCACTGATCATGTGAAGAACACGAGAAACTGGGAATAGAGTCATGCACAAGGCTGAACAGGGAAGCTGCTGAGAAGTTAACACACTTTCTGCTACTCCTCTGGCTCTCCAAAGAGATTAATCCCATTTTAATACACATTTTTAGGTTAAAGTCATTTAGGGCAGTATACTACACCCTTCAGAAGTGGTCTGACTTTCAGAAGTGCACTACATCAGCTCCCATGATTGCAATGGGAAGTATATGCAGTCTGAAATTCAGGCCACCACAGATATCCAAGGCTTCAACAGGAGACATCTGCTGAACGCTTTCTTGTTTCATAGCTGTCAGCAATTCAACCTATCCCATGACAGGGTAAGATGTACTCTACTCAACAGTAAGCAGTACTTTGGAAACCTTGTTGTTAATGTCTGGAAACCAAAACACAACACAAGATTTCTCCTACAAAAACTGCTAATGATGTCACACAACCATTTGAACATTACATTGTAACCATATACCCAGGATCCCACTCAATGACTATTAGTTGTTTAAACTTCTTTCTGAAACATGCACATTCAGAATGAAAAATCAAAGTAATGAAAATCCTACTATTTTTATCAACTTCCAAAAATAACAGACATTATTACTTCCTGTATTATTTTGGGGATGATGGGAATGGGATACAAGATATCTAAGACTTTCAATTAAATTCAAAATAGTAAGCATTCTAACTTCCCTTCTAATTTGAAAATTTCAAAGAAAAGTTCAGGTCCTCCAAACACAACTTCAGAAACCCAGACAGAGAATTCCCTGCCACATTAGTATCTTTAAATCTAATTACGTAAAATTATTGCACTGTGAGTTGTCTGTACATTGTTCTACTTTAAGTTCAGAAATACCTTTACTTCCATTTTTGAAATTTTACTGCTTTGAACCTACAACTCAGAACTCAAGCAGATAGCATTTAAAATTGAGCCTAGCAATTAAGACTGAAAATATAATTTAGAAGATGACCTTTCATGAGACTTGGCAAAATCTTATAGAATGCACAGCATTCCCTCAGAACTGACAGAAATTTATCTTTCCTGGGATTCCTTAAATAAAACTAATCTGCCCTAAAATGTTATTATTAGCATATTGTACCATATATCAGAGAGAGATAAATTTTAACCATGATGATATAACCATCACTTTGGATAAGCATTTGCAAACATCTTTGTCCTTTTATGCCTCTCCTCCTATTCTCTCCTTTAAGCTCCAAACTACTTGTGAACAGCACTGGAATTCCATCTTGTGTGAGGCTAAAGAGAGAGGGATCTCAAGTCTCAGTGTGCTGGTACTACCATAAGTAAATAGTTTAATTTTCCCTAATTTAATACATACTCCACGCTAACTAAATCAGCACATTGTAAACAACCTTTGAATGCAAGGCATCCCTCACCCCTGCCAGTACATCCACCTTTGGCCTTTTTATTCTTTTTGTTTTGTTGTGGTGGTTTCTTTGGAAGAGATGGGGTAAGCAGGCAGTGAATAAAACAATTCTGACAAAAGTTTACAACAAATCTAGTCTATCACTTATGGTTCCCATACCTCTTCCAATTCCTCCCAAATATTGTTACATTCCATCAAGAGTTCTTTCTTGGCATCTACAGGACAAAGTTCACTGGTGGGTTCTGCCTTGGTGGGTTCTGCATTGATGAGTTCAGCCTAATAACAAGCAAACAGAACAGTTATCGTGTATATCTACAATAATTGTTACCAGGTACAGAATCATACCTGCCACTTCAGGTCAAATATGCAACAGAATGCAAAGCTTTCAATTAACGCCCCTGCAGTTCCAGATAGCGCCCAATTATTAAGTAAAATCAGCTAACTATATGACTATAGTAAAATCAGAAGACACGAATAATTTACTTTTAAAATTGAATCACAAAATCCTAAATTTTCAAATCTGCTTTGATTGCCTGCAATGGCTTTTCTTTTCAACAACTTTAATACAGAAACAATAAGAGAATCTCACATCTACAAAGCTATGCTTTTCCTCCGTATATCTGCAAAATTCTTAAGCAGTTACTTCTGCTCTGTCTTCCAATAAATGTCCTAATCTATTTCTCCTTCACTACAATTCAGAATATTTTTGATTAACAAATTAAAGCATCCTCAAAATTACTAGAAAAACAAACAAAAGAGTCTGAAAAACATACAGGCAACCAAGGAAAGAGGGCACCAAGACATCCAAGAGAAAAATTAATCCAAGTTAAAATAAAAACTTTGAGAAATATTGGGTCAGAGAGAAACACACACAAATTCAGAAATTTACTCCCAGTTAAATCTATTAAGAGATACCCAAATGACAACAGCAGCTAAGGTGGGAAACATCTTAACAAGAAGGGCCAAAATGGCACTCAAAGGAAACTTTTCTCCCCAAGGTAAAACAACCAATAGGAACTTCCTAGATGTACCAGATGCAGAAAGCCTTTAAAAATACTAAGTGGATCACTAAGTCCACCAAAACCACACAGATTAAAGAGATATAAAAAAAAGATCTAATATACATCTCTTAATAATGCACAAATTCCTAACTCAACTTTTTGTTCATTTTCAGAATAAAAACACAGAATCAGAGAAAATGATGTCAAAATCCCAAGTAAATTAAAAGGAGTCAAATATTCAGCTAGTACTCCCAAAGGTCAAGGATGAGAAAAAAAAAAATCAGAACATCTCACTGAATGCTGGAACTATTCTAGAGTACTGAAAGGTAGCAATACTTCTACTAATCTTCCAGGCTAATTTATTACACCAATAATTAAAAACAGAACCCTAGAATACCTAGCTTGCCATGATCTGATAAAGTCTAAAGAGCATAGTTTTAGCAAAGGAAAATCATTATCTTCTTAAGAGCCTTGGAATGTTTCCATCATATAAAAGAGAAGTAGTTCACATAATTTATTACGACTTCTGAAATGCCTCAAGCAAAGACTGCCTAGAAGAAACTAAGAAATAAACGAAACAGCCTTGAGATGCAATGTACTTTTTTCTGAGACATAAAAAACTGTCAAGGAGACAACCAAAGGGGGTTTGAGTGGGGGAAAAAAAAGAAAAGAAAAAAGGAGAGGAAGAAAAAGTACCCAACATTTTGAAAGTTTGAAAAGGATCTTGGGGTGGAATAAAAAATCCATATTCCCCCTGCTGTCCCCTGCAATAATACAATTAATCACCATACAAGTATTATATGAAATAAAACTCTGAATACACAGCCAGGAAAAAAAAACACTATACAAAAATGATCAAATGATTCTGTTATTCTTGGCTTTAAATTTCTAGACGTATTTCACACAACGTTTCAGAATGTACACATTGTGAGATATGAGAGGCAAGCCAAACTGACTTGTGATCCTTAATGCTGTGCTCTTAATTACCTCACATAGTGCATATACTGGAGTATCATATTCAGATGGTTTTTCCTTGTAGCTTGCAGTTTTCCCTATTTCTGTATGGTTAAATTAGGTTTCTATTTTTACACCATACCTGAAAACTGAAGGCTTTTTTGGCATGTCATGACTATTAATGCATTCCAATTTCAATACGTTATTCCTTCTGACCTTGTTTTAGGACTACATAATTAGGTAAAAACTACATGCAGGGACAAAAAGTGTGCATTGTAGACTCTATGCCAGCCAAGCAAACAGGCAAGCTTTAGGAAAGCGACAGAATCACATAATCCGTCAGACTAGGAGGGACCACAGAGGGTCATCTGGTCCCAACTCCCTGTTCCAGCGGGGTCATCGTAGAACACGTTGCACAGGATTGCGTCCAGACGGTTTCTCATTATCTCCAATGAGGGAGACTCCACAGCCTCTATGGTCAACCTGTTCCAGTGCTCGGTCACCCACAGTTGTTCCTCATATTCATTTTGGTACTCCCGAAAAGAGCCCGGATCCATCCCCCTGGCACCCTCTCTTCAGATACTTATAGACACTGATGAGCCGAAATGAGTCATATGCCCAAACACAACGCGATCAACTACGGGAAGATACTCAGGAAGCAGAGAGGAAAGTAACTGCGGCCGCTGGACAAAGGCAGGAAGACAGCAATTCGCTTTAGGAAGGAGAACATATAAAGGACAGAAATAACACCGCCAAAGCGATGACAAAAAAAAGCAGAAGGGAGGCAGGGAGCCCCCGCACCACCCGAGCGCCGGGGAGGCACAGGGTGGTCGGTCTCCCCTCACGGGCGAAGGGCGAACACCGCCCCTTCTCAGGCGGGAAAAGCCAGCGCGCCCCCTCCACGGCCGCCCCACGCCCCAGCGGCCGCGATCTCATCCCGGCCCCGCGGTGCCTGAGCGGCAGGACCCCCTCGTTATCCCGGGATCCCGCCGGGAATCCCCGCCGCCCGTTCCCAACCGTTACTACCATGGCGTCTCCGCGCGCGCCGTTCCTCAGCCACTGAGTCACTGGCGGCGCGCCCGGCGCGCGGCCGGTGACGTACCATGATGGCGGCGCCGAGCCGAGCGCAAGCGAAAGGCTCCGGGAGGCGGCGGCGGGCGAGGAGCGGGGGAGCCGCGGAACCGGCGGAGTACGAGGAGGAGGAGGAGGAGGAGGAGGAGCGCTGGGTCGGGCCGCTCCCAGGGGAGGCCGCGCAGGCGAAGAAAAGGAGAGGTAACGGAGGAGCGGAACGTCCACCGGCCGGACTCTGCGTTGGGGAGCGCTGCCCCGGGCCGCGTTCGGAGCGGCGGGAGCGGCCCCGGGGGAGGGCGGCTGGGCCCGTGTGGTCTGTAGCGGTGTCTGCCGTGCAAAATGGCCACGCTGTATGGGAACCCTTCGGGTGCCGAGTAACAGCCCAGGGGCATTAGGGGCTGAGAAAATTGGGGCTGTTCAGCCTGGAGATGAGGAAGTTCCGCGGAGAACTCAGCAACCTTTCAGTGTCTGAACGGGGCTACAGGGAAAACCGAGAGGGACTCTTCGTCAGGAACTGTAGTGACAGGACAGGGAGTAATGGGTTCAAATTGAAAAGGGGAAAGTTTAGGTTAGATATTAGGAAGAAATTCTTCGTTCTGAGGGTAGTGAGATACTGGAACAGGTTGTCCAGGAAGGTTGTGGATGCCCCAACCTTGACAGTGTTCAGGTCCAGGTTGGAAAAGGCCTTGAGCAACCTGGTCTATTGGGAGGTATCCCTGCCTATGGTGGGGGAGGTTGGGACAAGATGATCTTGAAGGTCCCTTCCAACCCCTTAACATTCTATGATTTATGATTTCTGCTTTCTCTCGTGGACACTATCAGGCTCAGAGCCCCTGCTGTGCAGACTGAAGCCTTGCTTCAGTTTAGGGCTGTGGCGTTCATCTGTTTTCTGGATCATCGCCCTAAAATGGAGATGCCTCTAGGCTGTATTTTGAGTTATGGTATTGATGAGTGCAGCAACTCTCAGCTTTCCAGGTGTCATTGTAAAGTAAATGTGCCTCTAACGATGATCAGCACATGCAGGTTCAGTAACAAATGCTATTTGCAGGTGTTAACAGGGTGTAAAAATCAAGAGACAAATGCCAAAATCAGGTTATTTTGGGTGGGCCAGTTAAACAATGAAAGAGATAGGTGTCAGTACTTGGACTTTAAACTACAAGACCTGGGTGAGGTCATGAATCTTAACAACAGGGATACATTTTGTTTTGGAATACAATAAGGTGCAGAGAACCTTCCATTTTCTGGAAGTACATTGTTGATTTTTATTTTTTTCATATATTGAGACAGCTGAGGTAATAGTTGCTTTAAAAGGGAAAAGCAGTATGAGTTCAAGCAGAGTTTGAGTGGTTTTAGTCCACTAAAAATTTGAGTGCAAAGCCAGACCTAAAAGCCCTTTTATTATGTTTGCACAAAATCCTAGCTTGTTTTAGACTGAAATATGAATAAGCAGTTCAAGTAAGGGAGAACAGAAGCTGTACCTTTATGAAGAAAAACCTTCCTGATTTTTCTTTTTATTCTGTGTAGTTCTTGAATTTGAACATGTTTACCTTGAAAATCTACCATCTGCTTCAATGTATGAACGCAGTTACATGCACAGAGATGTCATTACACACGTAGCATGTACTAAGTAAGTATCTTTTTTCCAGGCTATTTCTTTGTCAGGGGTGTATTTTTATATATGATAAGAAGTTTTCATTTTAAATGTTTAGTAATGGAAAGTTAACAGTGTCCTGTAACTTTTAAAAGTTTTGGGTTTTTTTTTTTTGAAAACTAAGTGCAAAGGAAAGGTTTACTTAGAAGGAAGATTAAAAAAATGTTTACATAAACTAGAGGGTCTTAAAATGCTTATCAAAATGTGCAGGATATACAGGAATAAGATTGACTGACTGCCTCTGAAAAAGCACCATTCAGCAGACTGCAGAGATCACACACACTCGCGCGCGCACACGTAAATAGTAACTACTGTGAACTAAAATAGGAGTTACATTTACATATTCAGAAAGGATAGTGTTATAATTTTTCAGGGTGTTGACTTTTCATATATTAATCCAGAATGCATTAAAATACCTGTTTGCTTTTCCAGGAGTGATAGTACCCATTCAGACAGATTGTCACAGTAATTAAAAGTTCATCCCCTACAGAGTGTTAATTATGGTGCAGATTACTGACCAGTGGGAAAGTGCATAATGTGTTATCTCTTTTCTTGTTTTTAATTTTCTTTTGTAATTGTAGGACAGATTTTATCATAACAGCCAGTCATGATGGACATGTAAAATTCTGGAAAAAAATAGAAGAAGGGATTGAGTTTGTTAAACACTTCCGAAGTCACCTGGGTGAGAAGTTGCTTTTTCTTCTTTAAAGGGCCTCACTTTTTCCTCCCCATTGATTTTGTTGTTTAAAGAGGGAGTGCAAATAGAGAGACAGATTCTGGGGTTCATTTAGTGCAGTCAGGAATTAATTGATATTTACCTATCTTCCTTCATTCCTCTGTCCTGTAATGTTTTGCTCCCAGACTGCATGAGGGATAGGGTGAGAATAAAACATGTAGGGCTCTGCTTGCACAGATCCCCTACATCCTTTGCATTGCCTTGTGCCCTGCCTGTGGAGAGAATATCTGGGACATAACTTAACAAGGTACATAACAGGGTTCATAAAATCCAGAGGAGTTTAAAAATATGTTACTTTAAATGAATTTGTATTTTTTTGTCCCTTGTAGTAAGGAAAAAAGTGCATTTTTTTCATCTGGAGTTATTGTAACTGTAGAGTAAATTCTACATCATTGTTATGATTATTGGCTGAATTGCAATTAAGAGTAATTTTAACCCAATTTTCTAAGCTAATAAGTACACAGAGTTCTTCAAAACTATGCTGAGTGTTAAATAGACTGAACAGAAAATGACACTCTCCATGGTGTTAGAAATTATCATATGCCTGAAGGGAAAAACCCCTCAGTTTGATATGCTGACTGTTACAGTAAGAAAAATATTTAATAATAGGTAGTAAAAATAGTTTACTTTTAGAGTTGCAAGAAATATTAAAGGAGGTTCTTGAGCTTAACTATCAGATTCTCATTATATACAGAAGCAAACTGTGAAAACAAAACCTACCAGGCAAAAATAAGCATTATGAGAAATTTATGGAAGGTTCAATTGCAGAGTAATTTTGAGTATTGTGTGGTAATAGTCTACAGAGTTCTGCTGCGTTTTCCCTATTGAGAAATACAAGCTGAAGAGCACCTGATTTTTACCACATCATAATGTTCTCAATTTTATAAAATCAACATTTTAAATTGAAGTAATTGCCATTAAAATCTTTCCCTTATGTAGGTGGTAAGTAGTTCATTGTCACATACTTAAGTCAAAACACTGATAGGATACCCAGTGGTGTTTTGGCATTTTTTTTAATAGTAATTTACTGAATTCAGGTAGTCTTTTAAGTAAAAAAGGTAGCAAAACAGTTGGGAGGCTTAAACTTCAGTAGGTTTTTTTCCTATATAATATTGAAATGAAGGATGTCCTTTCCTGTTTCTTAATAGTGTGTTAACCTTATTAACAGGTGTTATTGAGAGTATTGCTGTTAGTTCAGAGGGAGCATTGTTCTGTTCAGTTGGAGATGACAAAGCAATGAAGGTGTTTGATGTTGTCAACTTTGACATGATCAACATGCTGAAACTTGGGTAAGTTACTTAGTTTGGAAGTGTTTGTTTGGGATTATAAATGGGGATCATTTTGCTAAGAGGTAGGTCAATAATTTGGAGTTTTTGATGTTTCTCCCCTCACCCCCTCCCTAAATCAGATGAAGCTGAGTAAATTTCACTGTCTGAAATGAATCCAGTGGCTGGAGGCTGCCTGACTGAATAGAAAAATTTTGACTGTCTGGAACACTACAAGAGAGGAGTAGGAAAGGCATTTTCTCAGTCTCAAATGTTATGCACAAAGACGTGGTGTTTCTCCAAATGTTTAACAAGGCATAATTTTTTCTGTTGTTTGGCACTGAATTTAGAAATTACAGTCCACTAATGGTTCCATTAGAGAAGGGATTTGGCCTGTATATATTGTCTTATTTGTTGTCATAGGGATACAAATTTCCTTCTTCTGCTAGAAACTATGTTGCTTTCTTTCCTCTTGCTTTTGTAGCATTTTTGTAATTGCATATTTTGTAGCTAAAAGATCTGGTAGAAATAAGAATGTATGTTACTACAATTATTAACAATACCAGAGAAAAACAAGCCCTACACTGTTACAAGGGTGGGTTTGAAGGTTTGGAGGATCAGTGAGTGCTGCATCAAGAATGGTGGAAATACTGGTTTTTTTCACAAGTCTTTTAGCATTGAAAAACTTATTCCTCCTACTCTACTACTTACTGGTTAATTGTGAAACTGAATAGAAGTATAAACTCAGGGAAAAAGCTTGTGCTATCTGCTTTGCTAGTTACAGTTTTAATATCATCCTCCAGATAATGTACTTAGCCTATAGGAATTGATTCTCTCTTGGCTGTCTGCTGTGGAAAAATTCCAGTTAGCCTTTGTCTTTTGATTTTGCTGGTATTTTCTACATAGCAGCCCTGTACTGTCTCTACAAAATCAGTAGAATTATACATAAGCAAAAAAAAAAAAACCACAAAGCTGTTACAATAGAAGATGCCCTTTTTTGTTGTTGCTTGAGACTTCAGGGAAAAATGAGGTAGAATTTAAATCAGTTTTGCTTCAGGAATCCTGCGAGAATGCTACTGATAACATTTTTCTGTAGTAGATTCCCTGATTTATCTTTAAATAGATTTTTTCCAACCTTGGTATTCAAAATCCCCATGCTTTATGCTTCCATCAGTGATCTGGACAAGGCTGGCTATTTCTGCAGAGACTTCATACTTATTTATTTGATCCTGTTCTTTCTGGTGAACCTGAGACGAAGTCCTGGTTATGTTTTTCTCTACCAGACAGGCATTGAAAATCCAAATTATTACTGTCTATCATAATACTGTCCTTCAGTGTCTGTTAATTTGATTTGTGAAAGGATACTAAATATGAGTTTCCTATGGAGACCATATCATTGCTTTGAGGTCTGCCATTTAGTTTGAGTTCTGGTTCTCAATCTTTGCTTACAGACTGTAAAACAGACGTAACTTATATTATTGAACATGTTTCTGTCTTATTTTATTTGTAGAATGTGTTTTTGCAAGTAGCAAATGAGTTCCTTCTTAGATGCATTCACAACTCTTATTGAATATAGGGGGATTGTCTTAATTTTGTTTATATCACTCGGGTTTTTTGTTGTGGGAGTTAGTTTTTTGGCAAGATGTAGTTGACCTTTCCTATAAGTGTATGGCAGAGGTGCAGTTGTCTTCATTTCTAATGAAGCATTAACAGATGGAAGAGAATATTTGATTTCAAGTGTACAGCATAACTCAACTCTTATCTAACACCATTCCTTATTTCTTTATTTGCTTTTTTCTCCTTCCACTCTCTGTTGCAGCTACCACCCTGGCCAATGTGAATGGGTATATTGCCCTGGAGATGCCATATCTTCTGTTGCAACATCCGAGAAGAGCACAGGAAAAATATTCATATATGATGGCCGAGGAAATAACCAGCCACTTCATATTTTTGATAAGCTCCATACATCCTCGCTTACTCAGATACGGCTGAACCCTGTCTACAAAGTAGTTGTGTCTTCTGACAAGTCTGGGATGATCGAGTACTGGACTGGTACACCTCACGAATATAAATTCCCCAAGAATGTGAACTGGGAGTATAAAACAGATACTGATCTATATGAATTTGCTAAATGCAAGGCTTACCCATCCAGTATAAGTTTTTCACCTGATGGCAAGAAAATGGCCACTCTTGGGTCTGACAGAAAAGTTAGAATTTTTCGTTTTCTGACGGGGAAGCTTATGAGAGTCTTTGACGAATCTCTGAGTGTGAGTTTTGTCTTGTTTCTCTTTCTTTAAGACATTTTCTGTACTTATTTGAATTTCTTTGCCAGCACATTCACCTAAGTTATCATTTGTTTCTAAAAGCGAACTTCCTTCCTATATTTTTCTTGCAGAAAAGGCCTTCCATGTTCTCTTCGTTGCCCTCTGTATTGCTTTGTCCCAAATGAATTCTTACAGATTTATGTTACTTACATAGTGAAACAGGTGTTGATTTTCATCTGTTTTCATACTGCTAGATTACATTTTACTAGAAAGCAATTACAGAGAATTTCAAATAATATTGCACACCTTTCTTTGCTTAAGCCTAGTCCTATAACATGCCTATTGCATCATGAAAATAAAGAAAGCATTACTTGTATTTGTTTAAATTCTTCATTTGAGTGGAGTAGTCTCAGTTGAATTTGGTATTTTCTAATCATGTGGATTAGTGTTTTGCTGTATAAAAAGTTTAAAATACGTTAATATAATAGTGATGTGGAGTTTTTTTCTGTAGATGTTTACCGAACTTCAGCAGATGAGACAGCAACTTCCAGACATGGAGTTTGGCCGACGAATGGCAGTCGAGCGTGAGCTGGAGAAAGTGGATGCAGTAAGATTAATTAATATAATTTTTGATGAAACTGGACACTTCGTTCTCTATGGAACAATGTTGGGCATTAAGGTCATCAATGTAGAGACTAACAGGTAAGTTCCAATGACACACATTGAGATAACATTTCTGTTTCAAAGTCTGTATTCAGTCACATCTATAGCATATTTAAAACTTGATATGGCTGTGGAGGTCTCCAGACTTTTTGTGCTGTTATTTGGGAGCCTTACATTAGACTGTAGAGAAGATAGCCCCATGCTTTATAATGAGTTGTTGCAGATTAAAGCTTAGTAAAATAAGGACAAAACATGGCAGGTATATGTGTATTAAAAATGTGTAACCTATTAATCTCTGGCTAACTGGATGGGATAATGTAAAGTAAATGTGGATCATTTAGTTGGGATTTTATTATGTATAGAGGCTGACTGGTAAATTAGGTAGCAAGTTTGAGTAGAGAAACATCTTAATTAATAAATAATTACTTGGAGAGGATTTGGGAATTTTGCTCTGAGTCCTGCAGTCAGAAAGGAGACATTCTGTGACTGTGAGCAGCTGACAGTAGTTACACCTCTTTACATCTTGTACTTCAGGTGCATTCGTATCTTGGGAAAACAAGAGAACATCAGAATGATGCAACTAGCTTTATTCCAAGGAGTGGCAAAGAAACATCGTGCTGCAATCACTATAGAGATGAAAGCTTCTGAAAATCCTGTTCTCCAGAATATCCAGGCAGATCCAACAGTAGTCTGCACAGCTTTTAAAAAAAATAGGTTTTACATGGTGTGTGCAGTTTCTATTTAAATTCTTGTATTGGTGTTTTCTCTACATTATTTTTTGTTTTTCTCCTTGTACCTTTCTAGTGCTTTTTGTCTTGAGTATTTGCTAAAAAAACTTTCCTAGAGGAGCTCTTTTATACTGCAAGTAAATTCTGGAATTTTTAGCTTGAACTGTTTATACATTGGCTAGAAATAACTTTAATTTTTTCACATTGCTCAAGCAGTTAAATAAACGGGGGTCGTTTCGGCTATCCAAATTTTTATTCTCCAAGAAGATGATATCCTTTTGTTCTAGTTGAAAAATAATTAAGAACATTTAAAAAAACTAACCAGATTTTATATAGAAACAATAATTAACTGTATGTATAAAAAATGTAATAGAAAAAAAATTCAGACCAGCATCAGGACTCGGTAGCAATACAGACATAGCAGGCAACCAAGAAAGATAGGAGTCATTTTCCTGTTCACAATTTGATTTTTATGTGAGATGCAATCAATAAGCCAAACAGACAAGCAAGTCCAGAGAAGGTAGTAGTTGATTTGATAGGTGGTAGCCATAGAGGTTAGAGATTGGTCTGTCTGTTATGACTTAGATTTGCTGGTTGTCTACCAGTTTCGTGTTAATGTAGTATTGGAATAAGAGGATTTAGTTTGATTTCTTTAGTGCACCTAAAAGTTTTGGCATGAAACCTGACAAATTTGTCTGAGTATAACAGAACAACCTGACATTCTCTGCTCCTTTTTAAAGAAAAAGTGCTGAACTACTGAGGAGTTCCTGTTCAAAAGGGGAGGAGGTCTAAAGATAATAGATTATAAAAAGTTACTTGGGATTTGCATGTAGTTGTACTGGAATTTGTGACTGTGGAAATGTTGGTGACGCACAGCAGTGAAATGCAAGAACACGTCTATGAATTGTCTTCCTACATTTCAAATTGAATTGGATGTTTAGCAGGTTGAATAATGACACTGATTTCTTGGGCACAGAGCATTGTGTAAGGTAAGGGGGAAAAAAGAGATAAGCAAGCAGTTAACGTTCTGTTCTTTTGTTCTTCAGTTTACTAAACGTGAACCAGAAGATACAAAGAGTGCAGATTCTGATAGAGATGTATTTAATGAGAAACCTTCTAAAGAAGAGGTCATGGCAGCCACTCAGGCAGAAGGTCCCAAAAGAGTCTCAGACAGTGCCATCATCCACACAAGCATGGGAGATATTCATATCAAGCTTTTTCCTGTTGAGTACGTATTTGGTAGTTTTTCTCTTGTTTTTGTTCCTTCTGTCCCTGGGGTTGCAATATCCAAGACTTATATTTCAAGTTAGGAATAGTTATTTTCTTTCCCGTTTTTGACTGTCCTTGTTTCTTGACGGTTTCTTAATACATCAAGCTAGGAATGTGACTCTCAATGAACAGAAAGTAGGGTTAAAATAGGTCTAAATAACAGTGTGGGGCACAGGACTTTTTTAAATTCCATTTTGTTTTATTTAGTTATTGGTTCAGGGGGACTGTTCCTTTCTTAACTTTTGTTTGTTCCCCCAACTGCAGATGTGGAGAGGTAACCATACTCTTCTGTGTAAGCTACGTATTAGTGTAAGGCAGAGCTGTTTGGTTCCATCTGGAAATACAGTGATGTTGGCAGCAGCAGAACATTTGGCAGGAGGTCTGTGCAAGCCATAGGAATAGTAGTTGCAACTTCAAAATGTGGCCAGAGTACTACATTTTATGTTATTTCAGGTCCTTTAAGAGCAGTATAACATTTATATCAGCATAAAATATTAGTGCTCTGTATATCCAAAACAAGGCATACGATATTACCAGAGTTGCTTATGGTTAAGTTTGTCCTTTCCTGTTTTCTAGTATTTTCTCCCAGCTGAGCTTTGAATTTAAAATCTCTTTAATGTGATTAAAACTAAAGAAGAGCATATAGGATATAGGTTTGTATGCCATTAAAGTCTTTGGCCATTTTGTTGTGAAATGAAGTTGTGAATGACTAAGTGCTGCTCAGCAAGAACTGGGGCTATAATCTTGTCTGTTCCTTTAGTTATATCACTGGTGCTGTTTTTCATAAGATAGTCTGGAGTGTCATTAAAACCCAAGATAATGTTCCTTGTCACAGCTAGAGTAACTCTACAGCTATGGACTCGGCCATTTTCTCATTATTGGGAAAATGGGTGACTGTAAACTTGTCAGTGTAAATCTACCTTGGCTACTAATGCATTTCAAAAAAATAGCAAAAGAGCTACCACAAAGAATTTTCACTCTGGTAGCATCTCTCAGAAATAAAAAATCAAGTCACAGAGGTTGAAGGGGTTGTCCCTTTTTTTCCATGAACAGTAAGATTCCACCTCTTCACGAAACAATGTTAACAAGTAGTTTCAGAGAAGGAAAACTGACTGTGCTGACTGCAAGTTGTATAATATTAAAACATTTTATTTTTACAGTTTTACTTGTATGCAACACTGGACACCTTGCATGTGTATCTTAAAAGAAGTGTAGAGGTAAAAGAGTGAACAGCTTTCTGCTTAGGAGCATACACAGTTTATTTACAAAATTATTAGTCTAAGTAGAAAGCTGGGGAACCTCTAGTCAATTGTTCCTTGAACTAGGCCTTGAGGAGATAATTCATTTTCTGACTGTCATTGTTTAACCCCCAGCCAGCAACTAACCCCCCCACAACTCCTTGCTTGCATCCCTCTTGTAGGGATGGAATGGGGAGAGTAGGAATAAGAAAACTTATGAGCTCAGGTAGAGACAGTTTAGTTGGGAAAGCAAAAGCCATGCACGCAAGCAAAACAAGGAATTAATTCACCACTACCCATGGACAGGTGTTCCACCATTTCCCAGAAAACAATCATATATTACTTTAGAAGGCAAAACGCCATCACTCCAAGTGTCCCCCACTTCTTCCCTCAGTTTTGATATGCTGAACATGATGCTGTATGGAATGGAGTGTCCCTATGGTCAGTTGGGGGTCAGCTGTCTTAGCTCTGTCCCCTTCCAACTCCTTCTGCAGCTCCAGCCTCCTTGCTGGTGGGGTGGGGTGAGGAGCAGAAAAGGCCTCGACACTGTGCTGCTCAGCAGCAGCTTAAACATCCTTGTGTTGTCAGCACTGCTGCTGCCTTCCTGTGTAATCATTCAGCTTTGTACTCCTCAACTTTTTGCTTTCAGCTCTGGGTTTGAGAAGGTGGAGGATCTGTTTTTCCCTATTTGATGAAAGCCCTTTCTACACTGAGCTGAAACACTGTTCAGCACAGCAGGATCTTAGTCTCAACTGAAATCCTTATGGCCTTGTCACCAGACAAATATTTATTGTAGCCTTTGTTTTCTATTATATGATTTTAGGTGCCCCAAAACAGTGGAAAACTTCTGTGTGCACAGCAGGAATGGCTATTACAATGGACACATAATTCACCGTATCATCAAGGTAACTTGTAGCAAGTTAATTTTTTGTTGATTTAGATAATGTACCCTAGTGGTCAGTCCTCTTTGCTAACCCTTTCATTCCTTTTTTGCAAAGAGGATTTTTGGAGTGGCTTTAGAATTCCCTATGAAGTCTGAACAACTCTGATGTTCTAAACAGCTTAATCACTTACTAAAGTTGTTTAATAGTTGTACTGCAACTAAAAGGTGGCAGAAAACTGAAAGATAAGTTCAGTTATCCTGCTTGAATTAAGACTTTGTTTCATGTCAGAGGGCATTTCTTGTACGGCTTCTTATTTCTGCTGCACCAAATACAGCCAAAGTGTTTGCAGAAGGTACAGTCAGGTTTCTGTCCTTTACTAGGAGGAACAGTGAGTGAGAAAACAGAAGTTGCTTTTTCACAAGTTGACTTGATTATCACTCAAAAGAGCCTTAAATGCATTTTAACACATTTTGTTGTCAGGTTTGAAGTAGGTTTGAAAAAACGTCACCTGGCATAAAACACTTTTAGTTATTTATTCTATGCAATGATGTAATAACACATGATTTCTGTGCAGGGTTTCATGATTCAGACTGGTGACCCAACTGGTACAGGGATGGGAGGTGAAAGTATTTGGGGAGGAGAATTTGAAGATGAATTTCATTCAACTTTACGACACGACAGACCATATACACTCAGCATGGCTAATGCAGGACCAAATACCAATGGATCCCAGTTCTTTATAACAGTAGTGCCAACTGTAAGTAGTATTAAAAGCTGAATCTAAGGCATGAGAGGCTAACTTGATAGTAAAAAATACAGTTTTTCTGATGCAAAAAGGATCGCACTAGTACTCTCTAAATAATCTTTCCTTAATATTTTGCAAATAAATGCTGCACACCATGATGTATACTGTGTGGGGTTCACTGAAACCGTCCCTGAAGAAATAGAAAAGTATTTCTGTGAGTTGTGAACAAGAGGCCTTTTGCCTTTAATTGGAGTAAGGGTGACAAAACATTCTTAGGCATGTTTGCAATTATGTATCCCAGTAACAGTGATTTAAACTTGATAGAAATCTAGGTATTGTGTAGGTTGTTTAGGGTTTGGATATAGTGCCAGGATGTCTCCTTAAGTGTAGCTAAGTGTAGCTATACAAAGATGCCATTGTTCAGGTTTGAAGGTTTCCTTTGATCTGTGTATAATTTCAGAGCCCAAAAAAGAAATTTTGGTATGTGAGTCTAAGAGATACAAGACAATTTCTTAAAGGTAACATGTATTCTTAAACACTTACTCAAAATCCAGTGTCTTTTTTTTAAAAAAAATAGCACATATCTGCCATAGTTTTAAGGTTTGTTAAGTTCTGTCAGTGCCTATATTCAAATTAGGCATATTCTATGAAAATTACTTTGAATTTAGTAGTATTCTGGACTGGCACTTCAAATTCCTCTGTGAAAATAGAGAGACTGGAACAGCACATCTGTGAACTGAGAATACACTTTAAAATAAAATACACAATGCTACTGCACTGGTAGAATGTGACCTCTGTAGTACTTAGAGAAAACAATTGAAAAGGTAAGTTCAAATGCATATGAGTGTGTATTAACTGCACCCCAGTATTTACTTGCATGCTGGTATTTACATAGTATTAGATTCCATAGTCTAGACATACAAAATGTATCCATGTGTACTTACTCTCTTTCTGTTTTGGTACCTAACCTATGTGATGCTTTCTGTATTAACATGCTTTTTCTTCTCCTCTGCTCTCTAACAGCCATGGCTAGACAACAAGCACACTGTGTTTGGACGGGTGACTAAAGGAATGGAAGTTGTTCAGAGAATCTCAAATGTAAAAGTCAATCCAAAAACTGACAAGCCCTATGAGGATATCAGCATCATTAATATCACAGTGAAGTAAGGCAGGCGTTGAAGGTTCCTGCTTAAGCAGAAAAAAAATGAGCGTATGGGACCCAGAAAGGGACCTAGAAAGAACAGAAACATTTTAAATAATTTCTAGATATAGTGAGTACCAAGACAGAGCAATCACCAGTTCTACAATTTTTAATGTACCTAAAGTGCCCTAATTCTGTATTTCTGATAACTTTGTATTTTAAAGTAAAAACATAAGCATGTTTCTTATGAACTCTACTGTCTTTCTTCATCTTCCGTGCAAAACTAAAGATAAAACCCCCCACTGTGTTCCATGATGGTGTTTGTAACTTTGTCAGGTTTATATGGCATCTTTTATTTTTAATTAATTCTTTTTTTAATACTTTTCACAGTATTGAAATCTTTGACAGAGGAAAAGGTCAGAAATCCTAAACTGCATAAACTCTTCAATCCTCTGTCCATGTATCAAAAATTAGATTAAGTTATGATACTGTTTGCTATGACAAGCAAACAATGTAATCTACCTCCGTTCTTTAAAACTGCTTGTGTCCATGTCTTCTCTGTCCAAGAGCAATGATCAACTCTTAGAATGCCAGTGTATAAAGTCCTGTGCAATTTGTTTGGTGTTGCCAATGAATTTTTTTCTTTAAGTTTTTTCTTTCTCATTATTTTAGCATAGGGAATCTCTTACCTGGCTTCATTTTTACTGGAAGTCCTACAAACATGATTGCTTCTACCGAAATGCTTAGTTTAAAATAAATTATGGTAATAATCTCAACTAAGCTTTATGTCAGGTGATTCTGATGCAGTTAGAGAACAGAATCATAGAATCATTAAGGTTGAAAAAACCCTGTAAGATCAATAGGTCCAACTGCTAACCCAGCACCACCACCACCTTCACCATTAAACCATGTTCCAGGTGCCACAGCCATATGTTTTCTGAACACTTCTGGGGATGGTGTCTCCACCACTTTGTGGGAACTCTATTCCAATGCCTGACCACATGTCAGTGAAGAAATTTTTCCCAATATCCAATGATATTTTGAGGCCATTTCCTCTTGTCATGTCACTTGTTAGCTGGGAGAAGACACCAACACATACCTGTCCACACATCCTTTCAGGGAAGTTTAGAAAGCAATAACATCTCCCCTGAACCTCCTTTTCTCCTCAGCCGCTCCTAGTAAGACTTGTGCTCCAGACCCTTCACCAGCTCTGTTGCTCTTCTCTGGACATGCTCCAGCACCTCAATGTCCTTCTTGTAGTAAGTGACCGAAACTGAACACAGGATTCAAGGTGTGGCCTTACCAGTGCTGCATACAAAAGGGCCAATCACTGCCCTGGTCCTGCTGGCCACACTTGCTCATCCAGGCCAGGATGTCATTGGCCTTCTTGGCCACCTGGGCACATGCTGGCTCTTGTTCAGCTGCTGTCCACCATCACCCCCACGTCCTTTTAGTTGGGCAGCTTTCCAGCCATTCTGCCCCCAGCCTTTACCTCATACCATTGACCTCAGCCCATGATCCAGCCTGTCCAGATCCCTCTGCAGAGCCTTCCTGCCCTCCAGCAGATCAAGACTCCCACCCAACTTGGAGTAATGTGCAAACTTACTGAGGGTGCACTCCATATTAAACAGGAGTGGCCCCAATGCTGAGCCCAGGGTGACCAGCTGCCAGCTGGATGTAACTCCATTCACCACCACTTTCGGAGTTTGTCCATCCAGCTAGTTTTTCACCCAGTGAAGAGTGCACCTGTCCAAGCCATTAGCTGTCAGTTTCCCCACAGCTACGTGGGAGACAGTGTCAAAGGCTTTACTAAAGTCCAGGCAGACAACATCCACAGCCTTTCCCCCACCCACTAGGCGGGTCACCTGGTCAAGCAGTGCCTGCATTTCATAAACCCATGCTATGCTGGCTGATCTCGATTGTCCTGCACATACCATGTGATGGACTCAGGATGAGCTGCTCCATAACCTTCACTGGCATTAAGGTTAGACAGACAGATCTGTAGTTCCCTGGACCCTTCTTCTGACCCTTGCAGATGGGAGTTAAAATTGCCAAATTTCAGTCACCTCCCCAGTTAGCCAGGACTGCTGGTAAATGATTGAAAGTGTCTTGATTAAGTCTCTTGGTGAAATGTCTTCCTCCAGTTTCATCAGTACCCTTAATGGATCTCATCCGGTCCCATAGACTTGCAGGTGTCTTAACTGATGTAGCTGGTCACTAACCATTTCTTCCTGGATTTCGGGGGCTTCATTTTGCTCCTCATCCCTGTCTTCCAGTTCAGGGGACTGGAAACCCTGAGGACAACTGGTCTTACTGTTAAAAGACTGAGACAAAGAAGGCATTAAGTACCTCAGCCTTTTCCTCATCTGTCATCACTGTTTTCCCCTGCATTCAGTAAAGGATGAAGATCCTCCTTCGCCCTCCTCTTGTTGCTGATGTACTTGTAAAAACATTTTTTGTTGTCTTTTCCAGCAGTAGTCAGATTAAGTTCTACCTGGGCTTTGGCCCTTCTGATTTTCTCCCTGCATAACCTCACAACATCCTTGGAGTCCTGGTGAGTTGCCTGCCCCTTCTTCCAGACGTCATACACTCTCTCTCCCTGAGTTCCAGCTAAAGCTTTCCATTGAGGCAGGCCAGACTTCTTACCCATTGGCTCATCTTTCAGCACATGGGGACACCCTGCTTCTGCACCTTTTTAGGATTTCCTTCTTGAACAATGTTCTGCTTTCCTGGACTCCTTTGGTCTTCAGGACTGACCTCTAAAAGGACTCTCTCAACTAGTTTGCTAAACAGGCCATAGTCTGCCCTCTGAAAGCCCAAGGTGGAAGATCTGCTGCCTTCTCTCCTTCTTCAAGAAGCAAAACCTTATTTGTGATCTCTCTGCCCAAGAGAGCCTCTGACCAGCCCTCTGCTCACAAACAGCAGGTCCTCAGTGAAAGCTCAGACAACTCCTCAAGCTGTTGCCAATCTGTGTCTAGATAGAGTCCTGTTACTACGCTGCATAGTTAAGTCTACTCTAAAACCAGTAATATTTACCTTGGCTGTTTATGTTCACATAATACCACTGCACTCATAAAAGACTCAAGAGTTTACAGTTCTGGTAACTTAATTTATGAATTGAGATATGATGCATGATAATCAAACTCAGTCTCTCAAAAGTTGCTGCTGCCACCTGAAAGTTTACCTTTAGTGAGATAAAGGATTTTCATGGATCATTAAGAAAAATTCTACAGTAAGTTAAATGTAGCATACCTCTAACTTGAGATGACCTTAAAAAATCCAAAAAGGCAAGTTTATTAACGGTAGCTCTCCAGGGTTTACATACTTTTATTGAAAAGAAATAATTTTCTGGGCAACTCAAATTGCAGCAGCTCCACTAAAAAAAGCCCTTTCTTCCAAGAAATTTACATAACATCCACATCTATTCCAACATTCTCAGAAGCAAACCCTCATAGTCCACAATAACTTTGAAGGCAGAATACAGAAAGATCATACCAAGTCATAAAACATTACTTTTCAGTCAGCCTAACCTTAACCATACTGTTTTCGAGATGATATACTTTAAAGAAAGCCACAACACAGTCACTGGATGTTGCATTTACTCAATTTCAGAATTAAGTCAAAATCATTTGAGAAGTCATTCAGTCTTTTCAGACAATCCTCGCAGTTAGTAATGCTTGAGTGAGTTCTAGTTGAGAAAATATTCCAATTACATATTGCATAAGTCAGTACACCAAAAACTAAAGTTCAGTAAAGTTGAGGAAACAAGCTTAAATTTATAACTGAAGCAGTATACAAATAAACCTCTTAGTGTACCTGTTTACACCAAAGAGTTCACAGACAAACGTAACACCTTCACAGTTACTTCAAGTCATCTTAAATAAACTCAGTTTAAAAACACTTACGGTAGCATTCCATATGTCACAAGCAACCACTTGTACTCAAAAATATGCATGAGTGAAAATTTTTCCTCTGCCCTCACATCGAATCCAAACTAGTCACCTTGAATATTTTGAAATAGAACTGAGCAGCATGTGTAACTGAAGCTTAAGTCAGCTAAAATAAAACTATAGAATCAGGATTTTTCTAAAGAATGCATGTCTTCTGTTACAAATATTCCAGGAAAAGATATCGACCATACTTAGCAGAACTTGTCTGTATTTCAAAAAGAGTTGTGAAAAGAGCTGTGAAGGGACAGTAAGCCCTAACTAGGTAGGGGTTGCTCCACAGTACAGGCTAAGCAGATGCTCAAGTCAGAGCAGTCAACTGTATATCATTCAAGAAGTTACAGGCTGGGAAAGACAGCCAAATTTAAAGTTTGGTAGGTGCAAAAAACCCCACCTTTTACTCTGTTATAAGCTATTTCCAAATATATCAGCTTGTCTGAAGAGAGAGTAAATACCCTGTCTCAGTACCTATGTAGGCATTGAAATTCATTTTGCAAACATTATACTACTTTGAAGCTTAGTGTTCTTTCAGGTACTATTCAAGTCATTATACCTGCTGAATCTGAAGCTGCATTTAACACCATTTACCTGAAATTTAAGTAACAAGAGAAAAATACAAATAAGTGACATTATGAGGAAGTAGTTACCTCAACTAATTCCGCCTGAAGAAAAGTGCAAGTGTACTAAAACTATTTGTTCATACATTCTTGGCTTTACCTAAGGTATGCAGTAGGAAACCAAAGTGACAATGAAAGCCATAGCCACAGATAATGGGATACACTTTCTTTGCCCCGTGAGGTTCAGAGCTCTCACAGGTAAGCACACTTTCCAGTGTGGCAAAAATATCTCCACATCTGTGGAACACTGTTCACTTCCACAGTCCGGTTCTCCTGACTCATCTCTACTCCAGTAAGAAAAGTGATGATACACAGTTTTGATCTATTGGTCATGCTCTTTGTAGCTCCTCTACTAACACGAAGGAGAATTGATGGCATGGTTTCTTCAGCTGGCAGTGGCCATGCACTAAAAGAGAAGGGCAGAAGGTTCTGGTGCACATACCAGACAGATAAAATTGTTAGCAGAGTTGCACGTCCAGCAGAAAAACAGACACCGTAAGTCACTGCAACCTTCTCTAAATTTAAACAGCACTACACCCATATTTCGTGAGTTTGTGAATGCATAATCTTCAAAAATAGAGGCAATGGTAACAACTCCATGTAGAAGATACAGAAAGAACTGAATATCTAATTATGGAAGGTTTATATCACATTTTACTATCTACTCTTCTAAATAAGAGTTATAATTAGTGTACACTGGTTTTCCATTATGTCATTGAATATTTTAAGGCCACTACCTTAATCTGGAAGCATGACTTCTACATAAAAGTACATAGCTGGATTGACATTACAGCACACTACTTCTTTAAGAAGTTTTTTTAAAATTTAATTTGACTTCTTGAGGAGTAAACTTAATCTTTAAAGGCCGATTATGTCCTCAAGTATGCACAAAACACTTTCACCTCAGTATCACTACAGTGTGTCCATAAATAACTTAGCATGAAAAACCCAACTAACCCCTGCCCCCCCGATAGAAAAGGAGTAGCTAAACTATGCCATAGCCTCCTCGCTCTGCAACACAGTTCTCCATTCTGGGATTTCTTTATGCAGGTATGCTGCCTTCTGATAACAAACAAGGAAGCTAATAAATAGAGGGGAAACTCTTTATATGGTGTATTTACATTTAAGCTTGAATGCCACCTTTACATTAATAGATTCTTTAGATATTAAAGAGTAGCACCATTTATTTCTGACTATTAGAGATGGCTATTCTAATAACTTGAGATGGATTTTTGGAATATTTTCACGGGAAAGTATTTCTAAACCACTCAGAATTTTTCTAACACTAATCACCTACTATAACATCATTACAATTATTGTATGAACTCCAACGCAGATTTTATCAGGGAAGAATTTTAAATTGTAACAATTTCACTAAAAAGAATTTCATAACATCCTTGTAACAAGCCTATTCCACTACTATCAAATTTCAAAAACACTGTAACAGCAGAAGTTTACTGAACCAGTTATCCAATCTAGGATAAAGCCTTATTTTTCTGTAATCACCAAGTTAAATGAAGTCCCCTCTTCAGAGAGCAGACCTGGTGACAACATCCTGGTCATGCGAACAAGACCATAAAGTACAACCTTAAATTGCAGCTACTGTAAAACTAAGCCACATCCAGGACACCAGCAGCCACCAACTGCCTGGAAAGCCAGTCCAATCCTTCATAAAGTCCTGTACCGCTTCGGGCATCACAACCCTGAATATACCAGCTACGGCCACAGCAGAGTTTGTGGAGACTCAGCAGTTCTGTGATTTCTTCCACCGAAAGTGCACCTGCTACATCCTGCAATAGAATTGGATGCAAACACTCCATTATTCTTCCGTAATATGTTTGAAGGCATTTTATTTTAAACTGATCACTTAGATTGAGCTATAGATCATATAAAAGCTTTCCAAACACAAAAGTCAAGTGCAACAGTTAAGCACTTACCACCTGTTACCATAAAACAAAAAGTTGTTCAATCCACCAACCACTCTAGCAACACTTACTTAACCAGCATTACATGTAAGGGAAACTTCTACATTTTATGTTTTTTCGATGTTACCATTCCCTACCCACAGCAGAGGGTCGGAATTTGATACACAAGCTGAGGAGAAGAGTAAAAATAAATCACAAGTACCTGTTTATTAGCAAAGATCAAGAGCAAGGCATCCCGCAATTCCTTTTCTGTTAATAATTTCGCAAGTTCACTGTATGCTTCACTGATCCTGTCTCTGTGACTGCTATCAACAACAAACACCACCGCTATGAAAGAAAGAGAGAAATCTTTTACACATGTTAAAAAATAAACTCTGTAAAATTACCTTTCAGCTTACACAATTCCTTTTTTTCTAGCAGCTCTATATGTAAAGTTTCTCAGTGGTGCACAGCTGTAATTTCAAATCCAGGAGGACTAAGAAATTCCTTACATACCTCTAAACTTTTAACAAAAACCTAGAATTCATCCTAAAACAAGGAAAAAAAGCCTAAGTTTTTTCCTGGTCTAATACATAGGCTGGGATATTTTAACTACTCAGGTCTAAAACCAGATTTACTCTGCGTGGATAAAGTACCTCAGTTTAAACCGTATCTTGAACCGTTTATATGCCATCAAGTCCCACATGACTGTTTCAGTTTCCCTTAGCAGCCTGTAATATCCACAGTTCAGCCAAATCAGCATGGCTTCCCTCAGCTACAGACTACACAAGCCAGAGAAGACTGCCATGGACCCAACATAGTAGCACATTTTACTATTCACTAGAGAGAGTAACTAAGATGCCAGAAAAACTGAAGAGTCAGGGAGGCAGAGCTAGAGGACAGAATTTAAACTCAGTGGTTTTGCAACGAAAAAAACCCCCAACATCAAAAGTAAATAAAAACTACTGCAGGTACGTAGCAGGCTAACTGCTTAGCTTTCTCTTCAACAAACAATTCTCAAGGTGGGAATGATTCCCTGCTACTTTACATGATATGTTCTAAGAGGACAACAGAAACCCCAAAATATAATTTTTAGAAGTTTGAAAAGATGAGTAATTTGAAGTGTTGAAGCTTGCATTTAAGGCTGAAACAACACACAAGGTGCAGCACATAAACTGGTGTTTGTAACTCTTAAGTGTTTCAGATAATTATGAATGAATCAATGAAGAGGAATCCCTTTCTGAACTGGAAAAAAACCTATGGAGGATTTACAGAAGGACAGCGTGAATTTCTAAGTTGGCACCATACAGATTAATGTTTTCATAATCAATAAGCTAGTCTACAACCAGATATTACAGTGCAATACCAAGTCAGAAGTTACAGAATGTCACAGAATTTTTTAAGTTGCTAAATGAAAGCTCCTGAAAGCTGAGTATTTTCAAGTGCTATTAAAATTTCACCTGGCAAGTACTGCTTCTCACTATGCAAACTCTGGAACACTGCACCTTGTCTGTTGTCAGCTAAACCAATTTAACAGAGCTTCTAATTTTGTTTGGCTCCATGAACTGTCTGATGGATTTATGGAGAATGCACCTTTATCATGCAGCAGAAAATATGACCAACTGGATTAAAATTTCTTTGCTCATGAGTCCAGCAGCTGTATTTTGCATTAGATGAACAATTTTCTGCTGTTATAAATTATTTCTATTAATAATCTTTTTGGCTCTGAAATACAAGCTAGAACACCAAATGCAGTATAAAACTTGTAGCAGTATTACCTTGTGTATTCAGATAATAATGTTTCCACAAGGGCCTCAATTTGTGTTTTCCTCCTACATCCCAAATAGTAAACTTCAAATTCTTGTATTCTACTGTTTCAACATTAAAACCTGGAATAAAAATATTAAAGTTTTACAGTCCTGCTCTGTATGAATATAAAAGAACCAAACCCTGCAGACAAGTCAAACATTTGGAAAAGTCATTACATTTAAAGTGTAGCTACTAACCTATTGTTGGAATTGGCTGCATGAATTCATCTTGCTTTAACTTAAACAAAATAGTTGTTTTGCCAGCTCCATCTAATCCTAAAGTGACAACCCGAATTTCCATCTTTGGTCCAATATGTACCCTGTTGTCCTAGAAGAAACAGAATACACAAAACGACAGAAAACTTAGGAAATTAAATACAGAAAACCCTTGTGTTTAAAACACACATTCTCCCACCATTTCACAGAATCATAGAATCAGTTGGGTTGGAAGGGACCTCCGAGATCATCAAGTCCAACCCTTGATCCACTACCACTGAGGTTGCTAGACCATGGCACTAAGTGCCACATCCAGTCTCTTCTTAAAAACCTCCAGGGATGGAGAATCCACCACTTCCCTGGGCAGCCCATTTCAATGCCTGATTACCCTCTCTGTAAAGAATTTCTTTCTAATATCTAACCTAAACCTCCCCTGGCACAACTTGAGACCATGCCCTCTTGTCTTGCTGATAGTTGCCTGGGAAAAGAGACCAACCCCCACCTGGCTACCACCTCCTTTCAGGGAGTTGTAGAGAGTGATGAGGTCTCCCCTGAGCCTCCTCTTCTCCAGGCTGAACAACCCCAGCTCCCTCAGCCTCTCCTCACAGGACTTGTGTTTGAGTCCCTTCACCAGCCTTGTTGCTCTTCTCTGGACCTGCTCCAGCACCTCAATATCCTTCCTGAACTGAGGGGCCCAGAACTGGACACAGTACTCCAGGTGTGGCCTCACCAGTGCTGAGTACAGGGGAAGAATCAACTTCCCTGGTCCTGCTGGCCACACTGTTCCTGATAGAGGCCAAGATGCCACTGGCCTTCTTGGCCACCTGGGCACACTGCTGGCTCATGTTCAGCTTCCTGTCAATCCAAATTCCCAGGTCCCTCTCTGCCTGGTTGCTCTCCAGCCACTCTGTCCTCAGCCTGTAGTGCTGCATGGGGTTGTTGTGGCCAAAGTGCAGGACATGGCACTTGGCCTTGTTGAACGTCACCCAGTTGGAATCAGCCCAACTCTCCAACCTGTCCAGGTCCCTCTGCAGAGCCCTCCTGCCTTCCAGCTGATTGACACTCCCCCCAGCTTAGTGTCATCTGCAAATTTGCTGATGATGGACTCAATCCCCTCATCTAAATCATCAATAAAGATATTAAACAGAACTAGGCCCAACACTGATCCCTGGGGGACACCACTAGTGACCGGCTGCCAACTGGATGCAGCACCGTTCACCACCACTCTCTGGGCCTGGCCCTCCAGCCAGTTCCTAACCCAGCACAGGGTGCCCCTGTCCAAGCCGTGGGCTGACAGCTTTTTTAGGAGTATGCTGTGGGAGACTGTGTCAAAGGCTTTTGACACTGTCTTAAAAAAGGCTTTTGACACAGCCTTCCCCTCATCCACCAGGCCAATCACCTGATCATAAAAGGAGATCAGGTTGGTCAGACAGGACCTGCCCCTCCTAAACCCGTGCTGGCTGGGTCTGATCCCTTGTCCATCCTGTAGGTGCTGTGTGACTGCACTGAGGATGATCTGCTCCATAACCTTGCCAGGCACTGAGGTCAGGCCTGCTGACAGGTCTGTAGTTTCCTGGCTCCTCCTTCCGGCCCTTTTTGTGGATTGGCGTGACATTCGCCAGCTTCCAATCATCTGGGACCTCCCCAGTGAGCCAGGACTGTTGGCAGATGATGGAGAGAAGCTTGACAAGCTCTTCTGCCAGGTCCCTCATCACCCTTGGGTGGATCCCATCTGGTCCCATAGACTTGTAGGAGTCCAAGCTGCTCAGCAGGTCCCTAACTGTTTCCTTCTGGATTACAGGGGGGCTGTTCAGATTCTTACCTCTTTCTACAAGCTCCAGAAGCCAGCTGTCCTCAGGACAACCTGTCTTACTGTTGAAGACTGTTTAATCATTTGTTAAATGATTAAACGGACTGACTCCAAAAATACATGGCACAATGACCAATCACCTCCAGCAATAGAAATGAAAATATCCAATAATCTCTGTAACAAACTTCTAACTTCTACCTGAGTTACTGCATGTCTTTTAAAAAGTCGGCCAATTTCATGACAGTAAGTCTGAACTTCTTAAAATTTTAAAGTCTTTCATCATTCTTGGCTGAAACCACATGAGGAATTGTTTGTAGGTACTAGTTGGAATTCTCTGAACAGAGATCTCCCTATTTTTTCACAGTATTAATGCCTCCATCTAGAGAACTACTGGGGGCTCCACAGCTCTCTCTCTTCACCTCAAGCCTCTTCCAATCTTTTAAATCAGCAATGTTATTAGCAACAAGCAGTAATCTCAAACAGTGAAGAAGAACAAACAACTCCCCAGGGTCTTGCTTGGATGCAAGGAATGAGAATCAACTTCCTCTCCATAGTTCACACCAAGCTATTGTAAGTATTGAACAGGCTGTTTGCAATGTGATCACCTGGTAAAACATAAATGGTAAAAGAAGTAACATAGGATAAAATTACTATGTGTCCCTGAAACATATTTTGAGGGACTAAGAACTGCTGATGAAACACCAGACTATCCATCATCAGAACTATGCAGCAATACATTTGTTTTCTTGCAAAATCCACACGGTACTGTGCTAGGCAAACCTGTGCCTACTCTAGACAGCCTTTTATTTCCTCTCACATTAGAAATACTGCTGAGTGCAAAAATGCTACAACCTCTCCTGACCAACATGTCACCAGTGTGACTGGACGTATAAGCATCTACATCACATGACTTGAGATATGCACACACACACACAGAGGATCCATTATACAGCTGGATATATTGTCATTGTGACAAGCAACTTCATCCTCTTTTCTGTCACAGATGATGAAGCAGCACACTTTCAAAATAATCAATACAGAGTAACTCAATGATGTTATACTTTCACAACCTCTGAAGAGAGTAAAAATACCTTGAGAAACTGCTTTCTAAAAAAACCTAAAAATTATGCAAATACCAGAATGCAAAAGTCAGCAACATCATGACTGCAAGAGTCAGATCAAAGGTTCATCTCATCCAGTATGCTCTCTAAAACTGGGCGAAGATGGATACAAAAGTAAGAAACAAGTTATCATAGTGATAACTCTCCTAAATACCTTCCCTGTGTTTAACAGCTTGCAGCTCAGGGATTTACTGAGTCAGTACTGCAGTTTCTGCAACTAACAGATCTCAGTGTACTGTTCACCTATGGATTTGTCTGTTTGTTGCTCGAAACCTAAATAGGCCCAGATGATCCTTAACACAGAACTCCACAGGCTACCTATTTATTGTGAAAAAAGTGACTTCATATGAATCTGTGAAAGTTCAGCATTTTCAGTGCTACTATTACACATGGCAGATGCTCCAAACCCCAAAGACTAACTGAATATTTAAGATTTGAAAAATAAAACATTGAGACTTATTTACTTTTTAATAAAAGTAAATAAATGTCCTCTAAATTCTACATATTTGGAGTCAGCGCAGAACTTGTAAAATTCAGTGAGAACACTGTGACACAGCATGTTACCAGAAAGGATTACCTCCTTCTGGAGAAGAAAAACCTGCGGGCAGGTTCTTGATAAGCACAGCAGCACATCAGCAGCAAAGGTGCAGAGAAAGAGAAAAAGCAACAAGTATGCAACAGGCTTTAAAGAGTCTAAAAAGTGATGTCTCCAGCATGCTATTCACACTCAAATCTGTTCTGATTTTGCCTAAAATTTTTGTCAATGAATGTTCCCAGTTCTCTGTACCTGCAAGGAAAGAGGAAGGAAAAGCAGCAGCTCTGGAGGGAGCTGTTGAGTTTATCAAGTTTCTTCCTGGAGGCAGCCCCCTGTTACGTCCAGAGCTTGCTGACAGTGATTCAGCCCAGCAATCCTGCCACAACTCCACCAGAAGCACCAGTCACCTCTTCAGCTCCTATGGCTGGAGAGCAGGAGTACAACTTAAATCACCAGGGAAGTGAAGGAGGTGAATGATGCTGTGAACTTTAGCCATCCTGTTGCAGTTTGCTTTCTGTAAGTCTCAGAGCGAAAATAGGTTGCTCTCAGCATGTTTGTACTCTGTCAGAAGGAATCAAAATGCAATCTGTGAAAGACACCAAATTTCTGCTTTTTGCAGGAGTGGCTCTGTCACTTCAAGAAAAACCTTGCAAGAAAAGCTGCTATCCAGAGAACAATGTATAGCAGTATGGACCTGTAATATGAGTCAGTAGTAATTGACTACTCATGATCACAGCTAGAAACCGACATGACTAAAAGTCTTTCCTTGTCAACAGTATCCAGCACCTTTAACTTAAAATGTTATTTCAAAAAAGCCTGACCAGTAAAACACCTTTCTGTCTGTATTTCTGGCAGCTGCATAACTTGGTAGCATACTTAAAACCAGGTAATCTGCGACTTCTCTTCAAGTAAAACTTCTTTTCTTAAATCTTGGTACCAAAAGCTCTTTATATGTGGCATTTCCCTGGATGGTTTAGAAGAGGTAATGGCACTGTTCTCGCTTTTTTTGTGTCATCAGTGAAACAAAAGAATAAGGATGAGATCTATTCACTTTTAAAAGTGAAAAGGACTTCTCTCTGCCCTCCTTAAACTTTCACTATCTTCATTGAATATGGAATGTTCCTCTGATCTAGTACTGTTTGAAATGCTTTTTTCATTTCATAATGGATGCAGCCTTCAGCACAGTGACAGATCCTGAGAGAGACCTTTCCAGTGATGCAATAACAGTTTACAGTTTTTTATCTGAAGATTTTATTTCTGTCTGATATCTATTGTGAGGCACAGATCTTTCAAGTACAACAAGCCTCACTGCAAGTCACAACAGTGGCCATCAGCACAACAGTGTTATAAAAACATGTTGTGCAGAAAGAGACCATTAAGTTTTATCAGAAGTGAGGAAACAAAAAGTAAGAAATGCAAGTAATTATTTTCACCTTACTTTTTCAGGGTTGCTGCTGTTTCTGAGAAAAATGACATTTGCTTTGGCACCTTTGAAATTCAGAAACTAACCCTTAGAAGACTTTGTAAAAATACCAATTTGTTATAGGAGAAAACCAAGTCTCGAGTCCCTTGAGCCAAGACCTATTTAGACCTCCTGTAACAGCTTAGCTGGCTCCTACCATTCTTTTTCCAAATACTCAGAGATTCACAATGAAAATTTTCTGAGCCAGATGACAGCTCCTAAAGGCAAAATAAGACACCCAAAATTACCCTCTGACTCAGTAACTGTTCCTCTGTGAAATGTGAATGCTGCTCCATTCATGGCATAATGGGAGTTTGCAGAGGAGATCGTCCTGACCCTACCAACTCTGGTCTCTGCTGAATAGCTAAGGGATGGACAAAAGCTAAAATGTTGCATTTAAATGGAAATTCAAATATACCAATGTTACAAAATAAATTATTTGGAAGAAATTTAACTTCGGATATCAACAAGGGCTGACACAGAATCCCCATGCAAGCATCCATTTCCTCAGTTACATCTCAGCAACAATAGATCCTATTCCTCATTCACCCATTCAGAACCAAGAAACCTCATAAATCAAATGAGTTCTTGTTCCTTGAGTTTCAAATTCAATTAATTTTCCTATGTGAAAAGTATGATAGATAATAAAGATACACACACCAGATAAAAGTACCATTATCAAACTCCAAATAATTTCATCCCTTTCAAAGAATATTGTACTGAAGTTATACTGAAGTAATAAAACCCAAACCTATTTAGAAGATAACCTTGTCTAAGCTATCAGTGAATACAACACAAATATAAGACAAATGATCATTTAATGAACTGAAACACATTATTTTTAATATTATAAACTGAGAGGTATACCAGTAGTATTGTATATAAAATAGGTGTGCAGTTTTCAGGGAACAATCAAGGATATTTCTTTCCAAAGAAAGGTGTTCCTAGAACTCACAAATGCTATCCTACATATTAAAAAGAAAACAGCTAACATTCAAACAAAGCTACTGATGTGGTCAATGTCAAATGAACATTTCTCACTCCAATTATGGCAGCACAGTCATTATGTTGCTCAAGTATGAGATTACACTCATTGTGTGATAACACACTATGGCTCTAACTGACACTGAACTGCCTAAATTTGTTCCAACAAATACAGCATCATAATGAACATATATTACTCCTGCCTTTTTTTAAACTACATTTGGGACTTTATAAAGTGGATAGCTGTACTTCTATGAGATTAAGAATACCTTTGTGAAAGTGACAGGTATGCTAGCGTCCAACTGTACATGATCTGCAAGTTCTGTAAACTGCTGCTGCTGTTTCTGTAATGTCTCTAGCAATCTTGTAATTTCCTGTTTGGCCAACACTACTCTGCAGTCATCCTAAACAGACAAAGAAAACAAAAGCATGCCTTTTCTTTAGTAATTTACTTTAAAAAGCCAAGTATAATATAGATATGTTTGCAAGAAATAAAACATTTTAAATAGAAATACTGTAGTTAAAGAAACCCACATTTACAAAACAGATTTTTTTAAAATTGTAATACAAATATGAGTACCTTAACACTAATAGACACTGAATAGTTCTGCAGTTTAAAAGTACTTTTTCCTAAACCTTTCTTAGCCATGTAGGAATAAGAATATAAATTATAAGAGACAATAATTTAATATATAAAGAATATTTATATAATTCATAAATCACTCCAGCAGCTAGAATAGAGCAATTGCTTGGCAGCATACATCAACACACTTAACAGGAAAATATTAATATCCACCCATCAATGATCAGAAAATTTGCATAGATAAATCTGACTAAGCAACCAGACACTACCTCTAAACCTATCTGAAAAAAAAGTACAAATAATATCTTAAAGTAGTTTCTCACACTTGGTTTACTGTTGCTACACATACTATTTACTTCTTGCTATAATTAAACTGAATAACAGACCAATCAGACACTCTCATACAGTCACTTTCTTCACACATTTAAGATGCTCAATTACCTATGTCAAAAATGTTACTAAAAGTTACTTAATCCTATAACATTTTTTTCTACCAGCCAGTATGACAACTACCTTCAAACACCTATACTGCTAACTGCAGCTGTAAAATCCTTCCAATAAATCCTGTAGGGTTTTTTGTTTCAGTTTCATCTTGCATTCCTACAAACCTCACAAATACCAGAAATTATCCAAGAAAAGAGTCATGCCACAGGTCTTAAAGCAACTGGAGGACTCTATGCTTTCATACTGATTACCCTTGTCTAACAGCCCCTTGTAATGAATATTGAAATCTCATGTTATACCACCATTATTTTAACTTTGTAAAGAAATAATGTGGAGTACTATCTAACCTCTTTTTTTTCTGTGGTTTAAACTTAATTTGTAGTTCCATATATCTTGCCATATGCTACAGCTCACTTGTCAACCTACCTGTTGTAAAGTCTTTTCACAGTGAAGACAAGCTGTTGAAACCTGTGACAAGAGGATGGTCATGTCTTCTTGCTGTTGCCTAAGCCAAATCAACTTCTCTCTCACGTGAGCATCAACAACACTAAGAGCCATTTCCTCCTGACGACACAGGGTTTCATGAAGGTCAGAAAAATAGGCTCGGACACATGAGCGAGCATTCTCTGCAGTTCCTGGTACCTACAGTGTTGCAGTAAGGAGATCCAGAAGATTAACACCAGTTGATTCCAGAAGTATATTTTTTATTTTATTTCAGGTTCTAACTTATGTTCCTATCTGCTTGGCTACACACAGTTCAAATCCCAGTTAGGGCTGACAAGACTTTCTGTATAATATCAAGATCCTCCAAGAAGTTACTCCTACAATCAAGTAGCTTATTTGTATGTATATGCACCTTCCTAAAAATGACCAGGGAAAAAAGCCTCAAGAGTATCACAGCACCTGAGGACATCTGTCACAGTATGTCAATACTAGCAGTCACACAACTTTTCCCATTGTAAAGAGACATTGTAAAAACATTGTAAGAGACTACAAGTTCCCCTCTATCTGCTGACTTAAGCCTCAATATTGACTTGCAAGATATAAGAACTTGTCTTGTCCTATAAAGCTTATACTTAATTTTCAGAGAAATTCCTTATCTTGGTTATAACAAAAAAGCAAATATTCTGTACATGTGAGGGAAACCAAAAAAAAAGCATACATGTTCAGTATGGGCCATTCCAACTCCATCTTCAACTATTTGTTCTCCTCCTTCTATATGCTGAACAATTCCAACCAGTTTTCTGGAATAATCTGAGATTTCTTCTGTGAAAGTTCTTATACAGTGAGCCATGTCTAAAATGGATGCACGAATCTGGTTCGCTTCTGGTTCCAAGACAGAATGCTATTAATTAAAAGAAAAATATCATAAATCAATCACAAATGTCTTCCTTAATCACCTTTCCTATTTTACACATATATTTAATATATATGTGTATGTATGTTGGCATATATTTACAAATATATATAGGAAAGACAAGTAAGAATCTAAAATCATCTTGCAATTCAAAACACAATCAGGAGTCATAGATTACACTCAAACTAAATTCAGGCATCTAGCAATCATGCAAATAAACAAAAATTTCCCTGTTTATCATAATGAATTATTAAAAAATAAAGGTGGTTAGATTGCACCAGTGATGTGATATGTATGTAGAGCTTACATTATGAAAACAGCTTTCAAAACTGATGGTTCAATGTTGTAAGAAGTTCAGAAAAGCAGCAGATAAAGGGACTATCCTTCTTCATATATATATATATATGTATATATATATATATAATATATATAAAAAATAATTCACTGAGGACTTAGAAATAATAATTTTTTTTGCTTCTAATTTTACAATGGTAACTATCTGAAATGAAGGGAAAATGAAAGAACGGTATGAAGACATACCAAGAGTCCACCCTCATTTCTTGACAACCTTTTGTACTTTAATTGGGTAAGCAATCATGCAAGCCACCCCATGGCACGACTAGAAATTAATTACTAGAAGTACCTTATGACCTTGATGCTTTCCATATTCTTTGCAGACACAACACATGAGAGGACTCGCCTGACAGCCCTCTTCCAAACAAACAAACTCGATAGCATGCACTTGGTGTTGGGAGCACATTGTCTTCTCATGAGGCTTATCAGCAAGAGGCACACGCCTGTGTTTCGCTAGTGTCTTAGTAGAATGAGTGAGCTGGGAACAGTCTGCACACAGGTGAGTGGCACAGACTGTGCAATACACAGATGCAATGTGGGCTTCATCTTCATCACAACGAATAATACTCTGGCAACAACAAAACAAAGCAAAAGTAAAGTTGTTAGCACTTAACCCCAGTAATGGAGGAAAAAAAAAAAATCAGAAAACTTGTCAACAATATTGGGTTTATCTAAAAGTTAAACACTAATAGGTATTTGGACTACTTTGAAACTTGACTTTAAGTTTTCAATAAACTTTTAAAAAATAAAAATCTGAAGCATTCAGCAATTTTATAAATATAAACTTCAGTGCAAATTGTAAAGGTTTGGAGGAGAAAATATATCTGGCTCCAGTAATTTCCTCCAAAGCAATCACTACAGAACAAGGAATTACAGACAAACAAAACACCAAAGAACTCACAGGCACTTAGGAAAGTTAGCTATTTCTAGAATGCTACCAAAGATACTTCCTGCACACCAGTTTTTATTACTGAAATTATAAAAGCAGCTAGTTTTGGTAATGAAGTACTACTACATGATGTAGTGATACCAAATGACTATAAGAAGTAACTACTAAGAAGAAGAGTTGAAGTCTTTTGGGAGAATTTCTCAGAAATTTTAAAAAACTGTACTGATACCACTGTAACTAAAATTTCCAAATAAATAAACTTATCTAAACATCTTAAAATCATTAAAAAGGGGAAAAGAGTAGGCATGCCTGTTAATACCTGTTTATTTTCTGCATTGGTCAAGTACAAATTTGCATTTAATTATGAGGCAATTAATTAAAGCCTTAATACTAGATATTGGAAGAAAATAACAATATCATTGGTGAAACTACATTTGGCAAAGAACTGATTTTCAATCTTTTTCTATCTAGAGATAACCTTCAGCAAATGTAACAATTTTTTTTTCTTTTTTGTTTATAACTCAGTACCTCTCCAGATAGACCAATGGCTTCTTCTGCTGTCCCACACTGCCCAGCAGGTCCATTCTGCAACCGTTCCAAGAGTTCCAACAAAGCAAAATTCTTTTTCAATCCCCAGACTCCAGAATCTCCTTTTTGAGGAAGATTTAAATGAAGGGCAGAAAAAATGGTATTTGCTTGAGGTTTTTCTGAGAAATTGCACAAACTAGTTGAGATTGTGACAAATATTAAGAGCATATTAACTACAGTGTATTAACCACGTGAGACACAACTAGTAATTTTTCTGTAAGCTCGCTCCATCCTCCTCCTTCCTTCAATCATGAAGTTATTTAATATTCATACAGATTTTCCCTAACTAAAAGATTATTAAAAATTTTTTAAAAAGTCAAAACACTCTTAATATAATCCACAATAGTTAACAATTAAAGAATACAAGGAACACACAAGCACATACATGTGCCATAAAAATTATTATTTTCATAAGTACAGTGTCCATTGCTACTGTACTAATGGAAGGTATGACGAATTCCCTACTGACAAACCTCATATTACCTGAATCACAAAATGCATCACCTATTGCAGATCTCAATCCAGTAAAAACCTGAGTAAGAGTTAAAACAACATTCAGAAAGAAAAAAACACATTTTTTGCTATTTGATTTAACAAAAAGGAAGATATCTCATACTCCCTACAGCAAAGCAGAAGTCCATGTCCACTCCTGTATCATCCTCATCTTGTAGAAGGTAATATGAAGCAATGCAATGAAAACTAAAACCAGAATTGCATCCCAATGACTGCTCCTAAATGCTACCTGCATAGGCCACATAGCATATGAATCCTAGTGACTGCTTCTTCAAGGAAGTATCATCCCTTGACTTTTTTCAGCATAATTGTTGTAGATTTAATGACATTTCCTCTGTTGCAAGATTGAGGCCCCTCAAGAAATGAAGTGTCATCTTTGAGCACTGGATCATTACTTTTCAGCCACAAGAGAGTTACAGAATTATTGAGGTTGAAAGGGACCTCTGGACACCACCTTGCCAGTCCCCATGCTCAAGTAGGGTCACACACAGCTGGTTGCCCAGGACCACACACAGGTAGCTTTTGAAGATCTGCAAGAAGGGAGATTCTACCACCTCTCCGGCCAACTTGTGCCAGATCTTGGTTACTCTTACACTTAAAAGGGTTTCCTTATGTGCACACAAACTTCTGTGTTGCCGTTTGTGCACATTGCCTCTAGTTCTGTCAGCAGACACACTGAAAAAAGCCTAGCACTTTCTTCTTTACACCCTCTCTTCAGATATTTGTAAAATATTTCTCAGCCTTTCCTCATACCAGAGATCTCCAGTCCCTTCATTATCTTACTGATGTTTTGCTTTAGTAGCTCTGCTTGCACTGGAGAGTGCAAAACTGTACATGGTACTGCAGATGTGGCCTCAACAGTGCTGAGGACAACATATCTGAGAATAAACACAAGCTCACGATGTTACTTAATTATATCCAACATCACTGCTGAATACTAACAGAGCATGTTGGTGCACTGAAAGGAAGGTAACATGCAGACAGCATTGCCCACAACTCTTTGTCAGATGTTTACTTGAGTGTATAAAACCTACTAAATTCAGGAAAAGAAATAGTCAGGGGTTTGCTAGCCTTGAATAGAATCATAGAAGGGACAACATTACCAGTAGTGCTCAGGGTATTGACAGATAAACATTTTGTAGCTAAGAAGGTGCCTCAAAATGCCACCTTATATTTAAACAGAATCTGTAGGACCTGAAATCATCTACTCTATTTTATGATGGAATTTTTGAACTGTGTTTGTAAGACAAGAAAATGTTACTGCAATTACTTTTTAGAGTGTGGGACACCACTGTCTGGACAAAACTGCATAAAGTAGAATTACAAAACTGAAATTACAGAATTACAAGTATTTGTTTCATACTTCATGCACAGGTAACCACCTAAGAACTGTTAGTGAACTTATGGCATTCACTGCAAAAAAAAAAATACAAACTACCGTTCTTTTTTAAAACGCAAGTAACTGCTTTATTAGATTCATACTTTGCTTCAAGCATGATCTGGAAAACAAACACATTTTAAAATATAAATGACAGATCTGGAAAAAGGTTTGGTTGCGTCTCATAATCCAGATGCAAAGACTAATAGAATATCAGCTGGAGCCTGAGGCTGGTTCCAAATAACATCTAAACTCTTGACATTTTCAGTTCACATGCAAGTGTCTCTCAGACACTGGGTATCTGACACGAACTCACAGAAACTACATCACACAGTTTCTCCGTTTTCCTAGAGAGCCCAGACTACTTGAATTGTCCAGTTGTCCCATGTTGTTTCCTAACTCCTCTGCTGCTCTGTGGCAGTCTGGCAGGAATATGTCCCCTGCATCTTTCTGGAATTCACTGTCATTCCACTGATGCTATACAGACATTAAGTCTTGTCTTCCTTCTTCAATATGGAGATTTATCAAACACTCCATAGATTTTGGTGTATCATTAGAGTGAAAGTCCAATTCCAAATGAACAGATGGATAACTATGAGTTGCAAGCAGTTATGTGAAACAGCATCCAATTGGCACCCACACTGTACACCTCATGCTTTATGTAGCTTCCAGTTTTACTACATGAAACTTTCTTTTCTAGTCAATTTTCAGAATGTTATTGTCTGTAGTTTAAACTATTTTGAATTTGGCCACTGAGAAGTTTTGTACCTCACATATTAAAGGCAAAGTTCAGAGAATAGATAAATGGATGATACCATTTTCCTACAGCTAGAGATGGGAGCACATATAAACTATTCTCCCTCAAACATCCTCAAAAGGTGAAAAACAATACTGATTACCTGTTCAGAAAAATATGCTTACCAGGAAAGACCATCCATTTTAGCAAATCTGTTGCTTCCAGAAACGAGCCTATCAAAGCACTGATTAGTAGCTTTGAACTTAGCTATAAAGCAAGATGCTCTAAAGAATCAGTGCTTTCAAAGTCAGTCAACTCTGCAGTTATCAGTTCCACGGTGGAAGCCTTCTCTGGTACAGATAGCATTACTAACACCCAATCCAAGATCAGTGTACTCCACAAAATAAATTGCCAACAAAACAAAAAGAAATATTTCAACTTTTGTTTGCCACAGATCTAGAAGGAGTTTACAGAAGGAATGATCTGGTCCTCCACAATTACATTAAGCATCAGCAGAGCCATCTGCCTTGATATCTTCTGACTTCAGAGCTTAGTCATTTTTCAGCTGTAGCACTCCTTGCAAGATCATGGTGTTTTTCTCATAACACAGAGCAAGGAATAGTCACCTCCTATAACAAGTTGAAGAAAAACAGAGCAGTATATCCAGTTTTAGAATCTAAATTATGTCAAACCAGGTTATAAACTAGAGTCTGGATTTGCTGACACTGTATCTAGACAGACTTCTGGATCCTAACCCTCAAAAAACAAAGCACCTGCAAGTGGTTAGAGAGTTCCCTTCTAGAGTGTTTAGAACGTCACTTTACCACGGCAAACTGACTGTGCACAACCTTCAGCTACTACTGCGTATAAAATATTCACATTAACAACACATCAATATAATGACTGCTGATGCTAACATGGACCTCTTATCTTCACATTAGCCACTAATCCAAATAGCCATTAATAGCCCTGTATAAATGGATGTACACACACCAAAACAATAAATCCACTTAAGGAATAGATTATAGCTCTTAGCCTTTAGGCAAACATTGTCTTAGGCTTTAAGCAAACATTGGGTAAGGCTAAGAGAGGAAGAAGCTGTTCAGTCATTACAGAGTTTCGTAAGAAGTATTTTCTTTCACATCTGCTATAAAATTATTATGTACTTGACCTACACATTTTCAACACATCTGATCAAATGTTAATTTTATATTTAAACCCACTAAAAGATAAACCCACTAAAAAGTAGTGTAAATACATCTATTTAATCTCCTGGACTTTACCTCAAATTCAGCTTTGGTCAGAAACGTAGAAGAGTCTAGAGATCTCATCCCTGTGCCTACAAAGAACGTCTGTGCCCATTACCAAAGTCACTACACGCTCCGTCCCTTCTCAGATGAAGAATAAGACATGAATAGCAGGGAGTGTGTCAGCCAGGAATGAGACAGTGACAGAGCAAAAATATTAACACTGACTTCAGCCAACAAGACAAATGTCAATTTCAAAAGCATGAAGCCTGTCTGCAAAAGGATTACAAATAAGGCACAGAATAAAGGAGCAACTTTTGCCCAAATGTCTGAAGAGATTTGAAAGAATGCTATAACTGCATTTTCTTGCACAGTATGTTGAAGTTTTATCTTAGCACTCAAACACTAGCAAAGGACTGTATAAATGTAAACAATACCAATAAGATGGATTCCATGAAGGATGTCATCATCTACATATCTCTGTTGAACATGTTTTAATGACAGAAAATAGCTTCAGCTTTGTAGTAATGGTGCATAAAGACTCCAAAGCTGTAATAGAAGTACAACCTTCCTAAAAATTCCCTGGTCCATGCATTAATTAAAAAAAAACCAACACAAAAAACCAAACCAAACCAAACCAACAAACAAAAAACCAACAAAAAACCAAAACCCAAAATACCAACCAAAGAACCACTAACCCAACACAGGAAGAGAAAAAGCAGCTTGCAAGAAATTATTTGCCTCCTGTCCCAAATCAACATGCTTTAAGAAAAAGGCTTTGAGAGGAGCCTCTTTCTCTACAAAGACCATTTATTGGATTTTTCCCCTATATAATCTCCAGAATACATGGCTTCAAAATTTCAAAAATTGAAAAAGCTTTTCCATTGCATCTTTTTGGTTAGAAAATGTTAATTCAACTGAAGACAACCACTAGACAGTTCACATACCTTCAGCATGTACATCCTCATTTAAAATTCTCCACTATAAGATTAATCACAGGCAACTTCATTAAAGAATGCTCAGTCTTTAGTCTACTCTGCAAAGCAGTATTCTTTAGGCAGGCTTTGGTCCTACCTGAGAGAAAACATTACTAAATGTCTTATCTTATAACAAGATTTTATGAACTATTAGAGTATTTTGCTAAGCATGTAAACAACATGTCAATTTTCAGCTGCAAATCACATATTTCCAGAAATCCTGATTGAAAAAGTACTTCTAACCTTGCCTTCCCATATAGTTATATATACAGGTCAATTTAAACCAAGAGTCCAATTCAGAAAAAATACAGCTACATATATCCATATACAGATCCCTGAGTATTTCTTTCAAAAAGTTCCCAAGATTCCTTGGGAAAACTTGGATGACTATAGTATTAAGTGTTCTAGTAAAAAGAGTAAAGGAAAAAAAGCAAGCATAGGTAAATGACCAACTAAAAGTACCCATAAAATCCACAGTCATTGATTAAGGAACTGTGTTCAACACAGGTAATCTTATATCCTGATTTTACAGCTCTTCTTTCAACAAAACTTTCTCTTGGCAGTGATCCCATAATTTAGATACTAAACAGCTCTCTGAGACTAGAGAACATTATTTCATTAAGTTCATTAAATGGTAGAATAGCAGCAGGGTGAACATGTGTTTTCTCACATGCCCTCAAATACAGGGGAGGGAAGGATGAGTTCTCCTGGTCCCAGAGTTGTTCCTCCCAGCTCCACTCCTGAACTCGCAGGGCAATAGAGAACTACAAGTGCAGCAAATTTAACCAGTTTAAGCAGTAACTATGTGATTATTCAAGCAAGGTCACAAATGCATGTACACCTCAAAGAGGGGCCATGATGAGCTGCACTCCACAAAAAAAACCATTTTTACATCCTAGAGGCACAGTTATATTTCTGAAAGACTCTTCTTATGGACATGGTAAGGCTATGACCTCTTCCTGCCTCAGGTCACCAGGCAGAACATTTTTAATCACAAAAATATTTTTATTTTCAAGCTGTTTTGCTAAGATTTTCTACCTAATAATTTTTTGAGCAACTGTGGGTCACAGTGTATCATCCTTTCTAGTATTAACCAGTAGGATGCAAGTCTATTATCCCAGATGCAAAAAGATCCTGAAGCTTTTCTTCCCTCTTCCTAACTGTAGGGGACTTACAGGTTTAATAACATCTCATCGTTTTTCATCAGAAACTCCTTGGTATAAAGTAAGATGAAAAAAACCAACTGTAGATGGTTTTGTAAAGCTTCATTTTCGTCAAACATGAAACACACAAAAGATTTATGGTAGGACACCTTCAGATTCCTGGGAAAAATTGCACAATAAAAACTAAGAAATGACAAGTTTCCCATTACAATAAAAAACAGTGGTCTTGGTCAGAAATGTTACATAACAGCACAGCTGAGTCCTGTGCTCTAACGTTCTCTCTCAAAAGCATAGTTAAGAAATCTTGTGCAGCTGTACAGACACGCGTAAGAAATTAAACAAATTATTACTCTTTTAGCCACATCTACTAGATTGGCAATCATTCATGACGCCCATACTTACCACCTCCCTCTGCCGAGAAAACAAATCCCTCTTTCATTTGAGACTGATACTTCTCCTGACTCTGATCTCCATGAAAACATCCTGCAGAGTGCCTTAATATTCTTTGCAGTTTCGTCTACAACCTAGCAGATTCTCCTACTGCACAGTAAAGTCTTATTTGAGCGAATTTGATTCTTAAACATTTCTTTCACGGATTACCAGATTAGAGATGTCCTCCTCTCAGGATTCTCCTCCTTCCAACAGTTTTTTTCCCCCTGGTGCTATTCAAAACTGCTGGAGCCAGTTCTATTAACGAGTTCTTCTTATTACAAGTTCTTCCCATAACTTGTCTTCTCTGTAACCCTATGCTGACCAGGTAATTCTTATTCTCAAGAAATTATAAGTATGTGTCATCTTTTCCTTCAAATAAACTGCCACTGTTAGAAAAAAGGTGTACCTTACCCTTTCAAATACTGCAGACACTCTGACAGTAGGGGAATTGCTATTGATATCCTGCCAGTGTCATTTATTGCATGTGTAGAGGTAATTAACACTGTAAAAAAGTTTGTTATCATTGATACTTCCCTCTATATCACTTCATCATAACTCCATACAAAAGTTTGTCAAAGAAGCTACCCACTTAATTTTTAGTGTTTAGGAAACTAATACTCGTTCAGGAACCCCTACACACTAATTTAAAAAAGAATAGCTCTCTGTCAATATAGGTGTACAAAAAGACTTCAAGGTATAAAGTTTGCAAGCCCAGATTCAAGAAAATAAAGGTTAAAATCTATACTTTCTAAGATAGCTACTTTACTAGTGGTTAATAGTGCTATGAGCTTCTCTGAATGAAAATAATTCACAAAATTATTAGCACTAACTGGAGCGTTAAGAACCTATATCTAGCACTATCTTCTAGATATCCTCGGTTGGCAGGTTTCAGGAACTTCAAAGTTACATTTTCTTACCTAGCTCAGTAACTTGTCGATCAAAAGGACAACGAACTGCTCTGCCATGAAGGGGAAGCCGGGTAAGACAGTCATGGCAGACAGTATGGCCACACAAAAGCAGCCGGGGAACTTTGTCACCTTGCAAAGAAAATACATCTTCACAGACTCCACACTCAAGAACCTGTAAGTTAAAAAAGACCGTATTTGGTTTTGAGCTGATAAAAAAGCAGTAAGCTTTTGTCACAATTTATTTTACAAAAGTTCATGTAATCACAGCACATAAGATGAGTCATTAATTTTGCTTTATGCACACAACTAACGATATTTTTGAAGTAAATAAATACTTAGACACAACCAGAATGTTTTAACTCCTCAGCATCCCACCTGATGACCTCATGACTACTTCTTGCCCACTTCATTAAATACAGTGCCCCAAGGGAAGCCGCCTGGTCAAGCAGCACAACTAAGTAAGGAGAAACACCGTCGCAGGAACATGAAGCGGAGGGCAAGACCCTGACAAAGCGGAGTGCTGGCCGGCGGAGAGCTTCCCTTCGCAGCTGGTACACATAAAGAAGTCAGTCACATCAAGTTAGACACTTATGAAGCTATAAACGCAGCACCAAGGCAACGGGAACAAACAGCTGCGGGCCGGAACATCTTAAACCGCTGGCTAAAAGGAAAACTGATGATCACTT